>NC_041384.1:665179394-665324693 GCF_002162155.2 Triticum dicoccoides
CTCCAACCTCGTGGGCCCCCTGTTGCTCCACCGACGTACTTCTTCCTCCTATATATACCTACGTACCCCCAAACGACCAGAGACGGAGCCAAAACCGTAATTCCATCGCCGTAACTTTATGTATCCACGAGATCCCATCTTGGGGCCTGTTCCGGAGCTCCGCCGGAGGGGGCATCGATCACAGAGGGCTTCTACATCAACACCATAGCCTCTCCAATGAAGTGTGAGTAGTTTACCTCAGAACTACGGGTCCATAGTTAGTAGCTAGATGGCTTCTTCTCTCTTTTTGGATCTCAATACAAAGTTCTCCCCCTCTCTTGTGGAGATCTATTCGATGTAATCTTCTTTTGCAGTGTGTTTGTTTAGACCGATGAATCATGGGTTTATGATCAAGTTTATCTATGAACAATATTTGAATCTTCTCTGAATTCTTTTATGTATGATTGGTTATCTTTGCAAGTCTCTTCAAATTATCAGTTTGGTTTGGCCTACTAGATTGATCTTTCTTGCAATGGGAGAAGTGCTTAGCTTTGGGTTCAATCTTGCGGTGTCCTTTCCCAGTGACAGTAGGGGCAGCAAGGCGAGTATTGTATTGTTGCCATCGAGGATAAGAAGATGTTTTTTTAATCATATTGCATGAATTTATCCCTCTACATCATGTCATCTTGCTTAAGGCGTTACTCTGTTCTTATGAACTTAATACTCTAGATGCATGCTGGATAGCAGTCGATGTGTGGAGTAATAGTAGTAGATGTAAGCAGGAGTCGGTCGACTTGTCTCGGACGTGATGCCTATATACACGATCATTGATACATCTCCAACATATCTATAATTTTTGATTGCTCCATGCTATATTAGCCACTGTTTTGGACATTATTGGGCTTTATTATCCACTTTTATATTATTTTTGGGACTAACCTATTAACCGGAGGCCCAGCCCAGAATTGCTATTTTTTTGCCCGTTTTAGGGTTTCGAAGAAAAGGAATATCAAACTGAGCCAAACGGAATGAAACCTTCGGGAATGTGATTTTCTCAACAAATAAGGCCAGAGAGACTTGGACCCCAAGTCAAGAAATAAAACAGGAGGTCACGAGGTAGCGGGGCGCGCCCACCCTCACCAGGCGCGCCCTCCACCCTCGTGGGCCCCCTGTCGCTCCACCGATGTACACCTTCCTCCTATATATATCCACGTACCCCCAAATGATCAAATACGGAGCCAAAACCCTAATTCCACCGCCGTAACTTTCTGTATCCACGAGGTTCCATCTTGGGGCCTATTCCGGAGCTCCGTCGGAGGGGGCATCGATCATGGAGGGCTTCTACGTCAACACCATAGCCCCTCCGATAAAGTGTGAGTAGTTCACCTCAGACCTACGGGTCCATAGTTAGTTGCTAGATGGCTTCTTCTCTCTTTTTGGATTTCAATACAATGTTCTCCCCCTCTCTTGTGGAGATCTATTCGATGTAATCTTCTTTTGCGGTGTATTTGTTGAGACCGATGAATTGTGGGTTTATGACCAAGTCTATCTATGAATAATATTTTAATCTTCTCTAAATTCTTTTATGTATGATTGGTTATCTTTGCAAGTCTCTTCGAATTATCAGCTTGGTTTGGCCTACTAGACTGATCTTTCTTGCAATGGGAGAAGTGCTTAGCTTTAGGTTCAATATTGCGGTGTCCTTTCCCGGTGACAGTAAGGGTAGCAAGGCACGTATTGTATTGTTGCCATCGAGGATAACAAGATGGGGTTTTCTTCATATTGCATGAGTCTATCCCTCTACATCATGTCATCTTGCTTAAGGCGTTACTCTGTTTTTAACTTAATACTCTAGATGCATGCTGGATAGCGGTCGATGAGTGGAGTAATAGTAGTAGATGCAGGCAGGAGTCGGTCTACTTGTCTCGGATGTGATGCCTATATACATGATCATACCTAGATATTCTCATAACTATGCTCAATTCTGTCAATTGCTCAACAGTAATTTGTTCACCCACCGTAGAAAACTTATGCTCTTGAGAGAAGCCACTAGTGAAACCTATGGCCCCCGGGTCTATCTTTATCATATTAATCTCCTACTACTTAGGTATTTCCTTTGTTATTTACTTTGCCTTTATTTTACTTTGCACCTTTATCACAAAAATACCAAAAGTATTATCTTATCATATCTATCAGACCTCAATCTCGTTAGTGGCCTTATAGGGATTGACAACCCCTATTTGCGTTGGTTGCCAGGATTTATTTGTTTTGTGCAGGTGCGAGGGACTTGCGCGTAGCCTCCTACTGGATTGATACCTTGGTTCTCAAAAACTGAGGGAAATACTTACGCTACTTTGCTACATCATCCCTTCCTCTTTGGGGAAAACCAACGCAGTGCTCAAGAGGTAGCAAGAAGGATTTCTGGCGCTGTTGCCGGGGAGGTCTACGCAGAAGTCAACATACCAAGTACCCATCACATACCCTTATCTCCCGCATTACATTATTTGCCATTTGCCTCTTGTTTTCCTCTCCCCCACTTCACCCTTGCCGTTTTATTTGCCCTCTCTCTCTATCGTCCCTCTCTTTTCGCTCACCTTTCTTCCGCCATGTCTGAATCAAAAAGGGTTGGGGGTTCTCTCCAGAGTTTTAGTACTTTGGATAACCCTTCTATTCTCGCTATGCTTATAAATAAGAATATATGGAAAAACCTACCGGAGTTATCAATGAGAGTCTTAATAATTTTGATGAAGATGATTCTGGAATTTTTCGTTATTTACTTGATGAATCTTTGAAAGATTCTTGGTATAGACTACTAAGGATCAGGGCCAGTTATGTTCCTCAATATCAAATTGAAGTTTACTTAGAAAGCTTTTATATTGCCCTTCCGTCTTCGCTTAAGCATGTATTAGATTCTATATTTGAAGAAGGTTTTCTTGAAGGGGATTTCATAGTCACATATGAAAAAAATGAAAACTATATTTGGGCACCCCATGAATGAGAAAGTTGAATCTACATCTCTTTTGCTCTCTTACCAAAACGAATCTATTAAAGAGATAAAGGCTAGCCTAGATACAAATTTCTGTAACATACTTAATCTTTCTTCTACCATTAATAGCCATGTGCTTTATCAAAATAGAAGGATCAATTCTATAGATATCAAGTTTTCTCTCTTCTTTCCTAATACCAAAGATGGCAATACCTAGATCTATTCTTGCTTGTTATGCCTAGCTAGGGGCGTTAAATGATAGCGCTTGTTGGGAGGCAACACAATTTTATTTTTTTTCCTTGCTTTTTGATCCTGTTTAGTAATAAATAATTTATCTAGCATCTGTTTTGGTTGTGTTTTTTGTGTTTAATTAGTGTTTGTGCCAAGTAGAACCGTTGGGAAGACTTGGGGAAAGTCTTGTTGAACTTGCTTAAAAAACAGAAACTTTAGCGCTCACGAGAACTGCTGTCATTTTTATTTGGAAAGTGATATTTAGTTAATTATTTTTGAAGATGATTAACAGATAAATTCCTCGCGTCCAGAAATTTATTTTAGAATTTTTGGGGTTACAGATCTTGCGAGCTGGCTACAGATTACTACAGACTATTCTGTTTTTGACAGATTCTGTTTTTCGTGTGTTGTTTGCTTCTTTTGATGAATCTATGGCTAGTAAAATAGTTTATAAACCTAAGAGAAGTTGGAATACAGTAGGTATAACACCAATATAAATAAATAATGAGTTCATTACAGTACCTTGAAGTGGTCTTTTGTTTTCTTTCGCTAACGGAGCTCACGAGATTTTCTACTTTAAGTTTTGTGTTGTGAAGTTTTCAAGTTTTGGGTAAAGATTTGATGGATTATGGAACAAGGAGCGGCAAGAGCCTAAGCTTGGGGATGCCCATGGCACCCCCAAAATAACATAAGTACACCTAAAATCCAAAGCTTGGGGATGCCCTGGAAGGCATCCCCTCTTTCGTCTACTTCTATCAGTAACTTTACTTGGAGCTATATTTTTATTCGCCACATGATATGTGTTTTGCTTGGAGCGTCTTGTATTATTTGAGTCTTTTCTTGTTAGTTTACCACAATCATCCTTGCTGTACACACCTTTTGAGAGAGCCATACATGATTTGGAATTGGTTAGAATACTCTATGTGCTTCTCTTATATCTTTTGACTTATATAGTTTTGCCCTAGTGCTTCACTTATATCTTTTAGAGCACGGTGGTGGATTTGTTTTATAGAAACTATTGATATCTCATTCTTCACTTAGATTATTTTGAGAGTCTTAATAGCATGGTAATTTGCTTAAAATCCTAATGTGCTTAGTACACAAGATTAATAATAAAACTTTCTTATGAGTGTGTTGAATACTATGATAAGTTTGATACTTGATAATTGTTTTGAGATATGGAGCTGGTGATCTTAAAGTTGTGCTAGTTGAGTAGTTGTGAATTTGAGAAATACTTGTGTTGAAGCTTGTGATTCCCGTAGCACGCACGTATGGTGAACCATTATGTGATGAAGTCATAGCATGATTTATTTATTGATTTTCTTCCTTATGAGTGGCGGTCGGGGACGAGCGATGGTCTTTTCCTACCAATCTATCCCCCTAGGAGCATGCGCATAATACTTTGCTTTGATAACTTGTAGATTTTTGCAATAAGTATATGAGTTATTTATGACTAATGTTGAGTCCATGGATTATGCGCACTCTCATCCTTCCACCTTTGCTAGCCTCTCTAATACCGCACACCTTTCGCCGGTATCATACACGCACCATATACCTTCCTCAAAACAGCCACCATACCTACCTATTATGGCATTTCCATAGCCATTCCGAGATATATTGCCATGCAACTTTCCACCATTCCGTTTATTATGACACACTCCATCATTGCCATATTTCTTAGCATGATCTTGTAGTCGACGTCGTATTTGTGGCAAAGCCACCACTCATAATTCTTTCATACATGTCACTCATGAGTCATTACATGTCCCGGTACACAGCGGGAGGCATTCATATAGAGTCATATTTTGTTCTAAGTATCGAGTTGTAATTGTTGAGTTGTAAGAAAAATAAAAAGTGTGATGATCATCATTATTAGAGCATTGTCCCAGTGAGGAAAGGATGATGGAGACTATGATTCCCCCACAAGTCGGGATGAGGACTCCGGACCAAAAAAGGGATTGAAAGAAAAGAGGCCATAAAAAAGAGAAAAGGCCCAAATAAAAAAATGAGAGAAAAAGAGAGAAGGGACAATGTTACTATCCTTTTACCACACTTGTGCTTAAAAGTAGCACCATGATCTTCATAGTAGAGAGTCTCTCATGTTATCACTTTCATATACTAGTGGGAATCTTTCATTATATAACTTGGCTTGTATATTCCAATGATGGGCTTCCTCAAAATGCCCTAGGTCTTCATGAGCAAGCAAGTTGGATGCACACCCACTTAGTTTCTTTTGGAGCTTTCATATACTTATAGCTCTAGTGCATCCGTTGCATGGCAATCCCTACTCACTCACATTGATATCTATTGATGGGCATCTCCATAGCCCGTTGATACGCCTAGTTGATGTGAGACTATCTTCCCCTCGTTGTCTTCTCCACAACCACCACTCTATTCCACATATAGTGCTATGTCCATGGCTCACGCTCATGTGTTGCGTGAAGATTGAAAAAGTTTTGAGAATGTCAAAAGTATGAAACAATTGCTTGGCTTGTCATCGGGGTTGTGCATGATTTAAATATTTTGTGTGGTGAAGATAGAGCATAGCCAGATAATATGATTTTGTTGGGATCACTTTCTTTAGCCACGTTATTTTGAGAAGACATAATTGCTTTGTTAGTATGCTTGAAGTATTATTATTTTTATGTCAATATTAAACTTTTGTCTTGAATCTTTCGGATCTGAATATTCATACCACAATTAATAAGAATTACATTAAAATTATGCCAAGTAGCACTCCGCATCAAAAATTCTGTTTTTATCATTTCCCTACTCGAGGACGAGCAGGAATTAAGCTTGGGGATGCTTGATACTTCTCCAACGTATCTATAATTTTTTATTGCTCCATGCTATATTATCTACTATTTTGGACATTATTGGGATTTATTATCCACTTTTATATTATTTTTGGAACTAACCTATTAACCGGAGGCCCAGCCCAGAATTGCTGTTTTTTTGCCTGTTTTAGGGTTTCGAAGAAAAGGAATATCAAACGGAGTCCAAACAGAATGAAACCTTCGGGAATGTGATTTTCTCAACGAATAAGACCAGAGAGACTTGGACCCTACGTCAAGAAAGGAAACAGGAGGCCAAGAGGTAGGGGCATGCCCACCCCCACAAGGCGCGCCCTCCACCCTCGTGGGCCCCCCTGTTGCTCCACCGATGTACTCCTTCCTCCTATATATATCCACGTACCCCCAAAGGATCAGATATGGAGCCAAAACCCTAATTCCACCGCCGTAACTTTCTGTATCCATGAGATCCCATCTTGGGGCCTGTTCCGGAGCTCCATCGGAGGGGGCATCGATCACGGAGGGCTTCTGCATCAACACCATAGCCTCTCCGATGAAGTGTGAGTAGTTTACCTCAGACCTACAAGTCCATAGTTATTAGCTAGATGGCTTCTTCTCTCTTTTTGGATCTCAATACAATGTTCTCCCCCTCTCTTGTGGAGATCTATACGATGTAATCTTGTTTTTGCGGTGTGTTTGTTGAGACTGATGAATTGTGGGTTTATGATCAAGTCTATCTATGAATAATATTTGAGTCTTCTCTGAATTATTTTATGTATGATTGGTTATCTTTGCAAGTCTCTTCGAATTATCAGTTTGGTTTGGCCTACTAGATTGGTCTTTCTTGCAATGGGAGAAGTGCTTAGCTTTGGGTTCAATGTTGCGGTGTCCTTTCCCGGTGACAGTAAGGGCAGAAAGGCACGTATTGTATTGTTGCTATCGAGGATAACAAGATGGGGTTTTCTTTATATTGCATGAGTCTATCCCTATACATCATGTCATCTTTCTTAAGGCGTTACTTTGTTTTTAACTTGATACTCTAGATGCATGCTGGATAGCGGTCGATGAGTGGAGTAATAGTAGTAGATGTAGGCAGGAGTCGGTCTACTTGTCTCGGACATGATGCCTATATACATGATCATACCTAGATATTCTCATAACTATGCTCAATTCTGTCAATTCCTCAACAGTAATTTGTTCACCCACCTTAGAATACTTATACTCTCGAGAGAAGCCACTAGTGAAACCTATGGCCCCCGGGACTATCTTTATCATATTAATCTCCTATTACTTAGTTATTTCCTTTGCTATTTACTTTGCCTTTATTTTACTCTGCATCTTTTATCATAAAATACCAAAAATATTATCTTATCATATCTATCAGATCTCACTCTCGTAAGTCGCCCTATAGGGATTGACAACCCCTATTTGCGTTGGTTGCGAGTATTTGTTTGTTTTGTGCAGGTGCGAGGGACTCGCGCGTAGCCTCCTACTGGATTGATACCTGTTGGGGAATGTTCCAAAAAACAAAAAAATTCCTACGGTTTAACCAAGATCCATCTATGAGTTCATCTAGCAACGAGTGATCGGATTGCATCTACATACCTTTGTAGATCACGCGCGGAAGCGTTCAAAGAACGGGGATGAGGGAGTCGTACTCGACGTGATCCAAATCACCGGAGATCCTAGCGTCGAACAGACGGCACCTCCGCGTTTAACACACATACGGTCAGCGTGACGTCTCCTCCTTCTTGATCCAGCAAGGGGGAAGGAGAGGTTGATGAAGATCCAGCAGCACGACGACATGGTGGTGGATGCAACAGTACTCCGGCAGGGCTTCGCCAAGCTCTATGCAGGAGGAGGAGGTGTTGGAGAGGGAGGGGGAGGCACCAAAGGCATGGGTGTAGCTGCCCTCCCTTCCCCCCTCTATATATAGGGTCCCCAGGGGGGGGCGCCGGCCCTGGAGATCCAATCTCCCAAGGGGCGGCGGCCAAGGGGGGTGGAGTGCCCCCCCAAGGCAAGTGGGGCACCCCCACCCTAGGGTTCCCAACCCTAGGCGCAGGGGAAAGGCCCAAGGGGGGCGCACCAGCCCACTAGGGGCTGGTTCCCCTCCCACTTCAGCCCATGGGGCCCTCCGGGATAGGTGGCCCCACCCGGTGGACCCCCGGGACCCTTCCGGTGGTCCCGGTACAATATCGGTGACCCCGAAACTTGTCCCGATGGCCGAAATAGCACTTCCTATATATAATTCTTTACCTCCGGACCATTCCGGAACTCCTCGTGACGTCCGGGATCTCATCCGGGACTCCGTACAACTTTCGGGTTTCTGCATATTATATCTCTACAACCCTAGCGTCACCGAACCTTAAGTGTGTAGACCCTACGGGTTCGGGAGACATGTAGACATGACCGAGATGGCTCTCCGGTCAATAACCAACAACGAGATCTAGATACCAATGTTGGCTCCCACATGCTCCTCGATGATCTCATCGGATGAACCACGATGTCGAGTCAATCGGTATGTTACTTGCCCGAGATTCGATCGTCGGTATCCCAATACCTCATTCAATCTCGTTACCGGCAAGTCACTTTACTCATACCATAATGAATGATCCCGTGACCAGACACTTGGTCACTTTGAGCTCATTATGATGATGCATTACCGAATGGGCCCGGAGATACCTCTCCGTCATACAGAGTGACAAATCCCAGTCTTGATCCGTGTCAACCCAACAGACACTTTCGGAGATACCCGTAGTATACCTTTATAGTCACCCAGTTACGTTGTGATGTTTGGTACACCCAAAGCACTCCTACGGTATCCGGGAGTTACACGATCTCATGGTCTAAGGAAAAGATACTTGACATTGGAAAAACTCTAGCAAACGAACTATACGATCTTGTGCTATGTTTAGGATTGGGTCTTGTCCATCACATCATTCTCCTAATGGTGTGATCTCGTTATCAATGACATCCAATGTCCATAGTCAGGAAACCATGACTATCGGTTGATCAACGAGCTAGTCAACTAGAGGCTTACTAGGGACATGTTGGTGTCTATGTATTCACACATGTATTACGATTTCCGGATAACACAATTATAGCATGAATAAAAGACAATTATCATGAACAAGGAAATATAATAATAATCCTTTTATTATTGCCTCTAGGGCATATTTCCAACAGTCCCCCACTTGCACTAGAATCAATAATCTAGTTACATTGTGATGAATCGAACACCCATGGAATTCTGGCGTTGATCATGTTTTGCTCTAGGGAGAGGTTTAGTCAACGGATCTGCTACATTCAGGTCCGTATGTACTTTACAAATATCTATGTCTCCATCTTGAACATTTTCACGAATGGAGTTGAAGCGATGCTTGATGTGCCTGGTCTTCTTGTGAAACCTGGGCTCCTTGGCAAGTGCAATAGCTCCAGTGTTGTCACAAAAGAGTTTGATCGGCCCCGACGCATTGGGTATGACTCCTAGGTCGGTAATGAACTCCTTCACCCAAATTGCTTCATGCGCTGCCTCCGAGGCTGCCATGTACTCCGCTTCACATGTAGATCCCGCCACAACGCTCTGCTTGCAACTGCACCAGCTTACTGCCCCACCATTCAAAATATACACGTATCCGGTTTGTGACTTAGAGTCATCTAGATCTGTGTCGAAGCTAGCGTCGACGTAACCCTTTACAACGAGCTCTTCGTCACCTCCATAAACGAGAAACATTTCCTTAGTCCTTTTCAGGTACTTCAGGATATTCTTGACCGCTGTCCAGTGTTCCTTGCCGGGATTACTTTGGTACCTACCTACCAAACTTACAGCAAGGTTTACATCAGGTCTGGTACACATCATGGCATACATAATAGAACCTATGGCTGAGGCATAGGGGATGAAACTCATCTCTTCTATATCTTCTGCCGTGGTCGGACATTGAGCTGAGCTTAATTTCACACCTTGCAACACAGGCAAGAACCCCTTCTTAGACTGATCCATATTGAACTTCTTCAATATCTTATCAAGGTATGTGCTTTGTGAAAGACCTATGTGGCGTCTTGATCTATCTCTATAGATCTTGATGCCTAATATATAAGCAGCTTCTCCAAGGTCCTTCATTGAAAAACTCTTATTCAAGTAGGCCTTAATGCTGTCCAAAAGCTCTATATCATTTCCCATCAAAAGTATGTCATCTACATATAATATGAGAAATGCTACAGAGCTCCCACTCACTTTCTTGTAAACGCAGGCTTCTCCATAAGTCTGCATAAACCCAAACGCTTTGATCATCTCATCAAAGCGAATGTTCCAACTCCGAGATGCTTGCACCAGCACATAAATCGAGCGTTGGAGCTTGCACACCTTGTCAGCATTCTTAGGATCGACAAAACCTTCCGGCTGCATCATATACAATTCTTCCTTAAGGAAACCATTAAGGAATGCCATTTTGACGTCCATTTGCCATATCTCATAATCATAGAATGCGGCAATTGCTAACATGATTCGGAAGGACTTCAGCTTCGCTACCGGTGAGAAAGTCTCATCGTAGTCAACCCCTTGAACTTGTCGATAACCCTTAGCGACAAGCCAAGCTTTATAGATGGTCACATTACCATCTGCGTCTGTCTTCTTCTTAAAGATCCATTTATTTTCTATGGCTCGCCGCTCAACGGGCAAGTCAGTCAAAGTCCATACTTTGTTTTCATACATGGATCCTATCTCGGATTTCATGGCTTCCAGCCATTTGTCGGAATCCGGGCCCGCCATCGCTTCTTCATAGTTCGAAGGTTCACCGTTGTCTAACAACATGATTTCCAAGACAGGGTTGCCGTACCACTCTGGTGCGGAATGTGTCCTTGTGGACCTGCGAAGTTCAGTAGCAACTTTATATGAAGTTTCATGATCATCATTATTAACTTCCTCTCTAGTCGGTGCAGGCACCTCAGGAATATTTTCTTGAGTTGCGCCATTTTTCTGTTCAAGAGGTAATACTTCATCAAGTTCTACTTTCCTCCCACTTACTTCTTTCGAGAGAAACTCCTTCTCTAGAAAGGATCCATTCTTGGCAACAAAGATCTTGCCTTCGGATCTGAGGTAGAAGGTATACCCAACAGTTTCTTTAGGGTATCCTATGAAGACGCATTTTTCCGACTTGGGTTCGAGCTTTTCAGGTAGAAGTTTCTTGACATAAGCATCGCATCCCCAAACTTTTAGAAATGATAGTTTAGGTTTCTTCCCAAACCATAACTCATACGGTGTTGTCTCAACGGATTTTGACGGAGCCCTATTTAAAGTGAATGCAGCAGTCTATAAAGCATAGCCCCAAAAAGATAGCGGTAAATCGGTAAGAGACATCATAGATCGCACCATATCTAATAGAGTGCGATTACGATCTTCGGACACACCATTATGCTAAGGTGTTCCAGGCGGCGTGAGTTGTGAAACTATTCCACATTTTCTTAAGTGTGTGCCAAATTCATGACTCAAGTATTCTCCTCCACGATCTGATCGCAGGAACTTGATTTTCCTGTCACGTTGATTCTCAACCTCACTCTGAAATTCCTTGAACCTTTCAAAGGTCTCAGACTTGTGTTTCATTAAGTAGACATACCCATATCTACTCAAGTCATCAGTGAGGGTGAGAACATAACGATAACCACCGCGAGCCTCAACACTCATTGGACCGCACACATCAGTATGTATGATTTCCAATAAGTTGGTTGCTCGCTCCATTGTTCCTGAGAATGGAGTCTTGGTCATTTTACCCATGAGGCACGGTTCGCATGTATCAAATGATTCGTAATCAAGAGACTCTAAAAGTCCATCTACATGGAGCTTCTTCATGCGTTTGACACCTATGTGACCAAGGCGGCAGTGCCACAAGTATGTGGGACTATCATTATCAACCTTACATCTTTTGGTACTCACACTATGAATATGTGTAGCATTACGCTCGAGATTCATTAAGAATAAACCATTCACCATCGGAGCATGACCATAAAACATATCTCTCATATAAATAGAACAACCATTATTCTCGGATTTAAATGAGTAGCCATCTCGTATTAAACGAGATCCTGATACAATGTTCATGCTCAAACTTGGCACTAAATAACAATTATTGAGGTTCAAAACAAACCCCGTAGGTAAATGTAGAGGTAGCGTGCCGACGGCGATCACATCGACCTTGGAACCATTCCTGACGCGCATCGTCACCTCGTCCTTCGCCAGTCTCCGCTTATTCCGCAGCTCCTGGTTTGAGTTACAAATGTGAGCAACTGCACCGGTATCAAATACCCAGGAGCTACTACGAGTACTGGTAAGGTATACATCAATTACATGTATATCACATATACCTTTCGTGATGTCGGCCTTCTTGTCCGCTAAGTATTTAGGGCAATTCCGCTTCCAGTGACCACTTCCCTTGCAATAAAAGCACTCAGTCTCGGGCTTGGGTCCATTCTTTGGCTTCTTCCCGGCAGCTTGCTTACCGGGCGCGGCAACTCCCTTGCTGTCCTTCTTGAAGTTCTTCTTACCCTTGCCCTTTTTGAACTTAGTGGTTTTATTCACCATCAACACTTGATGTTCCTTTTTGACTTCTACCTCTGCTGATTTCAGCATTGCAAATACTTCAGGAATGGTCTTTTCCATCCCCTGCATATTGAAGTTCATCACAAAGCTCTTGTAGCTCGGTGGAAGCGACTGAAGGATTCTGTCAATGACCGCGTCATCCGGGAGATTAACTCCCAGCTGAGTCAAGCGATTATGTAACCCAGACATAGTGAGTATGTGCTCACTGACAGAACTGTTTTCCTCCATCTTACAGCTAAAGAACTTGTCGGAGACTTCATATCTCTCTACCCGGGCATGAGCTTGAAAAACCATTTTCAGCTCTTCTAACATCTCATATGCTCCGTGTCTCTCAAAACGCTTTTGGAGCCCCGGCTCTAAGCTGTAAAGCATGACGCACTGAACGAGGGAGTAATCATCGGTACATGTCTGCCAAGCATTCATAACGTCTTGTTCTGTAGGGAGAACAGGTGCTTCACCCAGCGGTGCTTGTAGGACATAATCTTTCTTGGCAGCTATGAGGATGATCCTCAGGTTCTGGACCCAGTCCGTATAGTTGCTGCCATCGTCTTTCAGCTTGGTTTTCTCTAGGAACGCATTGAAGTTGAGGACAACGTTAGCCATTTGATCTACAATACATGTTGTAAAGATTTTAGACTAAGTTCATGATAATTAAGTTCTTCAAATTATTCAATGAACTCCCACTCAGATAGACATCCCTCCAGTCATCTATATATAACATGATCCGAGTTAACTAGGCCATGTCCGATCATCACGTGAGACGGACTAGCCAACATCGGTGAACATCTTCATGTTGATCGTATCTTCTATACGACTCATGCTCAACCTTTCGGTCTTCTGTGTTCCGAGGCCATGTCTGTACATGCTAGGCTCGTCAAGTCAACCTAAGTGTTTGCATGTGTAAATCTGTCTTACACTCGTTGTATGTGAACGTTGGAATCTATCACACCCGATCATCACGTGGTGCTTCGAAACAACGAACTATCGCAATGGTGCACAGTTAGGGGGAACACTTTCTTGAAATTATTATTAGGGATCATCTTATTTACTACCGTTGTTCTAAGTATACAAGATGCAAAAACATGATAAACATCACATGCAATCAAATAATAATAGTGACATGATATGGCCAATATCACATAGCTCCTTTGATCTCCATCTTGGGGCTCCATGATCATCTTGTCACCAGCATGACACCATGATCTCCATCATCATGATCTCCGTCATTGTGTCTCCATGAAGTTGCTCGCCAACTATTACTTCTACTACTATGGCTAACACGTTTAGCAATGAAGTAAAGTAATTTACATGGCGTTTCTCAATGACACGCAGGTCATACAAAAAATATAAAGACAACTCCTATGGCTCCTGCCGGTTGTCATACTCATCGACATGCAAGTCGTGATTCCTATTACAATAGCATGAACATCTCATACATCACATATATATCATTCATCATTCATCACAACTTTGGCCATATCACATCACAAAACACTTGCTGCAAAAATAAGTTAGACGTCCTCTAATTGTTGTTGCAAGTTTTATGTGGCTGCAATAGGGTTCTAGCAAGAACGTTTTCTTACCTACGTGAAAGCCACAACGTGATTTGTCAACTTCTGTTTACCCTTCATAAGGACCCTTTTCACCGAATCCGCTCCAACTAAAGTGGGAGAGAGAGACACCCGCCAGCCACCTTATGCAACTAGTGCATGTCAGTCGGTGGAACCGGTCTCACATAAGCGTACGTGTAAGGTTGGTCCGGGCCGCTTCATCCCACAATACTGCTAAAGCAAAATAAGACTAGTAGCGGCAAGAAAGTTGACAACATCTATGCCCACAACAAATTGTGTTCTACTCGTGCAAAGAGAACTACGCATAGACCTAGCTCATGATGCCACTTTTGGGGAACGTTGCAGAAAACAAAAATTTTCCTACGGTTTCACCAAGATCCATCGATGAGTTCACCTAGCAACGAGTGATCGGATTGCATCTACATACCTTTGTAGATCACGCGCGGAAGCGTTCAAAGAACAGGGATGAGGGAGTCGTACTCGACGTGATCCAAATCACCGGAGATCCTAGCGCCGAACGGACGGCACCTCCATGTTCAACACACGTACGTGGTCAGCGTGACGTCTCGTCCTTCTTGATCCAGCAAGGGGGAAGGAGAGGTTGATGAAGATCCAGCAGCACGACGGCATGGTGGTGGATGCAGCAGTACTCCAGCAGGGCTTCGCCAAGCTCTATGGAGGAGGAGGTGTTGGAGAGGGAGGGGGAGGCACCAAAGGCATGGGTGTGGCTGCCCTCCCTTCCCCCTCTATATATAGGGTCCCCAGGGGGGGCGCTGGCCCTGGAGATCCAATCTCCCAAGGGGCGCGGCCAAGGAGGGTGGAGTGCCCCCCAAGGCAAGTGGGCGCCCCCACCCTAGGGTTCCCAACCCTAGGCATAGGAGAAGGCACAAGGGGGGAGCACCAGCCCAATAGGGGCTGGTTCCCCTCCCAATTCAGCCCATGGGGCCCTCCGGGATAGGTGGCCCCAGCCGGTGGACCCCCGGGACCCTTCCGGTGGTCCCGGTACAATACCGGTGACCCCGAAACTTGTCCCGATGGCCGAAATAGCACTTCCTATATATAATTCTTTACCTCCGAACCATTCTGGAACTCCTCGTGACGTCCGGGATCTCATCCGGGACTCCAAACAACTTTCGGGTTACTGCATATTATATCTCTACAACCCTAGCGTCACCGAACCTTAAGTGTGTAGACCCTACGGGTTCGGGAGACATGTAGACATGACCGAGATGGCTCTCCGGTCAATAACCAACAGCGAGATCTGGATACCCATGTTGGCTCCCACATGCTCCTCGATGATCTCATCGGATGAACCACGATGTCGAGGATTCAAGCAACCCCGTATACAATTCCCTTTGTCAATCGGTACGTTACTTGCCCGAGATTCGATCGTCGGTATCCCAATACCTCTTTCAATCTCGTTACTGGCAAGTCACTTTACTTGTACCGTAATGCATGATCCCGTGACCAGACACTTGGTCACTTTGAGCTCATTATGATGATGCATTACCGAGTGGGCCCAGAGATACCTCTCCGTCATACGGAGTGACAAATCCCAGTCTTGATCCGTGTCAACCCAACAGACATTTTCGGAGATACCCGTAGTATAGCTTTATAGTCACCCAGTTACGTTGTGACGTTTGGTACACCCAAAGCACTCCTACGGTATCCGGGAGTTACACGATCTCATGGTCTAAGGAAAAGATACTTGACATTGGAAAAACTCTAGCAAACGAACTATACAATCTTGTGCTATGTTTAGGATTGGGTCTTGTCCATCACATCATTCTCCTAATGATGTGATCTCGTTATCAATGACATCCAATGTCCATAGTCAGGAAACCATGACTATCTGTTGATCAACGAGCTAGTCAACTAGAGGCTTACTAGGGACATGTTGGTGTCTATGTATTCACACATGTATTATGATTTTCGGATAACACAATTATAGCATGAATAAAAGACAATTATTATGAACAAGGAAATATAATAATAATCCTTTTATTATTGCCTCTAGGGCGTATTTCCAACAATACCTTGGTTCTCAAAAACTGAGGGAAATACTTACGCTACTTTGCTGCATCATCCCTTCCTCTTCGGGGAAAACCAACGCAGTGCTCAAGAGGTAGCAATCATACCTAGATATTCTCATAACTATGCTCAATTATGTCAATTGCTCAACAGTAATTTGTTCACCCACTGTAAAATACCTATGCTCTTGAGAGAAGCTACTAGTGAAACCAATGGCCTCCGGGTCTATCTTCATCATATTAATCTTCCAATACTTAGTTATTTTCATTCCCTTTTATTTTACTTTGCATCTTTATCATAAAAATACCAAAAATATTATCTTATCATATCTATCAGATCTCACTTTCGTAAGTGATCGTGTAGGGATTGACAACCCCTTATCGCGTTGGTTGCGAGGATTTATTTGTTTTGTGCAGGTGCGAGGGATTCGCGCGTAGCCTCCTACTGGATTGATACCTTGGTTCTCAAAAACTGAGGGAAATACTTACGCTACTTTGCTGCATCACCCTTTCCTCTTCAAGGGAAAACCAACGCAGTGCTCAAGAGGTAGCAGTTGTTTCCAAATCCTACTGGTGGTTCGTTGAAGGCCTCTTCAAGTTGACGCTACATCTATCTTAATCCTTTCTACGAGAATAAGTAGTATGCAAAAATCTGTTGCTTATCATCAATTTAAATTGGTGAAGGATAAGCATAATGTAGTTCTTATTCTTGTTTCATCGAGTAAATTCAATTCCTTATTCCGGAGGCTCATCAAGTTCTTGGTTTTCAATTGTTTCATCTTTTCTTTCCCGGAGTTCCAAGCTCTCACAATTATATCACCACGGAGATCCATCTAAATCATTATAAGGCTTCACCTTGTGCTGTCAACTTCTCTTTCTTTTTATCATCATTTTGTTACCGGAGTTCTTCATGGAGGCTCTACATGGTGGTTCATCAAGGATTCCTTTCATTCTTCAGTTGTTCATCAAAATTTCCCTCGAAGTTTTGATCTGCCAAGATGTACTCTAAAATAAACATGGTGTTCAACACATGTCTTGTTTTGAGGAGTTCAAGCTCTCCTCATCTTGCATTCCGAAGTGCAATTCGTTCTACCTTATCTTTTGAGGTGGTGTTTTGTCAGTCTTGACAATTTTCCCTTCGTGTTTCATGATTCACAAGTTTTCTAGAGTGACATATCTAAATCCATCATTTTTTTCTTCGCTCAAGACATTTTCTCAATCCATCAATCTCTTCATTGGAGACATATTGGGTTATATTTCACCTAAAGCTTTCGCTAAGGATTGTTGCTATTTATGGTGCTTATAAATGAACCAAGTTCTTCATTTATCCTCCGGTGAAATAAGTTTCTAGCCTCCTTGTTGAAATCAATCCAATCTTTTGTTTCTGTAGTGGCAGAATTTCAAATCATAGTTTTGAGATGTTCTCCATAAGTCCACTACAAGCTTGTTCTTTTCGTTGGTGTTTTTCCAACAACTCCGTTATAACCTTCTTGGAAGGGTGTTTTCCAAGCTCATTTGTGGCAGAAGTTGTCATTTTCTTCTCAATTCTTTCCTTTCCAACGATCCAACTTATATTCTTTCGTTCCGCAGGCATTGTGATGTTGCTCTCTTCACCCATCATACCATTTTGGTTAAAGATCATGTTCTTTCCTTTTGCTTATCCATTCAACCGGAGTGTCGTGTCCTTCATTCAAGTTCTCTGATCTTATCAAGTTTTGCCTCCCTTCTCAACCGGAGTGCTGTATGAAATACTTCTTACCCTTTGTGCCATTCTTTCAATAGCTCCAGAGGCAGTGTGTTGTGATTTCATCAAGTATCCTCTCATCTTGTCAAGTTCATGTTCAATTCCATCCATTTACAGTCGGAATGTTGTCCAAATTATATCATTCTTATTCATTCTCTATCTTGTTTCAACCGGAGTGTTGTCATAATTGACCTTTATCGTTCCTTGTACATCTCGTTTCAACTGGAGTGCTTGCATGTACTTCTTGTCCATTGCAACCCTTTTCTTATGTCTTTCAACCTACAAGGTGACCGTAATGTTCCTTGTTCCTCTTTTCTAACGGAGTGTTCTGAACTTTGTTTATCTTCGTTGTATTCTTTCTTTCAATTTGTTCAACCTCGCAAGGTTCTTTGGTTTCACTTATTTCTCGAAGAAGAAACTTAGTTTTACCTCTTCTCTTTCTCTTCCGTTTCTCTCCGGTGCCATCCTAGATCTCGGGACGAGATCCTCTTGTAGTGGTGGAGTGTTGTGACGCCCCAAGACCATTGCGCCAGGTGTCTTCTAGTTATTCAATGTTGTTGCCTTGTTATTCGCTTGCGTGTTGCATCTTGCCATGTCATCATCCACATTTCATCATTATGTTTTCAAACTTGCATCCGTCCTGGTCTCCTTATTCTCTTCGTTGTCCATTCTGAGCTCAACCATACTTGCACGCGCCCGCGGCCCCTCTAAAATAGTATTTTATAAGTGTCCGGAAAATGTTCTCGGAATGGGATGAAAGTTGGCGTGCGGTGTTGTTTTGTTGTCAGTAGGCCGCCTGCCAAGTTTCATCGCATTCGGAGCTCGTTTGATAGCCCAACTGTTAAACTAGAGCAGCAATATAGCCGGTCTAACGTCGGACGTTTTCGGTCTCCAGAAACGATTGCCTTCTTTACTCTCCTCTCAGCCCAAGCCCCTCTACATATTCCACTACCTATCGCCAGGCCCAACCTAAGCTCTCTCGTCAGCCCGCAGACCTCCTCTCGCGCGTGTCCCGAAGCTATCCCGGACCCGGCCAGGGCAGTCGTCACCGTTGGATTCGGATCATCCCCAAACATCTATAAAACATCACCGTTTTATTATTTGGACTCCCTAGCTTTTTCCCCCTGACGGTCCGATTTTGATCGGAGGGACTAGATCGCCCCTAATCTAACCCGAATGTTATGTATATATATAGGTCCAAAACCTAGACTGGGCAGTCCCATCCATCCAATCCCTCACCCGCCGCCGTCACTCTCAATCTTGGGATCCTCCCAGATCCCCCCTCACCATCCCACGCACATCCAGCCACCTCCCCAGATCCACCAATCATCCACCCATCTGGAGCCGTCAGATCAGCATCCAATGGCTCATGTGCTCCTAGTTCATCCGATCGAGCAGCCTCGATCTAGCCTCCCAGCAGCCGCGCTCGAGCGCTCCCGAGACCGAGATCCTCCAAACTCCAACGCCGCGCCGCCTCGGCGAGCCTGCCAGCCGGCGACCTCGACCTCAGGCCGGCCCATCGCACCACCTCTTCCTTCCCTTCCTCCTCTTGTTCTTTTCCCTCTCACTCACCCCGCATGTCTCTCTCTCGTAGGTGGAGTCCATGGCGCCCCGTCCGAACCTCCACCACCGCTGCCTGCTCTGCCGACTTGAACCCTACCGAATCAGGACCTCGTCGTCCGCGTCAATGACCAAGCCGCCGCCCCATTCCTGCTGTCCACTGCCCGCTCCTCGCCAAGTCCTCCGCATCCGGCCACGCTGCTAGCAAGCACCTGCTTCCTTTCTCGCTGGCGTCCTCCTCATCCCAACGGAGATCCGTACCTCCCTCCGTTCCCTGCACCGCCTCGTCGCTGGAGTAGAAGCTCCATCCGCCGCCTTGCCAAGTCCCTCTGCTCGATCCTGCCAAGTGTCGTTGCGCCACGCCTCTGCTTCGTGCAAGCACAGGAATGCCACCGCTTCAGTGCCTCCCCTTTGTCCAGATCGAGCGAGAGGAGCTCGCCCGGTCCTGTCGCGCGTTGACCGTGCCCTCACCCTGGCCCAGCTCCAGCGACCGCGTGGGCCTCCCTAGCTGTAGCCCAGCCTCTCCACCAGCGGGCCAAGGCCCATGGTGAGGCCACACCCCAATGCCCCCTCTTGTTTTTTTACCTGTTGGGCTAGCCAGTTTTGGCCCAGATCTGTTTTTTTCCTCTGCGATTTTAGCATTATTTAGAGACCACCAGTTTTACAGAAAACCCCTTCATGATCATGCATTTAACAACGCCACAACCGTGCATCGGATTAAAATGATTTATATATGAAACTTGACTAGAATTTCATCTAGTTTCACAATATCCAACTTTCATGCATGTGTGACATGTTTAAATTGTTGTTTGCTTTAATTTGCTCCAATGCCATGCTAAAATGATTTAATTCATAACTAAATAACCGTAGCTCCAAACTTAACAAACTTTATATGTAAATGGGGTAGAAAAATTCCTAGTTTAATATGGTGTACTTGATTTGCATGTTTAACAACTCTAAAATATGGTTTAGGGAAGAACAGTGCCAATTTTGAAATATGCATATGAGGATTTTTCCGGACTTGTTGCTTGTTGTTCCGGCCTCATTTAAACTTGCCTAGATAGGTAGTTTTGTCATGCTTCACCTCTTGCCATGTTAATCAACATTTAATATTGTTGGGTACTCAAACGAGATCGAACTAAATAAGTCATGTGGTGTTCCATCAATATGCAACTCGTTGCATATTGAGCTCCAATCAATTTGTAGTATTGTTTGTGCATTTTGCCATGCCATGCCTCATTAAACCAGACATGCATCATACTTGTTGCGCATCATGCCATGTTTATGTGATGGTTGTTTACTATGTTGCTTGCTTCTTTCCGGGTTGCTTCTCTCGTTAGCTTTGGTTTTGTTCTGCAGATATGAGGATCCGTTCGACTACGTCCGTTTGTCTCCTTCATGGACTCGTTATTCTTCCTTGCGGGATCTCAGGCAAGATGGCCATACCCTCATAATCACTTCTATCTTTGCTTGCTGGTTTTTCGCTCTATTGCCATGCCGCGCTACCTACCACTTGCTATATCATGCCTCCCATATTGCCATGTCAAGCCTCTAACCCACCTTTCCTAGCAAACCGTTGTTTGGCTATGTTACCGCTTTGCTCAGCCCCTCTTGTAGCGTTGCCAGTTGCAGGTGAAGTTGAAGTCTGTTTCATGTTGGAACATGGTTATGTTGGGATATAACAATATATCTTATTTAATTAATGCATCTATATACTTGGTAAAGGGTGGAAGGCTCGGCCTTATGCTGGTGTCTTGTCCCAACCTTGGTTTTGCATTTACCTAACAACCTATTATCCTTCCCTTGGGTCGGCCAACCCAAGGGTCATCTTTATTTTACCCCCCCGGGCCAGTGCTTCTCTAAGTGTTGGTCCGAACCGGGCAGCCTGCAGGTCCACCTTGAGGCAACTTGAGGTCTGGTTTTACTCGTAGCTTGACCTATTCGATGTTGCCCTGAGAATGAGATATGTGCAGCTCCTATCGGGATTGTCGGCACATCGGGCGGCTTTGCTGGTCTTGTTTTACCATTTTCAAAATGTCTTGTAACCGGGATTCCGAGTCTGATCGGGTCTTCCTATGAGAAGGAATATCCTTCGTTGACCGTGAGAGCTTGTGATGCGCTAAGTTGGGACACCCCTGCAGGGTCTGAACTTTCAAAAGTTGTGCCCGCGGTTATGGACAGATGAGAATTTGTTAATGTCCGGTTGTAGAAAACTTGACACTTAACTTAATTAAAATGAATCAACCGTGTGTGTAGCCGTGATGGTCTCTTTCCGGCGGAGTCCGGGAAGTGAACACGGTTCTTGTGTTATGCTTGAACGTAAGTAGTTTCAGGATCACTTCTAGTTCACGACCGCTGCGTTGCTTCTCTTCTTGCTCTTATTTGTGTAAGTTAGCCAGCATATGTGCTTAGTGCTTGTGGCAGCTCCACCTCACTACCCTTTTCCTACCCGTAAGCTCAAATAGTCTTGATCTCGCGGGTGTGAGATTGCTTTGTCCTCTTGACTCACAGATACTTCCAAACAGTTGCAGGTGCCGATGATACCAGTGCAGGCGATGCAAACCAGCTTAAGTGGGAGCTCGATGAAGATCTTGATCATTGTTTTGTGTCTTTTCCGGTTGATCAGTAGTGGAGCCCAGTTGGGACGATCGGGGATCTAGCATTTTGGGTTGTCTTCTTTTATTTTGGTTCCATAGTCGGACCTTGATTGTATTCTGGATGTTGTATGTTTAACTTGTATTGTGTGAAAGGGCGATTGTAAGCCAACTCTTTATCCCTTTCTTATTCAGTACATGGGATGTGTGAAGATTACCCCTCTTGTGACAAGCCTACCATGCGGCTATGCCTCTAAGTCGTCCCCGACACGAGGGAGATATAGCCGCATTGTGGGTGTTACAGCATCATACTTTAATGGGTACGGTGGTTGAGAGGATTTTATCCGCCAAAAGTGGGTTGCATGAAGCTTTTACGAGCCTGCTAATAGGCTTTGAGGTATGCAAAGTAATATATAAATTTTTTGACGGTACCGCACACGCTAGGTGTGCTCTATATAGATAGTAGCCCCTGAGATTCTGGTCCCTGTCCAAAGGCGGCAAACAGAGGATCATAGTACTAGGTGATGATCATCCTGCTTTCATGTGCAGGCGGCTGAGGGTCCGGTGGCTGGCCGGACTGCTGAGTTTGCCGGACTGAGGCGGCATCTTGACGCGGCAGATGCCGACATTGCGCTTGTGAACAAGCAGCTTCACGAGGTAGAGGGTATGTATTTTCGGGTGGTCAACAAATATTAAGAGGAGCATGATGCTAGTATCTATAATATGCTATGACTGCAGATGGAGCTGCCACCGTGGAGACCTTTCGGGCGGAACTTGCCCGACCCAAGGAACAAGCCAGGAGAAGTGATGCGGCCGCCCTAAAGGCGACCGCAGAGTTGAGAGCCGAATAGGCTGCTCGTCACTAGATAAAAGATAAAATAGCCAAGATGGCTATTGAGCTGAAAGATGCCGCTGGTCGATATGAGCTTCTTGAAAAGGAAAGCCAAGCGAAAGCAGCTGACCTGAAGAAAGCCGTGGAAGCAGACAAGGAAACCCACTCTAAAATTAGAGCGACGAAGGAGGAGCTCCGTCAAACCGGAGATATCACGGCAGGGAAGCCCTTTCTGTTGCGGACGAAGTTCGGAGATCCGAAGAATGCCCCTGTCGATCAATTATGGAGTGCTGCAGACGCGTACTTGGACTTGGCAATGAGTGCTGCTGATGCGACTGAGTTTTTCAATGATCAGAAAGATCATGAAGTGGAAAGGTTGTTCTCGTCGCAGTTCAGTGCTCCAACGCGTCCACTGCTATTAAATGAACAAATGGCCGAGTGGGCTGAGCTCCATAGGTTTTCCGGACATGCCATGAGGTATGTCGTGGATCATCTTTGGCCGAAAGGACCAAAGCCGAACAATTATTTTGGAATAGTGCAACGATTCCTTGGTGTTGTGCCGCATATCGACGCTGTAAAGAGGTCGGCATGCATAGAGGGTGCGTGGATGGCTCTTGCCTGTGTTCAGACATACTAGGCAGAGATGGAGGCCACCGCTATTTCTAGCCGAGATCCGGCCGTAGGCCAGGTCTCGGCTAGGCACTATTTTGAAGAAGTCCTAGGAGGTGCTTGTTTAATAGAGGCCTAGTTCTCAAAGAGTATCATGTTCGAGTGACATGTAACCCAATTGTAAAAACAATGGTATTTGGATTATAAAGTTGTGTTTATACTTTTGCCTGAAAGTATTATGATGCCTCTTGTGTGGCCGTTTATGTATGTATATAACCTGAAAGTTTGCAGTCGTCGGCTTCAGCCCCCATGCATATAATGGGGAGGTGTTCAAAAAAGTGTGTATTCACACTTTACCCAACGTCTTGGTCCATTAAGGAGGTGATAGCACGGCGAACAAGGCAATCGGACTATATAGCTTTAACACTTTCACTTAGCCATAGGAGTTTGACGGTAGGGCTACTATATAGCCCCTGGTACTTCCGCGCTCATCCGAATACGATGCACGTACATACATGACCGAGAAACCGGTCCTTCGTTAACGCGGAGGAATCGCGAAGATTCCGCTGAGTCATCGAGTGGTTGACTGGTCTCACGCTTTATCATGACAGTCAGTTTTCGGCTTTCTCTACTGAGGTGCTCATCCAGATGAACCAGGGCACAATCGCAGTAGTTCACCCGGTGCCACCTTAGCCGATTCGGAGCCAAGAAAACCCAACTATTGACCAAACACATGATTCGGAGCTGATGCATATAAGGCCAAACTCGCGACGCCGAACACGCCCTAAGGTATTTGGACTTTACAACATATACTGGGCTGAGTAATGCCCTCGATAATGAGCCTTGAATTTCCAGGTACTTGCATTAGTCTGACGTGACAAAATGCCAATAACGCCAGCATCACTTTCGGTTGTGTTGAGTATCCGGAGGGAGTGAAGCAACAAGAGACCGTAAAAAAATGTTTACACAGGGTCTTAATCTAAAAAGAAGCCTTTGAGCGTGGCCCTCTTGCACGTCTACGCCCGTGTCTCCGTTGTGCCGTATCCTGGAAGGGTGTAGCACGATGATCATCTATAAAAGAGAAAAACCCAGGTGAAAGTCTTTGTGCGAAAAATTGGTTATGCTTAATGAACCATTAAAATGCAATCTAAATAGGGTCAAGCCGAAATGTAGCCCTTTTTACATGTGGTAAGCCCCTAGCACCATCTATGGGGGTATATCCATCGACCCAATCTCAGGTTTATCTGAGCTATTATAGCTAGTGGTGCGCCGGACTCGTCTAACCGTGTCCGCGGTCTTGATGACCGATCGTTTATTCTGGTTGGAGAGGTTGTTCAGTGATTGGCTGCTAGAGCCGCCACATATTCCTCCGTACATAAGGAACACTCTGTGTTTCTGCTAACTATGATGATGCCACATGGACCAGTTATCTTAAGACTAAGATAATCGTAATGCGGTACTGCAGTAAAATGAGCGAAGGCCGTTCTTCAGAGTAGTGAGTGATGGCCGCTTCGGAATGGAGCGATGTCGAAGGTTAATTCTTCGCATCGGAAGTTGTTGGAAGAACCAAATACAACCTCTAGCATTAGAGAGCCCGTGCAGTGGGCCTCTGGGCCTGTATTACTCTTTTAAAGGTAGTATTGCTTTGGCTGATTCTTGTCAGGTCTATCCCCATTTTGCGGACGGTGTCCTGATATATCAGATTAAGACTACTGCCGCCATCCATAAGGACTCAGGTGAGTCGGTATCCGTCAATTATTGGGTCTAGCACCAAGGTAGCTGATCCTCCATGCCGGATACTAGTCGGGTGATCCCTGCGATCAAAAGTGATCGGGCAGGCCGACCAAGGGTTGAACTTGGGGGTGATGGGCTCCACGGCATATACATCTCGGGGTGTGTGCTGGCACCTCCTCTTCGGTATGTGAGTTGCGTAAATCATGTTCACTGTTTTGACCTCTAGCGGGAATTTTTTCTGTTCCCAGTGTTCGGGTGGCGAGGCTCATCCTCGTCTTCGCCTGGAGTCTCCCTCCCCTTGTGTTCGGCGTTTAGCTTGCCGGCCTGCTTGAAGACCCAGCATTCTCTGTTGGTGTGATTTGTAGGTTTGTCGGAGGTGCCATGAATCTGACATAATCTGTCTAGAATCTTGTTTAGGCTGGACGGTCCATCTCTGGTTCCTTTAAATGGCTTTTTTTGTTGACCGGGTCGAGAGCCCTTGAATCCGGCGTTTACCGCCATGTTGTTTGGGCTGTCTTCGTTGCTTCAACGCTTGCTTTTATTGCGTTGCGGTTTCCTGTTGCCATCCCTGACTTCGGATGTGCCTCGGTTGCTGGTGCCGCTACGGGCCAGCCAACTGTCTTCGCCCGCACAAAAGCGGGTCATAAGGCTTGTGAGGGCTATCATTGTCCTCGGTTTTTCCTAGACGAGGTGTCTGGCGAGCCATTCGTCCTGGACACTGTGCTTGAAAGCTGCTAAGGTTTCAGCATCGGGGCAGTCGACGATTTGACTCTTCTTTGTGAGAAATCTGTTCCGAAGCTTTCGGGCTGACTCTCCGGGCTGTTGAATTATGTGACTTAAATCGTCTGCGTCTGGAGGTCAGACATAGGTCCCTTGAAAATTGGCCCTAAAAGCATCCTCAAGATCTTCCCAGCTTCCAATTGAGTTTTCGAGGAGGCTTTTCAGCCAGTGCCGAGCCGGTCCTTTCAACTTGAGGGGCAGGTATTTGATGGCGTGGAGATCATCTCCCCGAGCCATGTGGATGTGAAGGATAAAGTCCTCAATCCAGACCCCAGGGTCTGTTGTTCTGTCGTATGACTCTATGTTCACGGGTTTGAATCCCTCTGTAAATTCATGATCCAGCACCTCATCGGTGAAGCATAGGGGGTGCACGGCACCCCTTATTTGGATGTGTCATGGCATTCTTCGGACGCTTGTAGCATTTGGTTGTTTTGATACCGAGTTGTTATTCGGTCAGTATAGTCATTTTGGTGGCCATGATTCTGTGCCGAAGAGCGCTTCCTGGATCCGTAGATGGACCTAGCCATACCGTCTTTTTTGTGCAGGTCTTCGCGTAAATTGTGCGCTGACTTGTATGCTATGTCGTTAGCCGCCCGGTCGCGGCCACGGGGTCGTTGATCCGGCTGATCGGCCGTTTTATTGTTTGGTCGAATGGGCTCTAAAGCCTCATCGTCGAATTCAGGTAGCAACTTGCGCTTTGGATAGCTCTTTGTGTGGCGACTGCCGCCGTACTTTTCTTCAGTGTCAAGCACTTTATTCCATCTACTGTTGAGCGTATTCTGCGCGGCCTTAAGCCTTTGCTTCTGCTTCTTCAGGCTCCTCGCGGTGGAAATAAGCCTTCTATGGAGATTTTCTTGTTCCAAGTGCCTTTCCGGGATGATGTTTGCATTGTCATCCAAACTGTTCTCCTCTCTAGAGACAGGTTGATGAGCTTTACCCTCGGCATCGTCGTGATCGGACAACGGCTCCGTACTATGTTCACCTTCCGCTGGCTCATCCTGCTCCATCGCTGGGTCCATGTGGTCGTCGTTTCCTTTGGAGTCGACCGGGGTGTTATTCTTTCTTGCGCTGTTATCATTGTTTTTGCTGAGGTGAGATTTGGAGCGGCTCCTACGTCGTCGCTTTGGTTGCTTCTCGAGGGGACTATCCTTCGCTGCACCCTCCCATTCCTCGTCGTTGTTTTCTTTGGGTGTATCCACCACGTATATATCGTGTGATGTAGTGGTTGTCTAGCGCCCTGTTGGCGGTGGTTCCTGTTACTCTTCTGCATCGTCGTCCATACCATCGATGTCTTCAGAGTCGAAATCAAACATGTCGGTTAAGTCGTCGACAGTGGCTATTAAGTGGGTGGTGGGTCGGGAACAAATTCCTTCGTCGTCCGCTTCCCACTCAAGCCGGACATAGTTCGGTTGAGGGTCTCCTGACAAGGAGAGAGACCTCAATGAATCTAGCACGTCTCCCAAGGGCGAGTGCTAAAAAATATCCGCGGAGGTAAACTCCATGATCGGTGCCCAATCAGATTGGATAGGAACGGACACATGCAGTTTAGAGCTTGTGGACGGGGACGAATCCAAGGGTCCGGTAACACAGGTCTCATAGGAGGTGAAGTCAGTATTCAGATCTATCGCCGCTGAGTGTGCGGCCTCCGTGGCGGGGCCCATCCACCCATCCTCGGATGGCACGGTCTGCTCCGGATTGAGGGCCGGAGTAGCCACAGGTGCAATCTCCCGAACACCATCCGATGGCAGAGCTAAGTCATGCTCGTCGTGATTGTGCGGCGCGCGTGACATGAGCTCGAATCCGTTGAAGATCAAGTCTCCACGGATGTCGGTAGTGTAGTTCAAGCTTCCAAGTCTGACCTGATGGCCAGTGGCGTAGCTATCGATCTGCTCTAGATGGCCAAGCGAGTTGACCCGCAATACGAAGCTGCCGAATATGAGGATCTGTCCGGGGAGAAAAACCTCACCCTGGATCGCATCGTTGCCGATGATCGAAGGATCCATCAAGCCTTTATCGTGACGACACAGTGGAACTCTCAATGAAAGCACCAATGTCGGTGTCAAAACCGGCGGATCTCGGGTAGGGGCTCCCGAACTGTGCGTCTAAGGCTGATGGTAACAGGAGGCGGGGGACACAATGTTTACCCAGGTTCGGGCGCTCTCGATGGAGGTAATACCCTAATTCCTGCTTGATTGGTCTTGATGATATGAGTATTACAAGATTTGATCTACCATGAGATCATAGAGGCTAAACCCTAGAAGCTAGCCTATGATTATGATTGTTGTTGTCCTACGGACTGAACCCTCCGGTTTATATAGACACCGGAGGGGGCTAGGGTTACATAGAGTCGGTTATAGAGAAGGAGATCTACATATCCGAATTTCCAAGCGTGCCTTACATGCAAAGGAGAGTCCCACCCGGACACGGGACGAAGTCTTCAATCTTGTATCTTCATAGTCCAACAGTCCGACCAAAGTATATAGTCCGTCTGTCCGAGGACCCCCTAATCCAGGACTCCCTCACTTGTGCTTCATGAATAGGAATTTTAAAAGGAGGACAAGTGGAAATTAAAATTCCTACGGTTTTTCTTTCAAGGAGACACTAAAGGAAAAAATCCTACAGTTTTCCTTTGCTCCATTCCTTTGCACCAAATTCATGAAAAGTAGTACCATGCGGAACTTTCTAATTCCTATGTTTTTCAATCACTTTTGCTTTCAAGCATTGGCAATTCCAATAGGCAGTCTTGAGCAAGGAAAATCCTACACTAAAAAATGTTTTGCGCTACTTCTATTACTTTGGACCCAGGCCACTGCCCTACTAGCTCAACTCCCAGGGCCATCGACAAATGCATAGCTCAAACGCATAGAGATAAATAATGATGGCGTTCAAGAGAGTCCATCACGGATAGCTAAGTTATCTGGTACCTCACTGCTTGTCATATAGTAGGATAAAATGATCGTATTTCCTGTTACTCCGTGTGCTAAGTGGAGAATATATATAACATGTAGTGTAAAAAAGATATGCAACCAGTGTACAACCTTTTTGGCGAAGCCAGGTCGATCTCAGCATGATTGGGTTGGCCAGTGAGGATGCTCTGGCTGACTTGGCTGTCGGAGGAGGGGAAGAAGATCTTAGGCGTCTAGAGATAGAGCCCGAGGTACTGCTCCGCTCTGATGGAGGGTTTCGTCCTTGGAGCAGCTCCGGTGAGTTGTACGACGCTGAGGCTGAAGCAGGACAAAAGAGACAACATTAACCTGAGTGGAATTCTAATAGCATCTCCAATAGATGACATAAAATACATAACCACAAAGTGCTAGATGTATACATCAGCCGCTCATCTCCGAACTTAACTGTCGAAACTGAATTTAACTGTCAAAACTGAACTTAACTGTCGAAACTGAATTTTTCTATCGAAACTGAATTTTAGTGTCGAAACTGAATGCACTAGAGGTGCGGCTACACATTAGTCGACTGGCTTTTTCATCTCTGGTCAGTCGATTTTGCAGCTGTTGGATACGAAATCAAGGGCCTACAGTTCATCTTCAACCTCCACCCCCTGAGCTGCCAGCCACCACTAGCCAAACAGCCGCCTCTCGCCACCCGCGGCCGGCGGTGCGCCGCCCCGCCCTCCCCGAAAACACTCCCCACCACCGGTCCGCCGCCGCCCCGGCCATCCCTGTAGGCCCCCCCGTGCCGAGCTTTTTCTCCACGATCCCCACGCCACCGCCCACCACCGCCGGCGACCACCGCCCCACCCTGAACCCTAAGATAGATAGTGGGGTACCTCTCCGGCGAGCCCCCCTCCCCGCTGCGGCTGGTTCTTCGTTAACTCCGGAGAGCCCCCGCACCCCCTGAAAATCGACTGACTCAAAAGTCGATTCAGTCGACTGAAGTGTAGCTAAATCGGAGCAGCATCACAAGCAAGAGCAAGAGCGAGAGCAGCTGCGCAAGCAAGAGCAAGAGCATACCAGGCAGGGGACCGAGAGCAAGAGCGGAGCAGCAGCGCGAGCGAGAGCTAAAGCAGCAGCAACTCCTACTCATGTGAACACCGCAACCGAGGGAGCAACGCCATGGAGGAACTGGCTGGCGACGCCGCCATGGATGGAGCCACACCATGTCGGCTCGGGACCGAGCGCCGGCAGCACCGTGAGATCGAATCAAGAAGAAAATGCGGCGATTAGTGTACAACCTCTTTGGTGGCGCCGATTAGGCCGCAGCTTCATCTAAGGAAACAGAGATGATGATGCTCTTCCAGTGGTGCAGGTGAAGACGACAGTGTGGGAATGGAGGTGGCACGAAAGACGAGGGGAACATCGGGGAAGCTCCTTGGAGGTGGATGACGGGGTGGCTGAACCGGCGAGACGACCAGATCAATGACGGATCCTCATCTGGTACGATGGATGAGGGACGTCGAGGTGTTGCTGTGGACGACATCGTCGGGGAAGAGGCTCCGGCTGGGTGTCGGACGAAGGAGGGTGTGGGTTTCACGGGTTTTCCCAGCCTTGGTGTACGAATGGGTGGGCGGATGGGATGGGAGTGGGGAACCATGGCTTAGGGACGCGCTTGTCCAAAATTTGGGGTAAGTTACAAAAGTACCCCCACCGATTTGAGGCGGTTCTTTCGGTTCAGGGGTATCACGAGCATTTCACATGTCGGGATTTCACAGGAGGTGGGAGTTTTCACGCACGTTGTAATTTTGGAATAGCAAGGCACGGGTTGAGATGGAGGGAGTTGTCGGAGCACAACGAGACAAAGATATATCTTAAATATTTTGGGCTAACAAGGCGCGGGTTGAAATTTCTGGACAAGCCTCACATGTATTGTACCAAATCAATTCGCACTGCAAATGTCATTCAAAAATTTGAATTCATGTTATGTTCAATTAAAATATTTCTCTACGTGTATAATGCATGCAACCTAGTACTTTAATGAACGTTTTAGTGCATTCCAAACGTATACACTACCGCTTCAAGATGAACTAAATTAGAATTTGTTTCTCTATTTGAATAAGATCTACAATAATGATTGTTGTGAAGTCAAAGCATTTGAATTTGTTTCTCTGTTTTAATAAGATCTACAATCATCATTTTTTTGAATATGTACTGCAAGGCAACAGCCTCACAGCTCTTTATTGAAAACAACAAAGTAACAAACTCCTGTTACAAGTCCATACAAGTAAAGAAAAGAAGAAGACAAAAATACTTACAAACTTACAACCCTAGCAGGGTAAAAGAAAACACTAACTAAGGGAGGTTAGAGATCCAAGTTAGAAGGCTATCCTTGTATTTACATTTTATCCTATGAGAAAGAAGGGTTATGTCATGGATAAAGTTGTGCCTCCAGACTCTGAAAGAAGGTGTCTCATTCCTGAAAACCTTGCCATTCCTCAAGATCGAAATGTTCCAAGCTGCTGTAAAGACCACTTCAGTGAAGAAAGAATGCCCAAAATCCTTCCTAGCCTTTACTGCCATGTTGTATGTTGTCATCCCAAGCTGTGGGTCCCAGAGAATCTGCAAGTAGTTCCAGACTCTAACGCTAAAATTACAAGAGAAGAACAAATGTGCACAATCTTCATGGATCAGATATGGACATAGGACACAAGTATGATCTTCCACATGCCAATGCCTCCTGAGTAGCATGTCTCTTGTGTTTAAACGATCCCTCAGCAGTAACCATCCAAACATTTTGATTTTCAATGTACATGAAGATTTCCAAATCCATTGGAAGATTGGATCTACAACAATATGTTGATGCTCATACACATAAAAGGATTTGGGTCTGAAACAACCCTTATGAAAAGGCCAAATCCATGTGTCATGAGTTGTAGAGCAAGAATAAGCATTTGTCAGCTGTTGAAGATATTCAAGCTCAGCAAAGGCTTGTGTAGAGAGGGGCAAATGCAAATTTGACAAAAACTCCTGGGAAAGCACATCAGACACTGAAAGATGCTCATCAATAACAAAGGAGAAGAGCCTGGGAAATTTTTCACTGAGGCAGGAACCCTTAAGCTCAACCACCCATCTGTCAGACCAAAAGAGAATGGACCTGCCATCACCCAACATTGGAGTAGCCAGCTGACAATATTTGTTAGCCAATTTAAACACATCACGCCACCAAAAGGATCCACAGAGTGTGGTAGTATGAGGGACAGAGTTGGCATAGTATGCATTCCAAATAAGGCCAACCCAGGGGATGTCATGATGATTATAAAACTTGTGCAAGAACTTCATAAGCAAGGCCTCATTCTGCACCTTGAGGTTGAGCACACCAAGACCCCCTTTGTTTTTTTGGTAAGCATACCAAGTACCAAGCAGCCAGGGATTGTCTTGGGGTATCAGAGTTCCCTCTCCATAGGCATTGTCTCTGAATCCTTGCAATTTGTTTCAGAATTCCAGGTGGGATGACAAGTGTGCACAGGAAATATATGGGCATTGATGTTAAAACAGACTGGATCAACTGCAACCTGCTACCTTGATTCGGAAAGCATGAAGTGGCAGACAGTCTTCTTTCAATCCTATGCACAAGAGGCATGAGGTCTTGGATTGTGGGCCTTGTAGTCCCCATGGGCAGACCCAAGTAGGTAAAAGGCATGGCTCCTACACTGCATCTAAGAACTGAGGCCAACCTGTTAGCTTCATCAGATGACATGTTCATAGGAACCATAAGGGATTTTGCAAAATTCACAGATAATCCTGTTGTGGCAGCAAAAACATCAAGCATGTCTTTAAGAGCAAGCAGTTGATGATCAATAGCAGGCAACACAATTAGTGTATCATCAGCATACTGAACTATGGGATAATCCTGGCTGTTAGAAGGGATTGGCAAAGTCAGAATTCCTTTACTGCACATGTCATTCACAATAGACTGAAGCAGGTCAGCAGCAAGGACAAAAAGAAGAGGTGACATTGGGTCTCCTTGCCTAACTCCCATCTTACATTTAAAATGGTTGCCAGGGACACCATTAAGAAGCACAGAAGAAGAACCAGAAGACAAAATAGTTTGCATCCAGGAAATCCATTTGTCATTAAAACCCTTGTATCTTAAGATTCTAAGAATGGCATCATGCTCAATAGTGTCAAAGGCTTTAGTAAAATCCAATTTCAGCAAGACTATTGGTCTCTTTGAAGCACTACACTGGTGTATGTACTCAAAGCACCAAGCTAGACAATCCTGAATAGACTTGGATTTAATAAATCCACATTGGTTTTTATGAATACAGGAAATAATAACTTTCTGCAACTTGTTGGCCAGAAGTTTAGTGAGGAATTTCAAACAGGTATTTGTCAAAGATATTGGTCTGTAATCATTCAAACCCTTAGATGAAAGCTTTTTTGGAATCAAGATTATGAAGGAACTATTGATACACTCCAAATCAAGGTGCCCCTCAGAAAACTCTTTGACCAGTTGATGAAAGTCATCTTTAATTATGTGCCAACACTTCTTAAGAAAAAGGCCAGTGAAACCATCTGGCCCAGGTGCTCTGTCAGGAGGCATTTCCTTAATAACACAATCAATTTCTTGCTCAGAAAAGGGCTTGGTCAATTCATCAAGTCCCTGAACCTTCTTGATAATATTTGGCATATCAAAACCCATTTGTGTATTATTTGTGCATCCCATCCTCTGCTTAAACTCCTGCAAAAATAGTCCAGCAATTGATGAATGATCAGAGGTCACTTGCCCATCATCAGAAGTTATACTAGAAATAGAGTTATTCCTGTATCTTTTAGTGGCCATGGCATGGAAAAATGTGGTGTTTTCCTCTCCCACTTTAATGTTTCTAATAGTACATCTCTGCTTCCAGTAGATAAATTGCAACCTTAGAGTTTCCTCCAAATGCAACTTTACAATTTTCCTGAAATTTTTCTCTGGCCCAGACAAAGGCCTTGGGAATAGAGGTTTTGATTTGCACCACACATGGCACATGATCTGAAGCGGTTCTAGCCAGAGGTAGAACCATAGTGCTAGGATAAGAACATGTCCATGAAGGAGTTGTAAAAAACCAATCAATCTGTTCAAGCAAAGGAGCAGTTTGCATAATTGTCCATGTATACCTTCTGCCCTTGAGAGGTAATTCAATTAAGCCGAGGTGCCCAATAACCTCATTAAAGATAAACATGTCATTAATATCACCACCTGGTTTATTCCTATTTTCCATCGAGTGCATGAAATTGAAATCACCCAGTAATAGCTAGTTAGCATCATCAGGGATAATTATATCATGCAAACAATTAATAAAATTATCTCTAGCTGGGTTTTGACAGGGTCCATAGACTGAAACTAAAGTCCAGGTTTGGGAGTTATGAACAGACGTGAACTCCACCACAATACCAAAGCTATTGGACTCAATTAGTTTTCCAGCGGACAAAGCAGTATTCCATACGACTAACAACCCACCCGAAGCTCCACATGAAGGCACATGGATAAACTGATCAAAACGTCATGGACAACACTTACGAATGAAACGCTGATCAACGATCTCACATTTTGTTTCTTGGAGGCAAGCAATGGAACAAGCACTTTCATCGATTTTCTGACGAACTACACGCTTTCTGTCATCTGAATTTAGACCTCGCACATTCCAGCAAAGAACTTTCCAATCTCTAACATCATACTGATTCATTATAGACCATAATAAAGTAACAGCAAAAGACTGCCACATAATGACAGTACCAGTTCAGCCAAGGGATAGCATAAAAGTTCAGATGAAGCCTAAAAAATAAGAGCAGATAAATGGTTTTCACAAGGGTTAACCATAAATTCCACCATTTGAAACGATCAGCTATCATTGGAACTAGAAGAAGCAGAAGGCTTGCAAGAAGAAGCCTCAAGCTTCTCCTTAGTGAGCTTCTCAGGTCCAATGCCGAGACGAAGGCCAACCTGCTGCAGCACATTGATTGGCGTGGGCGGCGGCACAGAAAGTTGATCTGCATCTTGAGGAGGAGCCCGCAGTAGCTGACCATCCACAGTAACATTGCGCTTCTTCTGAGGCTTTGTTGCAGGTTTCTTCAGAGGGACTTGGCTGGAGTAGAATGCCTGAAGCCATCACGTAGGGTCGAGAGCCTAGCACTGCACCTGACCTCAGACTCAACAATCACAGACTTTGGTTTACGAGCACGAGTTGGACGCTGACTTGGAGCAGCGGAGAAGTTGAAAGCAGACATCTCAATAGCAGACAAAGCTGGATCATCCATGGCACAATCCTCAGCAACAGTGTCAAAACAAAGAGCATGAGCAACAGGAGGCTTCCTTGGAACATTCGCCGTCCGACGAACAGGTGAAGAATGAAAAACCAGCTTGTTCTTCATAGCAGAGTAAGAGAAAGATACTTCCCAAGAGCATTTAGATAGTAAAACTGGTTTAAAAGGACTGAAGAACTGCAACCCTCGAGGAATGTGTATTATATCAAAGACTGGCATCATACGCTGAAAAGATCTTGTCCATTGCATTACCGGAGGAAGCTCAGGTCTGAAAATTGTCAGTACTTGACCAATAACAACAGGAGGCTGGATCAGAGGAGGCACATAGGTTGCCACAACACCTTGCTGATCATTGACGGATCCCTCAGCAGAATCAACAGGCCCCGAGTTCTCCAAGACCACTGACTCTTGAGAATCAGGTTGTGCTTCATCCTCATGAATCTCCTCAATAATGACATTGTCATGCTGGTTATGAGGCTGCGGATCATCATTGTGAGCATGAGGGGCCTCATTCCAACCCAGCTCTGGAAACTGAGGCATGACAAAGTTAACATCATCAAAAGGCATGTTCCCGGGCAGCGGATTAGGGTTTCCATTGAAAGGCATCGGGTCCTCATCAGCTGGCATAATGTCAGCAAATTTTGCAGAGAGGACATAGATAGGTGCTGTCCAAGAAAGACGTGTAGCTCCAAAGTCTGCATACTCACGATAGACTACATCTCTAGGCACTTGCTGAGGGCTTGGGAAAGAAACATAAACCAGAGTCCTGACCAGCCGCGGATCATCTTGATGCCAGATATGAAAGAGACCAAAAGTGCTAACTGCCTCAGAAATATGCTGTGTGGTGCAGTAATCCAGAGGAACACCTAACATCATAATCCAGCCCCTACGAAAACCCTGAATAGCTCTGTGATTGATGCCTTGATCATGAGGAACGAACCGAACAAAGTGACCATTGCCAAGATCATACGGAGGATGATTTATAATGGCATGCCTAGATGCAGGAGATCGAAACTCAAACAAACCAACACCCTCAATCCATTGCTGATCACTAAGAACGTCACGGTGAAGCTGAGTCATCACAAAATCACTAACCAGTTGCCGGAAGTGATGAATCTGTCCAGGTGGTGGCGGAGGCTCAACAAAGCCAATGGCGAACTGCTCATGGCGACGCTCCGGCGTAATGGCTGGAGAGTAGAACATCCGAGGCACGCGGGTTGGTCCTCCATCGATGAACTCGAACCCCGGCCGAAGGAACTCGAGGGGATCCAGGGGAAAATTTGCCATGTCTTGCTCTAGTGGAGGTGGAGAAGGCTGGTGGTGCACGGGAAGAGGTGAAGACGTGATGGGACTCGTCTGCACCGGCGCATGGGTCGTCTCTGTACCCGAGGAGTCCCTAGGCGAGGGAGTAGGAGGCTGACTCGTGGCGGGCATGGGAATCAACAGTGGAGATTTTTCTGGATTTTTTTTGTTTGTTTAACTCTCCAAACGTAACCATTATCCTCTGCCCAATTAATGCAATCCCGACGACGATGTCCATAATGTGAGCAAGCCAGGCAGACATGGCAAGAGACCGACAAGTGGCCCTGCTAGTGACATTTGGAACAAGTTAGAACACGGTCCACCATGTCATTGACCATCTCATCAAACAAATCAGCACCTTCCTGAGTAGATGGGATATCCATTGGCTGGGTGGTGGGCTGTAGCCCGTCATGGAGGACTGGCCCAACATGGGAAGCAGGAGAATCGAGGGCGGACGTAACCAAACTAACAACCTCAGGTGGATCGCAAGGCAAGTGAGAAATCTTAGCCGGAAAATCAGACCGTTGGATCCGCGACGAGCCAACAGAACCAAAAACAATCGGCGGAGAAGCAACAGTCCACTGGAGATTCGCCGGCGGCGAGGGTCGAATGATCAGACGCTCATTTGCCGAGACTACATATCCAGCATCAGAAACTGTATCAATACAAGCTTGAGTGGCCGGATATCTATAACCCTTGCATGCATCATAATTGTGGAATGTTGCAAAAGAAAGTTTCTTTTGCACAGAACCAGAAGATCTAAAAGAGGACTTAGACGGTGGTTTATGCATAGCGAGCATCCCAAGCGCCGCCCGTCTCTTAGATGGACTAACTAAGATCCATTCCGCATCACTTCGTAACTTCCATAGTTTAAACTCACGAACCCAATTTGGTCCTCCACGGCCCCAAAGATTAAAATAACATTTGAATTGCGGGCAAGCAGAAGATAGAAGATCAACAATATAGAAACCAACTTGCTTGGAGGAAACGTTGAAGGAATAAACCTTGTCACATAAGCATGAGACACCCAACTCGATCGCAGATCCGCCAACAGCAGCCTCCAGAGCCGCTGCCACAGAATGATCATCAAGCCTGAAAACATGACGGCTAAAGGACTCCACCAACGTGAAGTGACCTGTGTCCTCCGTAGGGTGGACCAAAAAACCAGTAGATCTGAACACTTTATCCGCAAACGCCAAACCCTTGGAGAAATCCAAGCCAAGGGTTGATCCCGATGAGAAAACCATGACCCCTAGGTGAGGGGGAGACGCCGGAGAGTTTGGTAGGGAAGGATTAGGGTTTTAGTGGTGGTGGGAGGAGATCGCCGGAGGTGGGGTCGGAGGTGGGAGGTGGGAGGTGGGAGACGCCATGATGGATGAACTGAGCGCCTGGCATCTACAATCATCATTATTGTCAAGTTAAAGCATCGTTTGTGTATGATCTTCATAGCACACCACATGATTAGTCTCGAGTTATATATGAACTATGTGTACTATATGAACACGAACTCGATTTTTTTAATCCACTTTATGTTGATTTCAAATCATAGTACATTTTAAGCTCTAGCTAGATCTTCACAAACTTAACCATGTCTCATATGTATAATGTGTTTATCACATTATGTATGGTGCCCCGCCCCCTACGCCTGCAAGTATTTAGATGTGAGTTGTAAACACCACACACTACCACAAATTCAAATAAAATGTCAGAATGTTCGATATATAGTATTGTTTAGATTGTTCGATATTTAGTTGTAAGCTGCAAAGCCACACATTATCACAAATTCAAATAAAATGTGAGATCGTTCAATGTATAGTATGGTTTAGATTGTTCGACATTTAGTTGTGAATTGCAAACGCCATGCATTATCACATTATGGTATAACATGTGCAAAACCACAACACGCGTATCACTGCTATATTCATGCATGAATATGTTTAAAACACTATGATCTCCTATTCAAATATATGAATCCACTTCCATATCATATGATCTTTGTTAGTCTCTTACAATCACACAATCCTCTAACCTTTGTACTTACCACTAACTTTCTCTCGTGCATGCACATGCCCTCCTCGCCCTCCCCCTCCCTCAGCATTCTATCCATCGCGCACATTCATTTTTTTTTCTTTAGATCGTTCTCCCACAGTCTCCAAAACTCCTTTCCGACACACACCGATCGATAAACCTATCCAGCGATGTCTGCCTACAACATACACACGCACCTTCAATCTCCTCCTTTATGTGTCCTTGCCTCGTGTCTCTCATACGGTCCCACACACGTGTAAACTCTCGCCACTCTTTTCATCGATCTCACAACCGCACACTCCTCCCCCTATCTAGCTAGTAGCTGGGCCTCTCGCACCATCTCCTAGCTCCATTTTCTCTGTCTACCCGTCTCGCCGGGCCTTATTTGCCTCTAATAAATGGACGTACACCGACCGATCTCCCACTATACATATAGCTAGCTAGGCCCTTATAACTCGTTTTTGCCCACGCGTCGATCGATCTACTTCATTAGTTGTGTCTCTCCCTTCCTCCGACAAATAACAATTGATCGACCGATCTAGTTAGGTTTTCTTACGAAACACATGGTTCCCCTTCATCATCCATGGATGTGTCCCGACAGATCTATCACGCACAGGCACACACAGAAACACATCCCCACTCTTATTGATAATATTGCAGTTCCACCCTTAGTTTGTCTAGTAGGCCTCTCCCACCATCTTCGAGAAGCAGCTCCATCACCCATCCAGCACTCTACCCCTCTCCCTCCCTCTCTCTCCTCTCTCTCTCTCCCATCCTATTTCCCGTCCTTCAGTTATGTATGGACGTCGACCGATCTCCCTCAAGGCATAGCTGGGTCTCTCGTTCTCAACACATATACGAGTCGTTCTACCTCTATAGTTAGGCCTCTACCTACCCCTCCCCCACCCCTCACACACACACACACCGATACAGCGAGCGCTCTAGTCATGTCTCCCTGCCACACATAAACTTGACCTGTGCCGTCTGACGTTCCAGTAGCTAGGTCAGTCGCCTATCTTGGACTTGCACACACACACAATTTCGATGGCTCTCTTCATCGATCTCGCACCCACCCACTTGATCCTCTCTTAGACTCTATTGATATCTATGACCCCTCCCTCTCTTCTCATGGATCGCCCGACCCTCCTTTTCACACACATTGCATGCAAAATTTTGTTTGAGATGTCATCAACAAATATTCCCACAAATACATTCACGAAATCAACCTCCCCCGAAAACAAAAAACACTCACAAAAGCACAAGCCATTTGTCTAGGTTTGTATCTCTCACACACACCCACGTAGGTGGGGGACATGCACGAGGAGAATAGGTGCACGCACGGCGCACGTACACCTGTCTGTTTCCAAACCACACCCGCGCGGGTACACGGTGGAGCTCATTTCTCTATGAAAAGGCAGCCCACGTGGTAACTTGACACATGTACTGGTTGTCCACTAGATGGAGGGAGGATCGTCTACCACGGGTGAACAAACAAATTGCGACTTGACGCGTCATGTTAAAAAAGAGGCAAACCATGTGGGGCCTACTGATACATCTCCAACGTATCTATAATTTTTGATTGCTCCATGATATATTATCTATTGTTTTGAAAATTATTGGGCTTTATTAGCCACTTATATATTATTTTTGGGACTAACCTATTAACCGGAGGCCCAGCCCAGAATTGCTGTTTTTTGGCCTATTTTAGGGTTTCGAAGAAAAGGAATATCAAACGGAGTCCAAATGGAATGAAACCTTCGGGAATGTGATTTTCTCAATGAACATGATCCAGGAGACTTGGACCCTACCTCAAGTAACAAAGGAGGAGACCACGAGGTAGGGGGTGCGCCTACCCCCCAGGCGTACTCCTTCCTCCTATATATACCTATGTACCCCCAAACGATCAGATACGGAGCCAAAACCCTAATTCCACCGCCGTAACTTTCTGTATCCACGAGATCCCATCTTGGGGCCTGTTCCGGAGCTCCGCCGGAGGGGGCATCCATCATAGAGGGCTTCTACATCAACGCCATAGCCCCTCCGATGAAGTGTGAGTTCTTTACCTCAGACCTACGGGTCCATAGTTATTAGCTAGATGGCTTCTTCTCTCTTTTTGGATCTCAATACAATGTTCTCCCCCTCTCTTGTGGAGATCTATTCGATGTAATCTTCTTTTTGTGGTGTGTTTGTTGAGATCGATGAATTGTGGGTTTATGATCAAGTCTATATATGAATAATATTTGAATATTCTCTGAATTCTTTTATGTATGATTGGTTATCTTTGCAAGTCTCTTCAAATTATCAATTTGGTTTGGCCTACTAGATTGATATTTCTTGCAATGGGAGAAGTGCTTAGCTTTGGGTTCAATCTTGCGGTTTCCTTTCCCAGTGACAGTAGGGGCAGCAAGGCACGTATTGTATTGTTGCCATCGAGGATAACAAGATGGGGTTTTCATCATATTGCATGAGTTTATCCCTCTACATCATGTCATCTTGCTTAAGGCGTTACTCTGTTTTCATGAACTTAATACTCTAGATGCATGCTGGTTAGCGGTCGATGAGTGGAGTAATAGTAGTAGATGCAGGCAGGAGTCGGTCTACTTTTCTCAGACATGATGCCTATATACATGATCATACCTAGATATTCTCAATACTATGCTCAATTCTGTCAATTGCTCAACAGTAATTCGTTCACCCACCGTAAAATACATATTCTCTTGAGAGAAGCCACTAGTGAAACCTATGGCCCCCGGGTCTATCTTCATCATATTAATCTTCCAATACTTAGTTATTTCCATTGCTATTTACTTTGCTTTTATTTTACTTTGCATCTTTATCATAAAAATACCAAAAATATTATCTTGTCATATCTATCAGATCTCACTCTCGTAAGTGGACGTGTGGGGATTGACAACCCCTTATCACGTTGGTTGCGAGGATTTATTTGTTTTGTGCAGGTGCGAGGGACTCGCGCATAGCCTCCTACTGGATTGATAACTTGGTTCTCAAAAACTGAGGGAAATACTTACACTACTTTTCTGCATCATCCCTTCCTCTTCGGGGAAAACCAACGCAGTGCTCAAGAGGTAGCAAGAAGGATTTCTTGCGCTGTTGCCAGGGAGTCTACGCAAAAGTCAATATACCAAGTACCCATCACAATCATTATCTCCCGCATTACATTATTTGCCATTTGCCTCTCGTTTTCCTCTCCCCATTTCACCCTTGTCGTTTTATTCGCCCTCTCTCTCTCTCTCTATCCTCCCTATCTTTTTCCGTTTGCCTCGTTTTGCCCTTCGCACTTTCTGCCGTCATGTCTGAAATTGGGGAAATTATTGTCGATATGGACAATAATAATATCATGAAAAATTTTGACGCTCCAGCTGAAGAACCCCCTATCTTACATACAAAAAAAATTCGTATTGGTAGTGGCAATATTATTGGAAAGGGGGTTATTAAAGATTTCTTTACTTGTGCCGGTGCTTTGCCTTATATGGGTAGTTCTATCCTTCATAGAACTAGTAGTCTTGCGGACGCTATTGCCATGCTTGTAGTCGAACTTGAAAGACAATTCATGCACATGCATCCTTGCATAGAAAGGATTTTCCTAGAATTTTCTAATATTGAGCATTCTTCTGTTAAGTGTGCCGCTACTATCTTTTTGGCTCATGAGTTTAGATTCATAATAAAAGAGGCCAAAGAAATCTTTGCGCATTAGAGGGTGGATGTTTGCCATCCTCCCATAGAGGCTATCCTTTTTAATCAAGAAGAAATAATGCGTTTTCAATCTCTAGACTATGTTGCTTTCAATGAAAATCTTAGAAAAAAGGTTCCTACCAATGTTTTATTTGATAGAATTTCTGAGCTTAATGATGATTTGGCTATTCGAAATAATGAACTAGGATATTCTCTTGAATATAGGCTCACAAAGTTCTGTCTAAAGAATGCTTATAATGATGAATTGGTTATGCAATACGAAGGACCAAAGGAGGAACCTATACCTCCCAAGGTTGATCTTGGGGACTTTGCCCCATTAAATTTAGCCCTTTTGATTATGTTTGCTTGCCTCAGAGAAAACTTGCTGCCGAACGTAGAGAATATGAAATGAGTTTTAATGATCTATCCTTGCTTTTTATGCCTAGCTAGGGCGTTAAACGATAGCGCTTGTTGAGAGGAAACCCAATTGCATTTCTATTACTTTATTTTTGCTCCTATTTAGTAATAAATAATTTATCTAGCCTCTATTTAGGTTGTGTTTTTTGTGTTTAATTAGTGTTTGTGCCAAGTAGAACCGTTGGGAAGACTTGGGGAAAGTCTTGATATCTTGCTGTAAAAAAACAGAAACTTTAGCGCTCACGAGAAGTGCTGTCATTCTTATTTGGAAAGTGATATTTAGTTAATTCTTTTTGCAGATGATTGAGAAATTCCTCACGTCCAGCAATTTATTTTAGAATTTTTGGGGTTCCAGATCTTGCGCTAGCTACAGATTACTACAAACTGTTATGTTTTTGACAGCTTCTGTTTTTCGTGTGTTGTTTGCTTATTTTGATGAATATATGGCTAGTAAAATTGTTTATAAACCATAGAGAAGTAGGAATACAGTAGGTTTAACACCAATATAAATAAAGAATAAGTTCATTACAGTACCTTGATGTCAGGGGTTGGGTGCGACATATGCCAATTGATGGCTTATCATGGTGGGGGCGAGCAGAACATCGCCGGTGCCTGGAAACGGGATGAGGCGTAGACACGAACACCGGCGTACTTTACCTAGGTTCGGGGCTCTCCTAGGAGATAACACCCCTAGTCCTGCTCTGCGGGGTCTCCGCATGATCACTAAGGCAAAGTGAGTACAAAGGTGCTCCTCGAGCTGTATCTATGGACAGGAGGAGGCTAGGCTAGCTCTCCCCCTTCTTTAAGGTCTGGTCTAGTTCTAATGGATTGGAACCATTTGCATGGGTGCCCTGGGCGGTTTATATAAGCCTACCCCCAGGGGTACAACGGTAAGCTGTAGGTACGCAAGGTCCAATTGTCAGTCTCTTCGCCTGCGGGCCCTCCTGCCGACCACTGGGGCCCGCCGATTGGTGGGCCCAGCCGACTGGCCGGGTACGGAGCCGACAGGCCGCACCTGCCGCTGGCGGGTCCTGCCGGCTGCTGATTACTGTAGCCGTGCCTCTAATGATGCAGGCTTGGTCATGGGGTCGTGGCTACAGTCCTGCCGCCTGGCAGATGTTTACTGTATCCACTCCCCGTCTCGTCTGGTTAATGGCGCGGGAAACCAGTAGGAGGGGCAGGCCGACTCCCGGGGGCCGGCTCCCTACTGGTCCGACTTGTGGCGCTTTTGCCGTCTTCTGGACTCTCACTGACTGGTGGGGCCCGTCTTCCATGGATCATACTGTCAGACCGTCGTAGGTATAGGACTCTGCCCACTATTGCTGGCGTCAGGGATGGCATGGCAACAATGCCATGCTAGACGGAGATCTCCGCTGGTATATCGCACTTTGCCCTGGCCATTCCCCAAAAAAGGGGAGAGAGTGGGCTGCACTGTCGCCACTCCCTGTCCCACCCCCCTGATGAGGGCATGGGCTTTGCTAGTTTCGGGGGCCGACTTCCCGTGGTCGGCGACCTCCGGAAGCCGCCAGTCGGAGTCGGCCGGTCTCGATCTCATCTGTAGGACTCAGACGCTTATGGGCAGCCGGCCGTTCCTTCAGCCGCCCTCCTGAAGTCGGCTCTCCGTCTTTGTCTTGAGGGGCATAGTCAGCCCCGATGTATTGAAAGGCTATGGGTCTCGGGTTAGCCTACCCGTGGCCCATTACTCTGACAGTAGTCCCCGAAGCTGATGAGGTGCCGCGGATAATCTACCGAGGAGCCGCAGTAGCTTCATTCCCCGAGTATTTGGGGTGGAGACTTTGCTTGACTCTGCCGGGCCGGCTGGTTGGAGTCGGAGTCGCCTGACTTTGACTCGTCCAAAAATGCTTTCGAATCCCCTGGAGGGAACTCAGTAGCATATGAGCTAAGCTTCCTGATCACCACCCACTCCATGCCCACCACGTGGCAACCAGTGGCCGGGCTAGCCTGCCTACCCATCTGCGAGATGGGACATGTCTGCAGGCGGGGCCCGCCACTACCACGCCTCGGCACACGAGCGGATCCGCTGCGGCCGTGGGGGGCGGTTGAGGTTCCCATAGAGTTAGCCCGCGCAGTAACTTTGCGCAATAAACGTGGGGGCGTGGGGTAGTGGGCGCAGTAAATCCCACAACCGCCCCCTCGGCTTCGCAGCCCACTGGGCTATAAGTAGGGGGAGGAGGGGAAACGGCAGAGCACGCACGTCCCACCTTCCCACTGCTTCTTCTCCTTCTTCTCCCTCTCCGCTCCTCGAGCCTTGTCAAACGTTGCGGCGGTCCGCTCATGATGATCTCTTCCTCCGCCGTCATGCCCCCGACGGTGCATTCCGGCACCTGGGATGGTTCGGAGGTCCATGAGGATCACATCGACTTCCTCCGCAAGACGCGTCGACTACCTAGCGAGGACCTCGTGAGGGTCCGCCTCGCGCCGAGGGGGGAGATCTCGCCGGTGCCGCAGGAGGGCGATCGGGTCGTCTTCCGCTCGCACTGCCTGTGTGGCCTGGGCCTGCCGACGAGCAACTTCTTCCGCTCCTTCCTTGAGTTCTAGGAACTCCAGCCGCACCACCTCACCCCCAACACGGTGGTGCTGCTGTCCGCCTTCGTCACCCTGTGCGAGTGCTTCATCGGCGTTGTCCCCACCATGGAGTTCTGGGGGGAGTTCTTCTTCTCCAAGCTCGGAACCCAGGCCGCGGGCGTGCTGGCTCAGTGCGGCGCGTTCATCACCGTGCGGAGGTTGGGGGCCGACAACCCGTTTCCCTCCATCAGGCTGATCAAATCGGTGGAGATGTGGCAGCGGTCGTACTTCTGCCGGCCTACGTAGCCAGCCCGCCGGCTGGGAGGCAGCCCAACTGGTCGCACTGGGCCCGGACGTTGACGCATGCGGGTGCCGGCGCCGTTGCGCGGCATTGAGTAATGGCGCAGTCGGAGGGCCTGACCGGGCCGGACATGATGGCCGCCTTCGTGGCGTGCCGTGTGCTGCCCCTCCAAAGTCGCCCCCACATGATCTGCCAGATGAGCCCGCACCGAGACCAGAGCCGAATGTGCACCAAGGAGATGCCTCACGAGGAGGTAGCCTACATGGTGAACTACCTTGCGAGCTGCGACCTCAACAAAGAGTGGCAGTTCGGCAAGGAGCCGTATTCACGTGCTGCCCCTCCGCCTCTGGTCAGTCGTTTCCCTTCTCTCTTTTTCTTCGATTCTCCTGACTTCTTTGCTGTCGAGTCCGTCTTGCTTGTTCTGACCAGTCGGCTTTGGTCAGAACCCCCCCCCCAGCCAGCAGCCGACACCATGGTGCCGGACTGCGAGTTCCTCCCCGACCGAGCGGAGAGCAATGTGGACAACCCCGACTTGGGGGCGACGGCCCTGGAGTATGATGCCGAGGGGGGAGGCGGCGTGTCAGGCGGCCCGAGACTTGGGGCCAGTCTTGAGGACTATCCAGATGATGACGAGGAGGTTGTCCCACGCCACCAGCCAGGATCCGGCCAGCTGGGCGCGGGCTCGTCAGCCTCGCCGGATGCTCAAGGCGGCGGCAGTAAGTGCATGGCCGGGACGAGCCTGTTTGGCAGCCGGCCAAAGAAGCCCAAGGGCTCAGCCACGGCGACCAAGCGGGACGAGGCGGCCGGAAAGGCCAACCGCTTCCGCAAGGTGGTGAAGACACCGTAGCTTATTTCAGCGTAAGTACCACCTCCCTTCGTACCTTCACATTTCTTTATTGGGTCTGTCTGAAATTTCTTTACTTTGTTTCCGGGCTTTAGGGCCCCTCTCTCTCTTGAGAAGTCGGCTGCCAGCTCCGTCGTGAAGTCAGCGGAGACCTCCTCCACCACCTGGCGGATTGATCCCGCCGCCAACATCAGGGAGGCGGCGGAGTGGAACGCGCGGCAGGCGCGTGAGGAGCGGGAAGCCGCCTGCCTGAAGAAGGCGAAAGCCGACAAGGCGGAGGCCGCCGCTCTGAAGAACCTGGCGGAAGCCGAGGCCGCCGATGCAGAGAAGAAGCGCGTAGAGGAAGCCGCAGGCCGCCAGTCGGCGGTGTTTGTTGTCCCCTTGAACTCCGCACCACCGCGACCGAAGTTCTCGGCGCAGACTGGGAAAGCCGGTGACGAGAACCCGGTCATGGAGAGGGACGCCGACGTCGCCACCACGCCGAAAGTCATTGTGTCGCCACCGCCACCCTCCGGAGGTGCGCCAGGTGGAAAATCGGTGGACCCACCAGTGCTGCCAACTGGAGGCGCGGCGGCGACGGGCCTGGCCCTGGAGGTCAGTACGCCGACGCGCCGCCGTCTTGCAAAGGCGGCCTCAGCGCCGCGTCCTATGGAGACCGGCGCTGCGACTCCTCGATCCCGGACACCGAGGTGTCGAGCGCCGCGCCCACCGGGTGGGTGCGGGGAGGCGGGACGGGCCCGTTGAACCGGGCGCTCTTGGACATCCAAGCCAAGCTCCGGGCTGAGGGCGACGCCATCAAGGAGTGCACCAAGGCATACGTGGCCTCATGTACGGCCATCCGGGTATGCATCCTTCCTTTTGCTTTGCTTCCTTGTTTTTTCTTTGTGGGGGCGCGCCAGTGCACCCACTGGGTGTAGTCCCCGAGTTTCAGGCCGGCTGTTGAGCAGGCAGCTTGAAACTCTGATCGGTGAGTTCCATGTACCAACACTTTATCTGAAATTTGATGCAGGATTAGCACAATCGTCGCGTGACCTCCTTCAATGCCAACGTCGAGGAGCTGGCCAAGCGGACTGCCGACTTGTCGGACAGCTGGGGTAAGTCTTCTTCTTTCGCTGCGGGGGCGCACTGGCGCAACCGCGGGTTGTAGTCCCCGAGATTCGGGCCGACTGCTGTGCAGTCGGGCCGGATCTCCCCAGCGACCTTTCATCTTTGCTGACGACTGACATCCCTCCCCCTCCTTTTTCAGAGGCCAACGCCGCCCTTCAGCAGCAGCTGGGCGAAGTCAAAACCGCGCTGCTCGTCAGGGAGGAGGAGTGCGGCCGACTGACGGAGGAGCGCGACCGGCTGGCGACACAGCTGGCGGAGCAGAAGGAGCTGCTCTAGAGGGCCCAGAAGGAGGCGGAGGACAAGGAGACCGCCCTTCTCGCCGAATTTGCGTCCGAGCGCTCCTCCTGGACCGACAAGGAGGCGACGTTGGTCTCCTGCTTCCAAGCAATCGAAGATCTTGTCGATGGTGAGCTTCCACTTGTTTCCTTTTCTGGGCTGCCGACTGCTAGTAGAGTCGGCCTTAAATTTTTAACTTTGTTTCCTCGTTCTTCTTCCTTAGGAGACTTCTTCCCCGGCCATTCTGATGCCGCCAATCAAGCCATCGAGGCTGACCGTGAAGCACGAAGGGCGGACGGTGCATAGGTCGCCACCAACGCCCCCCGAACTCTTAACGAGAAGATTCTAAGCATCGAGGCCCGTCTTCGGCCTGCCCACCGCATGCTGCGCCGGCTTCAACGTGTCAGAGCCTAGGCGATTGCCGCCGTGTGGCCGAACATGCAGGCGCCACGCACCCCTAGTCGGACTGCCGACTGGTTGGAGGTGGCAGCCGGCCGTCTTGAGGCCTGGAAGGGTTCTTCAGCCTAGGCTGGAGCCTGCCGGGCTTTAGAATTTGCCAAGGCATGGTATCCTGGGCTGAGTTTAGCCCAGTTAGCCACGTTCCGGCTGGAAGCTCAGATGAAGCTGGCAACGGTGGAGGACGATCTTGTCAAGCACGCCGCATCGATCGCTCAGTACACTGATACCAGCGTCTTCATCCCAGAACAGGCTGAGAACGGCCAGGAGGCGCCGCTGGAGTGGTTCGGGCTGAACCCGGACGACAGTGAGGACTCGGCGGAGGTGATCAACTCCAGTGGCGAAGAGGAAGGCGAGAAGGAGGAAGGAGATGAGGAGGAGGCACCAGAGGTCGAGGCAGAGGGCCAGCCCCAGCCCGACCGCGCCTCTAGCAACGAGTCGCGCCCAACTGAGCCAGCTGTCGCCAGAGGTGATCAGGCGGAGACCAACCAGCCGACTGCCCCGACAACTGGCACCACAGACCCCTCTGGTCCTCTGAGTCCATCCGCGGCTTCCTAGGCTGCCACTTTATCTTTGTTTTACCTTCTTAGTAGTCTCGATGAACTTGTTAGTTTTCACAATTCCACCCACTGGGTGTATCTTGAACGCCTATTTGATAATTTGGCCAAGGGCCTTTTTATGTAAATATTTATCCGTATTCTATCTCTTCTTGCTTTTTGCTCTTCGACTTTTTCCTTTGCCGCCTTCCCTTAGTTGCTGTTTTGCTAGTCGGACAGCCGCTCAGCGGACTGCTGCTAGATCAAATACTTGGCTTCTTTGGGCAGGCAACTACTTAGCCTTTTAGAGTTTTTAGCAAGTTAATTTAGGAAACGGCAAGCCGGCTGCTAAAGAGTCAGTTGTAAAGGATTGAAAATCTTCCTTAAGCTATGAGCGAGCTTTAAGTCCTTAGCCATTTTTCATATGGGCACCCATTCTACCTTACTCCTGTTCGCCGGACAGTCGCTCTGCGATCTGCGGCTTCTAATAGGAGACTTCTTAAGTGCCACACATTACTTGTCCGGCTGCAGGAAGTTGTTTCATAGCTCAAGTCGGCGAGTCCCTGGGACGACTAGTCAAACCCGGTGCCAAGTGGCATAATGAAGAATAACATATTCATAGGCTTAACTCTTTATAATATAGATAAAAGAAGGCAGTCCCCGAGATCTTCTCGAGGGGCCCGAAGTCTTCGTACTTTAGTACAAAAGGTAGCATGATACATACTGCATTAACTATAAAATCTTCGGAGGAGATTTGCATTCCATGGCCGCTCCGTCTCTTTGCCGGAGTCGTCCCTTTTGCGCGCTCGGGGCTTCTGAGCGTCGATCAGGTAGTAGGAGTCATTGCCCAACACCTTGCTAATGATGAAGGGGCCTTCCCAAGGTGCTGAGAGCTTGTGCTGGCCAGCTGTTCGCTGAATCAGCCAAAGCACAAGGTCTCCTTCTTGGAAAGATCGAGGCTTGACCTCCCGATTGTAGTATTGGTGTAGGCTCAGCTGGTAGATGCTGGACCGGCTGAGTGCCAACAGCCGGCCGTCTTCCAGCAAATCAACGCCGTCTTGACGTGCTTCCTCAACTTCCTCCTTGGTGTACATGGTGACTCGAGGGGAGTCGAACTCTATGTCCGTTGGGATGACGGCTTCATCACCGTAGACGAGGAAGAAGGGCGTGAAGCCGGTTGACTTGTTTGGAGTCGTGCGCAGGCTCCAGAGGACGGCTGGCAACTCATCAAGCTAGCAGCCTACCGAGCGCTATAGAGGCTCGACCAGCCGGGTCTTGATGCCGGACAGGATTAGGCCATTTGCTCGCTCTACCTGGCCGTTGGACTGCGGATGGGCAACGAACGCTAAGTCCAGTCAGATGCCCTGCGTCGCGCAAAAACGGGCCAAGGCACCTTTGGCAAAATTTGTGCCATTGTTGGTGATGATGCTGTGCGGTATGCCGTACCGAGTTGTGATGTCGGAGATGAAGGTCACAGCGGTCGGACCATTTAAACTCTTGGTTGGCTTTGCTTCTATCCATTTGGTGAACTTGTCCACTTCAACAAGTAAATGAGTCAAACCACCTCGTGCCGTCTTGAATGGTCCGACCGTGTCCAGGCCCCAAACAGCAAAGGGCCAGGCAATATGTCGGGTGGTAGGTGCGACATATGCCAACGGGTGGCTTATCATTGTGGGAGCCAGTAAAACATCGCCGGTGCCTGGAAACGGGATGAGGCGAAGACATGCACGCCGACGAATCATACCCAGCTTCGGGGCTCTCCATGGAGATAACACCCCTACTGCTGCTCTGTAGGGTCTCTGCATGATCACTAGATGAACAAGTAGCTACACGATGCCCCTTGAGCTATTTGGCGAGAGGAGGAAGAAGGGCTCTGCTTGCTCCCTTCTCCTCCCTACGTGGTGTCTAAAACTAGCAAGGATCCATCCTTTGCATGGGTGTCCCGGGGGGTTTATATAGGCCTACCCCCCGGGGGTACAATGGTAATCCGGCTGGGCGTGGGGCCCAGCCGTCTATGTCTTCGCTCTCCGGCTTCTGCGCCAGCTCCTTGGTTGACAGGCAGGCCCCACTGTCCAGGGCCTTGTCGGTGGCTGGTTACTGTTGCTCAATCTTGGTGATGAGGGCTTTGCCGAGGTAAGCATGGCTACAGTGCTGTCGTCCGGCAGGTGACCACTGTAGCCTCACCGCGTCTTGTCTCCTTAATGGGGCGTCTTCTTCGAGGGGGTGGCAAGCCGGCTGGAGAGAGCCGGATCCATCTTGGGCCGACTGGGGGAGGCCAGGCCGCCTTTAGGTGTCTCTCTGCCCGAAGGGGTCCACCGCCCGTGGGCCGTACTGGTAGCTCGTCGTGGATGACATCAGGGTCAACGTGGCAACAGTGCTGCGCCGGGATTCGGGGTGGCAGGCTTCACTGTAGCCACGCCCCGTCACATCGCCGTTATGTGGATGCAGACTTTGAGGGTATAGTCTTGACTGCTTTATGGGAGCCGGCTCCTTGGAGTCGGCCTTCTCGCAGCCGGCTCCTCGGAGCCAGCCCTCCCGCGGCTTTCTTCATGAGGGCTGAAGTCGGGCCGCCTTCCAATAGCCGGCCTGGGAGACAGCTGACCAGGGGAAGGCGGCCCCATGTCTTGGATTCTTGAGAGCCGGATCGGCTCGTAATTTTTTCAGAAAGGCCAGGGGGAGCCGGCTAGGCTACCCGTGGTCACTTACTCCGACAGTAGTCCCCAAAGCTGAGCGACCTTCGAGGCTAATAAAGGGACGAGAAGCTTGGTCAGCTTCCTATCCTAAGGAGCCGGCTTTGCTTGTGCGCGCCTTCTTCGGAAAATCTCTGTTTCTCGTAGGCGGGAACGCGGGCCACATGGCGAGGAAATCCTGCCAACGCACGCGCGCGACGGGACGCCGCCACAGGCCCGGGCCCGCCACTCGCAGGCCTCCATCCGAGCGCGGATCTTCCGCGGCCCACATGGACCGCTCGCCTTCTCGCGGCGGTTTTATTCTGCCATCAAGGCACAATAATCGCGGGATGTGGGGGAGTGGGTGCAGTTGATCCCCATGTTCCCCCATGCTGCGCCTCCTCGGCTCCGCCGCGCGGTCTATAAGTAGGAGGAGGAGGGGGAGCGGCAGAGGCTCGCGCGCTCTCCCTCACTCCGCCCCTTCTCGCCCTCCTTCTTCTCTTCCCCGTAGCAGCTCTTTGCCGCGCCGTTCCGCCGTCGCTTCATTCCGCCGCCGCATCATCTTGCTTCTCGCCGCGCTGCCCCATGGTGCTGTCAAGCTCGTGGGATGGCTCCAACGTCCATGAGGAACACGTCGAGTTCCTCCGCCAGACGCAACGCCTGCCCGGCGAGAACTTCGTTCGGGTTCGTCTAGCGCCGGAGAAGGAGATTTCGCCGGTACCGGAGGAGGGCAAGCGGGTGATCTTCCGCTCGCACTGCCTGCGCGGCTTCGGCCTTCCGGCGAGCGGGTTCCTCCGAGCCTTCCTCGAATTCTACAACCTCCAGCTGCATCACCTCACGCCCAACGCGGTGATGCTACTGTCGGCCTTTGTCACGCTATGTGAAGGCTTCCTTGGGGTCCTCCCCACGCTCGAGCTCTGGGAGGAATTCTTCCAGAGCAAACTCGGCACCGTCGTCGCGGGCGTGCCTGCCCCCTGCAGAGCCTATATTGCCATGAGGCGGTCGGGCGAGAACAACCCGTTCCCGCCCATCCTGCTGATCTAGTCGGTGAAGCTCTGGCAGAAGTCATACTTTTTCGTGAAGAATGTCGCGCAGCAAGGCGACTACGTCAACCTGCCGGCTTATCAAGCCGGCCCGCCGGCTGGGAGGCGACCTTCGTGGAGCTACCGGGCCAGGTCGTTGTCTCGGGCAGGAAACGCAGCCGTCTCCTGGCTTCGGGTGATGATCCAGTCGGAGGGCCTGACCCGAGCCGACTTGGTGGCCGCCTTCGTGGAGCGCCGGGTTCTTCCCCTCCAAAGTCGGCCTCACATGGTTTGTCAGATGAGCGGCCGCTTCAACCCAAGCCGGCTGAGCACCAGGGAGATGCCTCATGCGGAGGTCTCCTACGTGGTGAACTATATCTCTAACTGCAAGCTCGCCGAGGATTGGCGTTACGGCAAGGGGCCATACTCTCGCGCCAACCCTCCGCCCGTCGTAAGTTTTTTTTGGTAGCCGGCCTCATGATAGCCGGCCTCTGATTAGTCGGTTTGCCCCTAGCAGAACCCTCTCCTTCCGCCGATGACCGGGGCCGCAGGGGTAGAGCGCCAGCTCGTCCCTGACCGCGCGGTGGACGACGCCGATGACCCGGACTTGGGAGCGGCCGCCATGGAAGACGCCATCGTGGGGGAAAGCGACGAGGTCGGAGGCGCGGGGCTCACGGTCGGCTTCAAGGACTGGCCGGATGATGCCGAGGTCAAAGTAGCCCCGCGCCGCCAGCCGGCGCCTGATCATCAAGGCGCGAGCTCGTCCGCCGCATCGGCTGCTGGCGACGGCGCCCAGAAGCGCCGGGCCGTGTCGATCCTCTTCGGCAGCCGGCCGAAGAAGTCCAAGGCTTCCACAACGGTGACCAAGCCAGATGAGGTGGCCCGCTTCTGCAAGGCGGTGAAGCAGCCGCAGGAGATCTCAGCATAAGTCGTCGAATGCTTGGATACATATTTTTTGTTGTTCTTCTTTTCGATTGAAAACTCTTCTAAACCTTTCTTTGCTCGCCGGACAGGGCGCCGCTTTCCCTTGAGCGGGGTCCGGGTGGCTCCGTAGTCGGGCCGACTAGAGGGTCTTCAGGCTCCCGCCGCGTGGATCCCTGCGCTGACCTCAGGGAGGCCACGGAGCGGAACACACGAGAAGCGCGTGAGGAGCGGGAGGAGGCAGAGCGAAGGGCCGCCCAGGCGACGAAGGAGCAGGCCGATGCAGCAGCCAAGGCCCGGGCGGAGGCGACAGCTGCGGAGGCGGAGGCGGAGGCTTCGCACAACCAGCCTCCGCTGCTAGCCATTCCCCTCCGCGCCGTGGCCCCCCAACATTCCTATGCCTCCGCTGGAGGAGGTCGACCAAGAACCGCCGGTGATGGAGCGGAGGGAGGACTCCGTGATCTTCGTGGAGAGGGCGCCGCCGGCAGCGCCAACCGGAGCGGGCCAAGGCGGCCAGTCGGCTGTGGCGCCAGAGCAGCCGGCTGGGGTGAGCCAGAAGCAGGAGCCAGCCTCGTGGTGGAGCCGGCAATGCGCCAGCGCGCAGGGGGAGGCACCGCTACACCGGAGCCGCACCGAGCTACGGGTGCCGGCCAGACGGCGGAGGCCTTGGAGGCGGCCAGCACCGGCACGTCCGAGTGGACTCCCAGCGGCGGGACGGGCGAGCTGAATGTGGCGGCCCAAGAGGTTTGGAACCGGCTTCAGGCCCAAGCCGCCTCGCTGCAGCAATACACCCAGGAGTTCCTTGCGACGCGGGCCGTCATCCGGGTGAGTCTTCTATCTTTGGTTGCTTTGTTCTCTTGATTTCTTCTGTGGGGGCGCGTCAGCGCACCCACTGGGTGTAGTCCCAGAGATTCGGGCCGACTGCTGAGCAGTCGGGTCGGATCTTCCTTGACGACTACCTTATTCTCGCCTCCTGTCTATTCTTCCAGGAGTATCATAACCTCCACGCTGCCGCCTTCAACTCCCAGGCTCAGGAGCTGGGTCGGAGAACCGAAGACCTGATCAGCAGCCGGAGTACGTACTTGGTTTCGTTCATATCCTGTGGGGGCGCGTCAGTGCACCACTCGGTGTAGTCCCCCGAGATTCGGGTCGACTGCTGAGCAGTCGGGTCGCATCTTTCCTGACGACTTCACCTTACTGGTTTTTCTTTTGTCTTTCATGCTCGTACAAGCCAATGCCGACTTAAGGGGGTAGCTCAGCGAGGCGCAGGCCGCCCTTCATGCCAAGGAAACCGAGTACGACGCCTTGGTCCTGGAGCATGACCGCCTGGCCAAGAAGCTGGCTTACTAGGAGGAGAGCCACAAGGCGGCTCTGAAGAAGGCGCAGGATAATGAAGCCGCCCTGAAGGCCGAGTTCGAGACTGAAGCGGCGGGCTGGGCTGAGACCAGGCAAGCGCAGAATGAAGGCTTCAGCCGTATTGAGGATTTGATCGACGGTAAGCCGCCTTCCTCGCTCCTTGCTTGCCCCTTGCCGCCTGACTTGTGTTCTGACTTGAGCTGCTTTTTATTCTCTGTGCAGACTACTTTCCTGGCTACTCCGTCTTCGCCGCCCAAACCATCGAGGCCCATCGCGAAGCGCGCCGGCAGGCGGGGGCTGAAGTCGCGCCGGACGTGAGTCGGTCGCTCGAAGAGCAACTCTTGGCGGTCCAAGCGCGGCTGCAGCGGGCTCATCGTATGCTCCGCCGCCTCCAGCGCGCCGGAGCACAGGTGTTGGCCGCCCTCTGGCCAAGCGAGATGATTCCCCGCACCCCGAGTCGGACTGCCGACTGGCTGGAGGTTGCGGTTGGCCACTTCGAGGCCTGGAAGGCGTCGGCGGCCCGGCTTGGAGCTGGGCGGGCGCTGGAGTTCGTCCGAGCTTGGTATCCGGGGCTGAACCTCGACCAGCTGCGCACCTGGTGGCTGGAGGCTGACGAAGAGCTAGCGGAGGTGCGGCCAGCTATCGCTCAACGTGCATCGACAATCGCCGAGTGTACTGACATCAGCGTCTTCGCTCCCAAGATTAATGATGACGGCGTTGCCCAGCCGGAGGAGTGGTTCGAGCTTCACCCGGTGGCGGGTGAAGACTCGGCAGAAGAGATCGCCTCCAGCGACGAAGGCGAAGACGACGAAGGAGAGGAAAGCGAAGACATCGAGCCGGCCGGTGGAACAGCCAGCCAGCCTCAGCCTGACCGTGCCTCCAGCAACGAGGCGCGCGCAAGAGCGCCTTCTGCGGGAGGCGGTGATCATGCCGAGGTTCGCCAGCCGGCCACTCCTCCAGCCGGCACTGCCGTCTCCACCGACCTGCCCGGCTCGTTAGTCGCTCCACCGGCTTAATCTGCCGTCCTTGTTTTTTCCTGCTTGTTGCCTTCTGAACAATTTTATTAAGCTTCCGCAGTTCCACCCACTGGGGGTGTATCCAAACTATGTTGAATGCTGACCTTTTGAAGGTCTTTTATGTAAATATTATCGTGTGCATGTTTGGTTTCCATTCACGTATGCTTTTTATCCTTAGGCTGTTTCCTTTGCCGCCTTCCCCTTCTGGGAAGGCAAGTAATCGAGCTTTCTTACATTGGAGCGAGGTGAATGGAAGCCGGCCAGCCGGCTACTCTGGTAGCCGGTCGGCGGTGGGAGAAAAACCGGCTTTTGTTATATTAGTCCATTAGTCCCTAGCTGTTTTTCGTGTGGGCACCCGTTCCTGCCCTTAACTCTTGCCAGCCGGATAGCCGGTTCTTCGAACTGCGACTTTTGGCAAGAGAAGGCTTGGGAGCCGGCACACTACTTGTCTGACTGCGGGTAGGACTTCTAATATAACTCCAGGCGGCCAGTCCCCGGGCCGACTAGTCAAACCCGGCGCCGGACGGAAAAAAGTGAATGCAATGACAAGGCCATAAGCATGATACTTTTCATTTATAGATAGAAGATGGCAGTCCCCGAGCTCTCCTCGGGGGCCCTATTGTCTCGTACTTAGTACAAAAGTTAGCGTGACACATACTGCATTTCAGCTGTAAAACCTTTGGAGGAGGTTGGCGTTCAATGGTCGTTCCGACTCCTTGCCGGAGTCGTCTCTCTTTCGTGCCTTCAGCTTCTGCGCGTCGATCAGGTAGTAGGAGTCGTTGCCTAAGGCTCTGCTGATGACGAAGGGGCCCTCCCAAGGGGCCGAGAGCTTGTGCTGGCCGGCTGTTCGCTGGATCAGCTGGAGCACAAGATCGCCCTCTTGGAAGGATCTTGGCTTGACCTTCCGGCTGTGGTAGCGGCGCAGGCCCTGCTGATAGATGGTGGACCGGCTGAGGGCTAACAGCCGGCTTTCTTCCAGCAGGTCGACGCTGTCTTCTCGTGCTTCCTTGGCCTCCGCTTCCGTGTACATGGTTACTCGAGGCAAGTCGAACTCGATGTCAGTTGGGATGACCGCCTCGGCACCATACACGAGGAAGAAAGGGGTGAAGCCAGTTGACTTGTTTGGTGTAGTGCGCAGACTCCAGAGGACAGCCGGCAGCTCATCGAGCCAACAGCCGGCTGAACGCTCCAGTGGTACGATCAGTCGGGGCTTGATGCCGGAAAGGATGAGGCCGTTGGCTCGCTCGACCTGGCCGTTTGACTGCAGGTGGGCGATGGATGCTAGATCCAACCAGATGCCTTGCGTCGTGCAGAAACGTGCCAAGGCTCCCTTGGCGAAATTTGTGCCATTGTCGGTGATGATGCTGTGTGGCACGCCGTACCGAGTTGTTATATCTGCGATAAATGTGATGGCAGTCGGCCCATTCAGCCTCTTGATCGGCTTTGCTTCAATCCATTTGGTGAATTTGTCCACGGCAACAAGCAGATGTGTCATGCCGCCGCGCGCCGTCTTGAATGGGCCCACCATGTCCAGTCCCCAAACAGCGAAGGGCCAAGTGAGGGGAATGGTCTTGAGTGCTGAAGCCGGCATGTGTTGCTTGGAGCTGAAGAGTTGGCACCCTTTGCAATGTTTAACTAACTCCTTGGCATCATCCAAAGCAGTCGGCCAAAAGAAACCATGGCGGAAGGCTTTGGCGACGAGTGATCTTGAGGCCGCATGGTGGCCGCATTCTCCTTGGTGGATGTGTCTGAGGATTGCAATGCCCTTCTCTTGCTCGACGCATCGCTGGAGGACTCCAGTGACACTACGCTTGACGAGCTCTCTGTTGACGATTGTGTATGCTCCGGCTCGGCGTTGGACTTGTCTTGCCTCTACTTCGTCAGCCGGCAGATCTTGGTTTATTAGGAAGTCGAGGATGGATTGAGCCCATGACGGAGCTGCGACTTCTTCTATTGCCAAAATGGCTACTACGACCAGGGCGGGCGGGCTGGGCGGTGAAATGCTGGAGTCGGCCGCCGCCTGTTGTGTTGGTGTAGTCTCCAGGCCGACTACCGCAGTTCCCGAGCCGGGTGAGGCAGTCCCCGGGTCGGGCGTAACTACGGAAGTCCCCGAGCCGCCTGCTGATACCCCCTAGCAACTATCGAAGTCCCCGGGCCACCTGCTTGGTTCTTCGAGCCGGACTCGGCCGCGTCGGGGTCAGGCGGCACGAAGATGGAATCTGACTCTGGAGACAGCTTGATAGACGGCTTGAGGAGGCGTTGTAGAGAGACGCCGGTTGGTATTGCTTGCCGGGTGGAGCCTATTCGAGCCAGAGCATCAGATGACTCGTTGTCGGCTCGCGATACGTGGAGGAACTCGCATCCTTGAAAATACCCACTGATCTGCTGAATGAGGAAGCGGTAGCTTGCCATATTTGCGTCCTTGGCGTCCCAGTCGCCGGATGATTGCTGGACCACCAAGTACAAGTCGCCATAACATAGGATCCGGCGAATGCCGAGCTCTTTGGCAAGCCGGAGCCCGTGTATGAGCGCCTCGTACTCGGCTACATTGTTGGAGGCGGCAAAGTGGATTTGCAGCGTGTATCTAAGCTTGTCGCCTTTGGGAGAGGTGAGGACAATGCCGGCTCCCAAGCCGGTGCGCATCTTGGACCCATCGAAGTGCATGCACCAATGAGTGGAGTCGGGAGCCGGCGGCAGGTACTGGTTCTCGGCCCAGTCGACGAGGAAATCGGCCAATGCTTGGGATTTGATGGCGGTGCGAGGCTGGTAGAAGATCGCATAAGGGGCCAGCTCGATGGCCCATTTCGCCACCCGGCCGGATGCATCCCGGCTGCCTATGATCTCGGCCAGCGGGGCGGTGCATACAACCGTGATGGGATGCTCTTGGAAGTAGGGCTTCAGCTTCTTGGCGGCGAAGTACACGCCGTAGCACATCTTCTGGTAGTGCGGGTAGTTCTGCTTCGAGGTAGACAGCACCTCGCTCAAGTAGTACACCGGCCTCTGGACCGGCTGGGCTCGGCCTTCTTCTGGGTGTTGGACTACGATGACGGTGCTAACCACCCGGCTGGTTTTGGCAATGTAGAGGAGCATGGGCTCTTTCTCAGTCGGCACCGCCAGGACTGGCGGTGTGGCCAGCATCTTCTTCAGCTCGTGGAAAGCTTGGTCAGCTTGGTCATTCCACTTGAAGTGAGTGGTCTTCTTCATGAGGCGGTAGAGGGGGAGTGCTTTCTCTCCGAGCCGGCTGATGAAGCGGTTTAGGGAGGCCTAGCACCCGGTGATCTTATGGATGTCTCGAAGCTTGGTGGGAATCGCCATTCTCTCAATGGCCTTGATCTTTACTGGGTTGCATTCGATGCCACGTTCGGAGACCAGGAAGCCTAGGAGTTGTCCGGCTGGTACTCCGAACACGCATTTCTCGGGGTTAAGCTTGATTTGGAACCGGCGTAGGTTCTCAAATGTCTCCTTGAGGTCTTCCAGCAAGGTGCCGCGCTTCTCCGTCTTCACCACAATGTCGTCTACGTAGACGTGGGCATTTCTGCCGAGTTGCTTGAGGAGGCACTTCTGCAAGCAACGCTGAAAAGTGGCACCGGCATTTCTCAAGCCGAATGTCATAGTCAGGTAGCAGAAGGCTCCGAATGGCATGATGAAGGCGGTCTTCAGGCGGTCTGCCGGATCTAACTTTATCTGGCATCCAAGAAACTCAACAGCTCGCATCCGGCCGTGGAGTCTATCACTTGGTCAATCCTTGGCAGGGCAAAGGGATCTTTGGGGCAGGCCTTGTTGAGGCTCGTGTAGTCTATACACATGCGCCACTTGCTGTTCTTCTTTAGCACGAGGACCGGATTGGCGTGCCACTCTGGAAAGAAAACTTCCATAATGAAGCCGGCTGCCAGAAGCTAGGCTATCTCCTCTCCCACAATCCTGTGTTTCTCCTCCGACAGTCGGCGGAGGGGTTGTTTGAATGGCTTTGTGTCTTCTCGGACATGTAGTTTGTGCTCGGCGAATTCCTTCGGAACGCCCGGCATGTCCTTGGGGGACCATGCAAAGATGTCCCGATTCTCACGGAGGAAATCGGCGAGCTCGCCTTCCTATTTGCTGTTTAGGTTTGCCCCGATGACGGCAAACCTGTCTGGGTGATCGGGGTCAAGAGGTATCTTCTTTGTCTCCTTGGCCGGCTGGAAAGATCCTTGAGCATCATGCTCCTTGGGATCGGGGGACAAGGCCGACTGCTTGCCGGCTATGGCCACGACTCGGTCCAACATCTTCTTTTCTTCGGCAATCACAAGGGACTCGGCCAGCCGGCTGCTGGTTGCTACGCACTCAGAGGACTTCTTGTAATCGCCGGCTACGGTGATGACGCCTTTGGTGCTTGGTATCTTCATTTTGAGGTATGCATAGTGGGGAACTGCCATGAACTTGGCCAAGGCAGGTCGGTCAAGCAATGCATGGTAAGGGCTCTCCAGGTCCACCACTTCAAACCAGATCGCTTCCCGGCGGAAATGCTCCTTGTCCCCAAAAAGTACATCAATCTTGATCTTGCCAATGGGGGCGCAGGACAGGCCGGGTACGATGCCATGGAACACTGTCCGAGTAGGCATGAGTTGCTTTGTCTTGACGTTCAGCTTCTCCAGGGTGTCGCGGTACAAGATGTTGATGCTGCTCCCGCCGTCTATCAACACACGGGAGAAGCGGGCGGCGCATCTGTCCGTTGCAAGGGTGGCATCCAGAACCAACGCATAAGAGCTGGGAGATGGCATCACCTCTGGGTGGTCAGCCCGACTCCAGCTGATAGGTTTTTCTGACCAGTGCATGTGCTCGGCGGGGTTGGCAGCAACCATGCTGACTTCCTGGTTCTCTCGGTGTTTGCTGCGCCGGTCTTTGGGCTGGCTCGTAAAGCTGATATAGGCGGCATGCTCGTCGGGGAACTCATCGTGCACAGCTCCGACTGCGGGCCGAGCGGCCGGCGGCTGCGGAGCCGGAGGCGGTGGGCCGGCAGGCGGAGGCGGCGCGAGCCCTTCGCCTTTGGAGATTCGGGTGAGCTAATGGCACTTCCGGGTTGTGTGGTTGGCCGGCTTCGCGCCGCTGTGGAACTTGCATGGGGCGTCGAGAGTTTTCTCGTAGGAGAAGGCTGGCTGCCAAGCCGGCTTGCCACCCCTCTGCTTCTTGGGTGCGGGCCGCGCTTCGGACTGCTCGTCTTCAACTGTGGCCACCTGCCGACAGGTGGAGGGCGGCACTGGGCCCTTGCGCTTGTGGTCGTTCGAGTGTGGGCGTCGACCGGAATCCCCAGCCGGCATCTTGGGCGCCGGGTTGAGTACTTTTCCGGACGCGTCTACCCGGAGCTCGGTCTTTATTGAGGAGTAGGCGGTGGCGTACTTGTCCGCTTTGTCCAGAAGCTCGTCGAGGGTAGTCGGCTCGTCGCAGAGAAGCTTGTGCTTGAGGAGGGTGCCTTCTCAGCACCCGGCTGTGAAGTATTCTATGGCTTGCACCTCGTGCACCCCTTCGCAAGAGTTGCGGAGCTCGGCCCAACGCGTGAGGTAGTTGCGAGTTGACTCGGCGGGGCCTTGTACGCAAGAGTTGTCTAGGCTTGGGAGCCCGCTTGTAGGTGCTGGTGAAGTTGCAGACCAAAGCTTCTGTGAAATCTAGCCAGCTGTTGATGCTATGTGGTTTGAGGCTGTTGAGCCAGGTCCGCGCCGTGCCTTGCAGCATGAGGGGCACGTACTTCACGGCAACGCGCCGGTTGCCGTTGGCGATGCTAACCGCCGTGGAGTAGTCGATCAACCAATCTTCCGGCTTCACGGAGCCGTTGTACTTGGGCGTGTCTCTTGGGAGCGAGAACCCTTTGGGGAAGGGCTCGTCGCGGATGCGGGGGCCGAAGCAAGGCGGACCGACATCGTCTTCTTCTTCCAGCGCCAGGGATCGCGCCAGGCGGTCGATCCGATGGCGGGCGTCGTTTTCGCCGACTCCTTCGCGGTGACCTAGTCGGCCGCTGAGAGTCGGATGCGCCACAGGCGGAGGGGTGGGATATCTCTCTCCATGGGGCCGAGGCGGAGGCAGGTTGCCCCGCCACTCCACGGCCCGAGGGTAGTCTTCTGCGTCTCGTTCGATGGAGATCCGGGTTTGGCTCTGGCTGGCAGCCAGCTCTTTCTCGCGCCGCGCGCGGTCTCTACCCGCAGTTGGCGTCCGGGACGTCGCGCCGTGATCTCGGCGCGGGGGAGGGCTTTCCGCACGGGCGTCGGCTTCGTGCCGCTGCGCGGCTGCATCGATCAGCTGCTGGATGCGTCGAGTCATGTGGGGGAGTTCTTCGGCCCCCACTCCATCTAGCTCATCTACGGCCGCCTGGGAGGTGCAAGGTTCTCGAGTGGAGTGGCGTAGACTGGGCGGTCGACTCCTAACGTGTCGGCAACGACAGCGCCGCGCTGTCTGACAACGCCAACCCGGTTGGGCCCGCCTGTGGGCGGCGTGCCAAAGGCGGTGCGGTCGGCCTCGCATCGGTGGGCCTCAGCGAGGCGTCTCATGGAAACCAACTTCCGGCCCTCCGCGAGAAGGGCGAGGCGGCGAGCCTCTAGTGCTTCAGCGTCGGTGTCGGCCGGGAGGGGGATGGACAAGTCGTGGACCGCCGCGTGCGGGGCGTCGTGGGCGCTCTCGTCAGCAGCGCCGTCGTGGCCGATGACCATCACCTCGGTGGTGACAGCGTCGCAGCCATCGGCTCGGGGAAGCGGGTCGTTGTAGATCGTGACGTTGGTGGGGAAGGTGTCGAATGAGGCCGTGTCGGAGTCAACAGGCATCGGATCGGTGGAGCCAACTGACTCCAAGTCCACAGCAGGCTCGCCGGAGACATGGAGCCGGCCGAGGAGGTTGACGAGGTTGTCGGTGCCCGCATCGGAGGCGAGCTCGTCGGAGATGAGGGTCTTGTCGAGGAGATCAGCGAGGCTGCTCGCTGCGCAGGCGTTGGTGACGCCTTGCAGCGTGTCGTGGCAAGCGCCATCGGGCATGCTGGGCTGGCTACGCTCGCGGGGGAGGAAGAGGGTTCCTGTCCAGAACAGGTCTCCGGACGACGGTGCACCTGGCCCCATGATGGGCGCCAAATGTCGGGTGGTAGGTCCGACATATGCCAATGGGTGGCTTATCATTGTGGGAGCCAGTAAAACATCGCCGGTGACTGGAAACGGGATGAGGCGAAGACATGCACGCCGGCGAATTTTACCCAGCTTCAGGGCTCTCCGTAGAGATAACACCCCTACTGCTGCTCTGCGGGGTCTCCGCATGATCACTAGATGAACAAGTAGCTACACGATGCTCCTTGAGCTGTTTGGCGAGAGGAGGAAGAAGGGCTCTGCTTGCTCCCTTCTCCTCCCTACGTGGTGTCTAAAACTAGCAAGGATCCATCCTTTGCATGGGTGTCCCGGGGGGTTTATATAGGCCTACCCCGCGGGGGTACAATGGTAATCCGGCTGGGCGTGGGGCCCAGCCGTCTGTGTCTTCGCTCTCTGGCTTCTGTGCCAGCTACTGGGGCCCGCCGGCTGGTGGGTCCCGCCGGCTACCGGCTCCTTGGTCGACAGGCAGGCCCCACTGTCGAGGGCCTTGTCGGTGGCTGGTTACTATTGCTCAATCTTGGTGACGAGGGCTTTGCCGAGGTAAGCGTGGCTACAGTGCTGTCGTCCGACGGGTGACCACTGTAGCCTCACCGCGTCTTGTCTCCTTAATGGCATCTCCTTCGAGGGGGTGGCAAGCCGGCTGGAGAGAGACGGCTCCGTCTTGGGCCGATTGGGGGAGGCCAGGCCGCCTTCAGGTGTCTCTCTGCCCAAAGGGGTCCATCGCCCGTGGGCCGTACTGGTAGCCCGTCATGGATGACATCAGGGTCAACGTGGCAACAGTGCTGCGCCGGATGGGTCATGGCCACCCGTACGGCGCACTGTGCCTGGCGCGCTCCAGGATTCGGGGGTGGCAGGCTTCATTGTAGCCACGCCCCGTCACATCGCTGTTATGTGGATGCAGACTTCGAGGGTACGGTCTTGACCGCTTTATGGGAGCCGGCTCCTTGGAGTCGGCCTTCTCGCAGCCGGCTCCTCGGAGCCGGCCCTCCCGCGGCTTTCTTCATGAGGGCTGAAGTCGGGCTGCCTTCCAATAGCCGGCCTGGGAGACAGCCGGCCAGGGGAAGGCGGCCCCATGTCTTGGATTCTTGAGAGCCGGATCGGCTCGTAATTTTTTTAGAAAGGCCAGGGGGAGCCGGCTACGCTACCCGTGGTCACTTACTCCGACACAATAGGAATAGTTTTGAGTGCCGAAGCCGGCTGATGAGGCTTAGAGCGGAACATCTGGCACCCCTTGCATTTTTGGACCAACGACTTGGCGTCTTCAATAGCAGTTGGCCAGAAGAAGCCATGGCGGAAAGCTTTGGCGACGAGTGCTCTTGAAGCCGCATGGTGGCCACATTCGCCTTGATGGATGTCTTTGAGGATTGCCTGGCCTTGCTCTGGCTCCACACATCGCTGGTGAATACCAGTGACGCTGCGCCTTACGAGCTTTCTATTGATGATGGCGTACGCTGCCGCTCGGTGTTGTACTTGCCGAGCCGATATCTCATCGGCTGGCAACTCTTTGTTCACCATGAATTTGAGGATGGGCTGGGCCTGAAGGTGCCGCGATTTCCGCAATAGCCAAGACTATGACTTGGACGAGGGCGGCTGGGCCGGGAGGTGGCGGTTTGTGTCGATGAAGTCCTCGGGCGGGTTGGTGCAGTCCCCAGGTCGGGCTCTTAAATCTCCGGGCTGAGCTCTGAAGTGTTTGGGCCGACCGCCGCAGTCCCCGAGCCGGGTGCGACTGCCACGACTCCCGTGTCATCTGCCGGAATACTCGTGCCATCTGTGGGGGCTCTTGAGTCGGATCCGGCTACTTCAGGAGGAGCCGGTACGAAGATGGAGTCTAACTCTGGTGATGGCATGACGGACGGCTTGAGGAAGCGCTAGAGGGCGACGCCGGATGGTATCGCCTGATGGGTGGAGCCGATTCGCGCCAGGGTGTCTGCTTGGTCATTGTTGTTTCTTGGTACATGGAGAAACTCGCACCCCTCAAAATGTCCGCTGAGTTGTTGTACGAGGAAGCGGTAGCTTGCCATGTTTGCGTCCTTGGCATCACAATCGCCTGACGACTGCTGGACCACCAAGTCGGAGTCACCATAGCACAGGATCCGGCGAATGCCGAGCTCTTTGGCTAGCCGGAGCCCGTGAATGAGTGCCTCATACTCGGAGACGTTGTTGGAGGCGGCAAAATGGATTTGCAACACATACTTGAGCTTGTCGCCCTTGGGAGAGGTGAGGACGATGCCGGCTCCCAAGCCGGTGCGCATCTTGGAGCCGTCGATATGCATTCGCCAATGGGTGGAGTCGGGCGCTGGCGGTAGATACAGGGTTTCGGCCCAGTCGACGAGGAAGTCGGCCAGCGCTTGTGACTTGATGGTAGTGCGAGGTTGGTAGTAGATGGTGTAGGGGGCCAAATCTATGGCCCACTTGGCCACTCGTCCCGAAGCGTCTCGGTTGACAATGATCTCGGCTAGAGGAGCCGTGCAGACCACAGTGATTGGATGTTCTTGGAAGTAAGGCTTCAATTTCTTGGCGGCAAAATGCACACCATAGAACATCTTCTGGTAGTGGGGGTAGTTTTGCTTGGAGGTCGACAGTACTTCACTCAAATAATATACTGGTCTCTAAACTGGTGGTGCTTTGCCTTCCTCCTTGCGTTCTACTACAATGACTGTGCTGACCACTCGGCTGGTGGCGGCGATGTAGAGGAGCATGGGCTCCTTAGAAGTCGGAGCCACCAGGACAGGTGGAGTAGCCAACATCTTTTTTAGTTGGACAAATGTTTGTCCGCCTTGTGGTTCCACTCGAAAAAAGTGGTCTTCTTCATGAGTTGGTACAGGGGAAGGGCCTTCTCACCCAGCCGACTGATGAATCGGCTGATGGACGCCAAATAGCCGGTGAATTTTTGTACGTCCAGCAGTCGGCTGGATACCTCCATTCTTTCAATTGCCTTGATCTTCACAGGGTTGCATTCTATGCCGCGTTCGGAGACCAGGAAATAAAGGAGCAGGCCGGCTGGTACTCCGAAGACGCACTTCTCCGGGTTGAGCTTGATCTGAAATCGGCGCAAGTTCTCGAAGATCTCTTTGGGGTCTTCCAGTAGTGTTGCATGCTTCTCCATTTTTACCACCACATCGTCTACGTAGACATGAGCATTTATGCCGAGCTGCTTGAGGAGGCACTTCTGCATGCATCATTGGAAGGTGGCGCCGGCGTTCCTCAAGCCGAACGTCATGGTTAGGTAGCAGAAAGCTCCAAATGTCCTGATGAAGGCAGTCTTCAGCTTGTCGGCTGGGTTTAACTTGATCTGGTGATACCCTAAATATGCATCCAAGAAACTCAACAGCTCGCATCCGGCTGTGGAGTCTATCACTTGGTCGATCCTTGGCAAAGTGAACGGGTCCTTGGGGCATGCTTTGTTGAGGCTAGTGTAGTCAATACACATTCACCATTGCTTGTTCTTCTTCAGTACCAATACCAGGTTGGACAGCCATTCTGGGAAGAATACTTCCATGATGAAGCTGGCTGCAAGCAGCCGGGCTATCTCTTCTCCAACAACTCTCCTCTTCTCTTCTGACAAGCGGCGCAAAGGCTGTCTGACTGGTTTGGCATCAGATCAGACGTGTAATTTGTGCTCGGGAAATTCTGTCGGGACACCTGGCATGTCCTTGGGGGGCCATGCGAAGATGTCTCGATTCTCATGGAGGAAATCGATGAGCTCGCCTTCCTTTTTTCTGTCGAGGTTGGCACCTACGATAGCATACCTCTCTGGGTGCTCTGGGTCCAAAGGTATCTTCTTTGTTTCCTTGGCCGGCTTGAACGAGCCCTCGGCTTCCGACTCTCTGGGATTAGGCGACATCGCCGGCTGTTTGCTTGCCATCGCCACAACTCGATCCAGCAGTCGCTTCTCAGCTGCGATCACGAGGGACTCGGCCAGCTGACTTCTCTCTGATGCGCAGGTGAACGACTTCTTGTAGTCGCCATTTATGATCAGGATCCCCTTGGAACTCGGCATCTTCATCTTGAGGTAGGCGTAGTGGGGGACGGCCATGAACTTGGCCAGGGCTGGCCAGCCAAGCAGCACATGTTATGGGCTCTCTAGGTCCACCACCTCGAACCATATTGACTCTCGGCAGAAATGATCTTTGTCTCCGAAGAGGACATCGATCAAGATCTTGCCGATTGGCGAGCAGCAAAGCCAGGAACTATGCCGTGCAACACCGTCCGGCTGGACTGCAGTTGCCTCTGCCTGATTCCTAACTTCTCCATGGTGTCTTTGTACAAGATGTTGATGTTGCTGCCGCCGTCTATCAGGACTCTGGAAAAGCGAGCAGCTCGCTTGTCCATGGAAAAGGTGGCGTCCAAAACCAAAGCATAGGAGCCGGGTATGGGCATTACTTCGGGGTGGTCAGCACGACTCCAGCTGATGGGCTTCTCAGACCAGTGCATGAACTCTGGGGCGTCAGTTGCTACTGCATTCACCTCCTACTGCTGCAGTCGCCTGCTGCGTCGATCATCGGCCACACTGGTGAACACGACGTATGCTCCCTGCTCTTCTGGGTACTCGTCTTGTAATGCGTCGACTGGCCTGACCGCTGGCTGCTGGGGCGGAGGAGGCGGCTGCCCCGCAGGTGGGGGAGGCAAAAGTCCGTCTCCCTTGGCTATCCTAATGAGCCAGTGGCATTTCCGAGTGGTGTGGTTGGATGGCTTCGCACCACTATGGAACTTGCAGGGTCCATCTAGAGTCTGCTCATATGAGAAAGTCGGCTGCCAGCTGGGCTTGCCGCCCTTCTGGCGTTTGGGCGGGGGCTGCCCTTCTGGCTGCTAATTTTCTACTGTCGCCACCTGCCGGCTGATGGAAGTCGGTGGTCGGGCTTTACGCTACTGGTCGCTCTGCGGTTGACGTCGACTGGTGTCTCCGGCCGGGGTCCGGGGAGCCTGAGGAGCCACCTTGCCGGTTGCGCTAACTTGAATCTCCGTCTTCATGGAGGAGTCAGTTGTGGCGTACTTGTCTGCTATGATCAGCAGCTCGTCGAGGGTTTCCGGCTCGTCACAGAGAAGCTTGTGCTTAAGGAGGGTGCCCTCTCGGCATCCCGCGGTGAAGTACTCGATGGCCTGCACCTTGTGCACGCCTTCGTGGGAGTTGCGAAGCTTGGCCCAGCACGTGAGGTAGTCGCGGGTTGACTCGTTGGGGCCCTGTACACACAAGGAGAGCTGGTGAGGCTTGGGAGGTCGCTTGTATGTGCTGGTGAAGTTGCGGATGAAGGCATCAGTGAAGTCGACCAAACTGTTGATGCTGCAGGGCCTTAAGCTGTTCAGCCAAGTCCAGGCCGTGCCTTGGAGCATAAGCGGAATGTACTTCACAGCAACACGCTTGTTGCCGTTTGCTATGCTGACGGCCGTGGATTAGTCGACCAGCCAGTCCTCCGGCTTCATAGAGCCGGTGTATTTGGGTGTGTCTCTAGGGAGCGTGAACCACTTGGGAAAGGGCTCGTCTCGGATGCGGGGGCCGAAACACGGTGGACCCAACTCGTCTTCTTCTTCAAGCGCCAGGGATCGATGGAGACGGTCGATCGGGTGGCGGGCGACATTCTCTGCGACTCCCTGCCGGCGGCCAAGGCGGTTGCCGAGCGTCGGGTGATCAACAGGCGGCGGGGAGACTCGCCTTTCCCTCCGAGGGGGAGGAGGCAGACAGTCATCCCGTCATTCCACTGTTCTTGGGCGACCGTCTCGATCGTGCTCTATGGTGATGCGAGTCCGACAGCGGCTGGCAGTCGGCTCCTTGTCTTTTCTTCCACGGACGCCGGTAGTTGGCGTCCGAGACTCCGCGCCTTGGTCTCGGCGCCGAAGCAGGTTGTCATTCTGTTGGCGCGGCACATCAGTGTGGCAGCCGGCCTTGTTATGCTCAGCAGCCGCGTCAAGGAGTCGCTGGACACGCTCCGTCATCAAGCGACGTTCTTCACCCTCGAACTTGTCCAGCTCGTCCGCCGCCGCCTGGGTGGCTCGAATGTTCTCCACAGGCGTGGCGTAAACGTGGCGATTCACCCCGAACAGATCGGCGATAGCCGCGCCGTGCTGCTGGACCATGCCAAGGCAGCTAGGCCCAGCCGCAGCCAGTGTGCCGCCCACAGCACGGTCCATCTCGCGCTGGTAGGCTTCTGACAGGCATCTCATGCTGGCCAGCTTTTTGGCGCCTTCGACTAGCTGAAGGCGGCGTGCCTCCAGTGTCTCGGCGTCGGCATCTTCAGGGATGGGCGCTGCCAGGTCATGCAACGCCGCGTGGAGCGGGTCATAATCACCCCCGCCGGAGTGCTCGCCATGATCGATGACAAGCACTTCAGTGACGGTGCTTTCGCCGCTCTCCGTGTGCGGAAGCGGCTCATCATAGACCACCACGTTGGTGGGGAACATGTCAAGCGACAAGGTGTCGGAGTCGACCAACATCGGATCGGTGGAGCCTACGGACTCCAAGTCCCCAGCTGGCTCGCTGGCGACGTGGAGTTGATCGAGGAGGCCCACGAGGAGGCTCTCGGGGCCGCCTGTGCCCGTGTCGGATACAGGCTCGTCAGAGAGGCGGACCTCGCTTGCAAGATCAGCGAGGCAACTGGCCACGCAGGCGATTTCAGCGCCATGCAGCGCGTCGGTGCAGACTCCGTCTGGCGTGTCGAGCTGGCTGTGCTCGCCAGGGAGGAAAAGGGTTCCCATCCAGAACAGGTCTCCGAATGATGGTGCACTAGGCCCCACGGTGGGCGCCAAATGTCGGGGGTTGGGTGCGACATATGCCAATGGATGGCTTATCATGGTCGGGGCGAGTAAAACATCGCTGGTGCCTGGAAACGGGACGAGGCGTAGACACGAACGCCGGCGTACTTTACCCAGGTTCGGGGCTCTCCTAGGAGATAACACCCCTAGTCCTGCTCTGCGAGGTCTCCGCATGATCACTAAGGCAAAGTGAGTACAAAGGTGCTCCTCGAGCTGTATCTGTGGATAGGAGGAGGCTAGGCTAGCTCTCCCCCTTCTCTAAGGTCTGGTCTACTTCTAATGGATTGGAACCCTTTGCATGGGTGCCCTGGGGGGGTTTATATAAGCCTACCCCCCAGGGGTACAACGGCAAGCTGTAGGGACGCAGGGCCCAATTGTCAGTCTCTTCGCCTGCGGGCCCTCCTGCCGACCGCTGGGGCCCGCCGATTGGTGGGCCCAGCCGACTGGTCGGGTACGGAGCCGACAGGCCGCACCGGCCGCTGGCGGGTCCTGCCGGCTGCTGATTACTGTAGCCGTGCCTCTAATGACGCAGGCTTGGTCATGGGGTCGTGGCTACAGTCCTGCCACCTGGCAGATATTTACTTGAGCTGCTCCCCATGTCGTCTGGATAATGGCGCGGGAAACCAGTAGGAGGGGCGGGCCAACTCCCGGGGCCGGCTCCCTATTGGTCTGACTTGTGACGCTCTTGCCGTCTTCTGGACTCTCACTGACTGGTGGGGCCCGTCTTCTGTGGATCGTACTGTCAGACCGTCGTGGGTACAGGACTCCGCCCACTGTTGCTGGCGTCAGGGATGGCATGGCAACAGTGCCGTGCCAGACAGGGATCTCCGCTGGTACAGCGCACTGTGCCCTGGCCATTCCCCGAAAAAGGGGAGAGTGTGGGCTTCACTGTCGCCACTCCCTGTCCCATCCCCCCTGATGAGGGCATGGGCTTTGCTGGTTTCGGGGGCCGACTTCCCGTGGTCGGCGACTCCGAAAACCGCCAGTCGGAGTCGGACGGTCTCGATCTCATCCATAGGACTCGAACGCTTATGGGCAGCCGGCTGTTCCTTCAGCCACCCTCCTGAAGTCGGCTCTTCGTCTGTGTCTTGAGGGGCGCAGTCAGCCCCGATGTCTTGAAAGGCTATGGGCCTCGGGTTAGCCTACCCGTGGCCCATTACTCCGACACTTGAAGTGGTCTTTTGTTTTCTTTCGCTAACGGAGCTCATGAGATTTTCTACTTTAAGTTTTGTGTTGTGAAGTTTTCAAGTTTTGGGTAAAGATTTGATGGATTATGGAACAAGGAGTGGAAAGAGCCTAAGCTTGGGGATGCCCATGGAAACCCCAAGAAAATCTAAGGACACCTAAAAGCCAAAACTTGGGGATGCCCCGGAAGGCATCCCCTCTTTTCGTCTACTTCTATCGGTAACTTTATTTGGAGCTATATTTTTATTCACCACATGATATGTGTTTTTCTTGGAGAGTCTTGTATGATTTGAGTCTTTGATTTTTAGTTTACCACAATCATCCTTGCTGTACACACCTTTTGAGAGAGCCATACATGATTTGGAATTTGTTAGAATACTCTATGTGCTTCACTTATATCTTTTTGAGTTATATAGTTTTGCTCTAGTACTTCACTTAGATTATTTTGAGTCTATATACTCTATGTGCTTCACTCTAGTTTTGCTCTAGTTTTAGAGCACGGTGGTGGAATTGTTTTATAGAACTATTGATCTCTCATGCTTCACTTAGATTATTTTGAGTCTTAAATAGCATGGTAATTTGCTTAAATAATCCTAATATGCTTGGTATTCAAGAATAGTAAAAACTTGCTTATGAGTGTGTTGAATGCTAGGAGAAGTTTGATGCTTGATAATTGTTTTGAGACATGAAGATGGTGATATTAAAGTTGTGCTAGTTGAGTAGTTGTGAATTTGAGAAATACTTGTGTTAAACTTTGTGATTCCCGTAGCATGCACGTATGGTGAACCGTTATGTGATGAAGTCGGAGCATGATTTATTTTTTATTGTCTTCCTTATGAGTGGCGGTCGGGGACGAGCGATGGTCTTTTCCTACCAATCTACCCCCCTAGGAGCATGCGCGTAATACTTTCCTTTGATAACTTGTAGATTTTTGCAATAAGTATATGAGTTCTTTATGACTAATGTTGAGTCCATGGATTATACGCACTTTTCTTCCTTCCACCATTGCTAGCCTCTCTAATACCGCGCACCTTTCACCGGTATCATACACCCACCATATACATTCCTCAAAACAGCCACCATACCTACCTATTGTGGCATTTCCATAGCCATTCCGAGATATATTTCCATGCAACTTTCCACTGTTCCGTTTATTATGACACACTCCATCATTGTCATATTACTTAGCATGATCATGTAGTTGACATCGTATTTGTGGCAAAGCCACCATTCACAATTCTTTCATACAAGTCACTTTTGATTCATTGCATATTCCGTTACACCGCCGGAGGCATTCATACAGAGTCATATTTTGTTCTAAGTATCGAGTTGTAATTGTTGAGTTGTAAGAAAATAAAAGTGTGATGATCATCATTATTAGAGCATTGTTCCAGTGAGGAAACAATGTTGGAGACTATGATTCCCCCACAAGTCGGCATGAGACTCCGGACGAAAAATAAAAAAAGGGAAAGAAAAGAGTCCATATAAAAAAAGAGAAAAGTCCCAAATAAAAAATGAGAGAAAAAGAGAGAATGGACAATGTTACTATCATTTACCATACTTGTGTTTCAAAGTAGCACCATGATATTCATGATAGAAAGTCTCTCATTTCGTCACTTTCATATACTAGTGGGAATTTTTCATTTATAGAACTTGGCTTGTATATTCCAGTGACGGGATTCCTCAAAATTCCCTAGGTCTTCGTGAGCAAGCAAGTTGGATGCACACCCACTTAGTTTCTTTTTGAGCTTTCATATACTTATAGCTCTAGTGCATCCGTTGCATGGCAATCCCTACTCACTCGCATTGATATCTATTGATGGGCATCTCCATAGCTCGTTGATACGCCTAGTTGATGTGAGACTATCTTCTCCCTTTTTTGTCTTCTCCACAACCACCATTCTATTCCAGATATAGTGCTATATCCATGGCTCACGCTCATGTATTGCGTGAAGATTGAAAAAGTTTGAGAATGTCAAAAGTATGAAACAATTTCTTGGCTTGTCATCGGGGTTGTGCATGATTTAAATACTTTGTGTGGTGAAGATAGAGCATAGCCAGACTATATGATTTTGTAGGGATAACTTTCTTTGGCCATGTTATTTTGAGAAGACATGATTGCTTTGTTAGTATGCTTGAAGTATTATTATTTTTATGTCAATATTAAACTTTTATCTTGAATCTTTCGGATTTGAATATTCATACCACAATTAAGAGGAATTATGTTAAAATTATGCCAAGTAGCACTCCGCATCGAAAGTTCTGTTTTTATCATTTACCTACTCGAGGACGAGCAGGAACTAAGCTTGGGGATGCTTGATACGTCTCCAACGTATCTATAATTTTTGATTGCTCCATGCTATATTATCTACTGTTTTGGACATTGTTGGGCTTTATTATCCACTTTTATATTATTTTTGGGACTGACCTATTAACCAGAGGTCCAGCCCAGAATTGCTTTTTTTTGCCTATTTTAGGGTTTTGAAGAAAAGGAATATCAAACGGAGTCCAAACGGAATGAAACCTTCGAGAACATGATTTTCTCACCGAACATGATCCAGGAGACTTGGACCCTACGTCAAGAAACAAAGGAGGAGGCCACGAGGTAGGGGGCGCGCCTACCCCCCTAGGCGCGCCCTCCACCCTTGTGGGCCCCCTGTTGCTCCACCGACATACTCCTTCCTCCTATATATACCTATGTAGACCCAAACGATCAGATACGGAGCCAAAACCCTAATTCCACCGCCATAACTTTCTGTATCCATGAGATCCCATCTTGGGGCCTGTTCAGGAGTTCCTCCGGTGGGGGCATCCATCACAGAGGGCTTCTACATCAACACCATAGCCCCTCCGATGAAGTGTGAGTAGTTTACCTCAGACCTACGGGTCCATAGTTATTAGCTAATTGTCTTCTTCTCTCTTTTTGGATCTCAATACAATGTTCTCCCCCTCTCTTGTGGAGATATATTCGATGTAATCTTCTTTTTGTGGTGTGTTTGTTGATATGGATGAATTGTGGGTTTATGATCAAGTCTATCTATGAACAATATTTGAATATTCTCTGAATTCTTTTATGTATGATTGGTTATCTTTGGAAGTCTCTTCGAATTATTAGTTTGGTTTGGCCTACTAGATTGATCTTTCTTGCAATGGGAGAAGTGCTTAGCTTTGGGTTCAATCTTGCGGTGTCCTTTCCAAGTGACAGTAGGGGCAGCAAGGCACATATTGTATTGTTGCCATCGAGGATAACAAGATGGGGTTTTCATCATATTGCATGAGTTTATACCTCTACATCATGTAATCTTGCTTAAGGCGTTACTCTATTTTCATGAACTTGATACTCTAGATGCATGCTAGATAGCGGTCGATGAGTGGAGTAATAGTAGTAGATGCAGGTAGGAGTCGGTCTACTTGTCTCGGACGTGATGCCTATATACATGATCATACATAGATATTCTCATAACTATGCACAATTCTGTCAATTGCTCAACAGTAATTTGTTCACCCACCGTAAAATACCTATGCTCTTGAGAGAAGCCACTAGTGAAAACTATGGCCCTCGGCTCTATCTTCATCATATTAATCTTCCAATATTTAGTTATTTCCTTTTCTTTTTACTTTGCTTTTATTTTACTTTCCATCTTTATCATAAAAATACCAAAATATTATCTTATCATATCTATCAGATCTCACTCTCGTAAGTGGCCGTGTAGGGATTGAGAACCCCTTATCGCGTTGGTTGCGAGGATTTATTTGTTTTGTGTAGGTGTGAGGGACTCGCACGTAGCCTCCTACTGGATTGATACCTTGGTTCTCAAAAACTGAGGGAAATACTTACGCTACTTTGCTGCATCATCCCTTCCTCTTCGGGGAAAACCAACGCAGTGCTCAAGAGGTAGCACCTACCTTAGAGGCAAGGCTCTATACACTGGAGTACTTTTGATGTGTCCCGTCAATTCGCAGAACGAGGAGAAGCTTGCTTAGTACGCCGTCTCCCCTGCCCACGGGCATGGTGGCTCGCAGGATGAGGTGAAGCTAGCTTACTACATCTTACGCCCGCTCCCTCGCCCACGCGCGCGATGGCTCGCAGGACGAGGAGAAAATTTTACTACTCCCTCCGTTTACTCATCGTCCCTACTAACTTGGTTAGAGAGATTACCATATTGTTTAGGGCAGGGTCTAGAATCTGACTAGTGGTGGAACGACCGATAGGATCCCCGGACATAGTCCGGCGAACGCTCTTCCAGATAAGACGCAACAGATAATGTCACATTTCGATGTGACAGCCAGGAGGCATACTTAAAAAGCCATACCTCTTCGATGAAGGTTCCGCCGTGTTATCATCTGCCATCCTCTTCGATGACTTGTTCAGCATGGGCGCCGCGCTCTTACGAGACGCCTCTGGTGTAGCATGGCGCGCCGAGCGACTCCCCTTTAGAGCACGAGATAGTGCGGGGGTGAGGTATAGTGGGGAAGCTCTTTCGGAGGAGATGTCTCCTGATTACTTACATGTGAGGCAGGAAGGAGGCCAGGATTGTCGGCCACGATTGGCACTACTGTGCCATCATAGCTCACCTGGTAGACTACTCCCTCCTCAATCTCTACAAATATGTCCGGTTATGGTTCTCTGGCTATGGAGCGGGGCTATAGATCCCTGCTATAACCTTCCGCCATTCCTGTTGCAAATGGACGGGTTAATGCCAATTAAACATGACTCAGGGAGAGGATTGAGTAGAGTGGTGGGATTAAAACTCACCCAGCTAGGAGTATTGTACATAGAAAATCCTTCCCGTAGCGTAAGACGAGTGAACTCCTCTTTCTCCCCTTTATACAGATCGGCCAGTATTGTGGCCAGGGCAGTAAGGGAATCCGGCCCCTTTCGTCCACAATGCGAGGCGTTAGCTTCCCCATTTTAGTGCCACAGGGGAAGCCCCTGAATTGGAGCGGCTGAACACCTCGCGCTATGGAAGTGGCCACTACCTCGATTGTTGATAATCTGGATTGGGCGAGTGTCCTTATCTTGCCCATTAACTGTTGGAATTCCGCACTATCTTCCTCCTCGAGGCTCCGAGGGTGCCAGCTGTGGCGTTTCTTCAATGGAGCACTGGTAAATTTGGGATGGCCCATTCGGACTGGGTCGGGGAGAGCAATGATCTCAATATAGAACCACTCTGAGGGCCACTCTTCGGACGCCTTCTTCGGACCTAGGACGCATGAGATTGTGCAGCTGGAGGCCGTAGTACTCTAGAAGACCTCGGAGGAAGGGTGGATTGGAAACCCGACGCCTCTTATTAATAAGGATATAAAGCACACTCGCTCCCCCTTGCTGGATTGGGGAAATTTTCCACAAGGGCTTTGCCCATAAAAGAGGTTAATCCTGCCCGGACAAGGACTAGATCCATGGGGGGGGAATCCCTGCATTTGGAGCTTACTTAGCTAGCCGTGGGATATTGAGCATTTCCCCCAATCGCCTTTTTCGGAGCCATGGGGGCGGGAGGAAGAACTGGGAACACTAGCCATGCTGGAATGGTTTATCCTAGCAAGCTCTAAGGATTTTCTGCTCGATGTGGAATGGGATCTGAGATCTAGTCCCTTTAAATAGATGCCCTTATTACATGGCCAGGGTGTTATGTGCAAAAATTACTCTGACCTTTCATGTTCGCTCGACACATGGAAGCCGAAGCGGTGGAGGCGTAGAAGCCAATGGGTACGCCATTAAATGGAAAGCCAAGTATGACTCTTCGGATCAAACGCTTTGAAGTGTTCGAAGGAAGAACCCGCCTTGCAATGCCGAAGACTATCAGCGCACCGGACACATCATCATTGAAGCCTGGTTCGGGTGCTACAGAGGGAGTCCTGGATTAAGGGGTCCTCGGGCGTCCGACCTGTGTGAAATGGGCCAGACTATTGGGCCATGAAGATAAAAGATAGAAGACTTCCTCCCGTGTTCGGATGGGACTCTCCTTTGCATGGAAGGCAAGCTAGGCGTCCGGATGTATTATTTCCTTTCTCTGTAACTGACTTTGGATAACCGTAGGCCCCTCTGATGTCTATATAAACCGAAGGGTTTAGTCCTTAGGAACAATCACAATCATACATGCTAGACATCTAGGGTTTAGCCATTATGATATCATGGTAGATCAACTCTTGTAATCCTCATATTCATCAAGAACAATCAAGCAAGACGTAGGGTATTACCTCCATCAAGAGGGCCCGAACCTGGGTAAAACATCGTGTCCCCTGTGTCCTATTACCATCAACATTACACGCACAGTTCGGAAACCCCCTACCCGAGATCCGCCGGTTTTGACACCAACAGTCGGGTTTTGAGTCTTCTCAACTTCTCACCTTGCAACATAGGCAAGAACTCCTTTGACTGTTCCATTTTGAACTACTTCAAAAACTTGTCAAGGTATTTACTCATTGAAAAAAATTATGAAGCGTCTTGATCTATCTCTATAGATCTTGATGCTCAATATGTAAGTAGCTTCACCAAGGTCTTTCTTTGAAAAACTCCTTTGAAACACTCCTTTATGCTTTCCAGAAAATTCTACATTATTTCCGATCAACAATATGTCATTCACATATACTTATCAGAAATGTTGTAGTGCTCCCACTCACTTTCTTGTAAATACAGGCTTCACCGCAAGTCTGTATAAAACTATATGCTTTGATCAACTCATCAAAGCGTATATTCCAACTCCGAGATGTTTGCACCAGTCCATAGATGGATCGCTGGAGCTTGCATGAAACCTTCTTGGTGTATCATATACAACTCTTCTTTAAGAAATCCATTAAGGACAGCAGTTTTGACATCTATTTGCCAGATTTCATAAAATGCGGCAATTGCTAACATGATTCGGACAGACTAAAGCATCGCTACGAGTGAGAAAATCTCATCATAGTCAACACCTTGAACTTGTCAAAAAAAATTCAACAATTCGAGCTTTGTAGATAGTAACACTACTATCAGCACCCGTCTTCCTCTAGAAGATCCATTTATTCTCAATGGCTTGCCGATCAACGGGAAATTCCATCAAAGTCCACACTTTGTTCTCATACATGGATTCTATCTCAGATTTCATGCCCTCAAGCCATTTTGCGGTATCTGGGCTCATCATCGCTTCCTCATAGTTTGTAGGTTCATCATGGTCAAGTAACATGACCTCCAGAACAGGATTACCCTACGAATCTGGTCCGGATTTTACTCTGGTTGACCTACGAGGTTCGGTAGAAACTTGACCAGAAGTTTTCATGATCATCATCATTAGTTTCCTCACTAATTGGTGTAGGAATCACTGGGACTGATTTCTGTGATGAACTACTTTCCTATATGGGAGCAGGTACAATTACCTCATCAAGTTCTACTTTTATCCCACTCACTTCTTTCAAGGGAAACTCCTTCTCTAGAAAGGATCCACTCTTAGCAACAAAGATCTTGCCTTCAGATCTGTGATAGAAGGTGTACCCAACAGTTTCTTTTGGCTATCCTATGAAGACGCACTTCTCCGATTTGGGTTTGAGCTTATCAGGTTGAAACTTTTTCACATAAGCATCGCAACCCCAAACTTTAAGAAACAACAACTTAGGTTTCTTGCTAAACCATAGTTCATAAGGTGTCGTCTCAATGGATTTTTAGACGGTGCCCAATTTAACGTGAATGCAGCTGTCTCTAATGCATAACCCCAAAACGATAGTGGTAATTCCGTAAGAGACATCATAGATTACACCATATCTAATAAAGTGCGGTTATGATGTTCGGAGGCACCATTACATTGTGGTGTTCCAGGTGGCGTGAGTTGCGAAACTATTCCACATTGTTTCAAATGAAGACCAAACTCGTAACTCAAATATTCTCCTCCACGATCATATCGTAGAAACTTTATTTTCTTGTTACGATGATTTTCCACTTCACTCTGAAATGTTTCAGACTTATGTTTCATCAAGTAGATATACCCATATCTGCTCAAATCATCTGTGAAGGTTAGAAAATAACGATACCCGCTGCGAGCCTCAACACTCATTGGACCATACACATCAGTATGTATTATTTTTAACATGTCTGTTGCTCGCTCCATTGTTCCGAAGAACGGAGTCTTAGTCATCTTGCCCATGAGGCATGGTTCGCAAGCATCAAGTGATTCCAAAAGTCCATCATCATGGAGTTTCTTCATGCACTTTACACCAATATGACCTAAACGGCTTCAATATTATTAACTTTGCATCTTTTGGCTTCAATATTATGAATATGTGTATCACTACAATCGAGATTCAATAAACCATTTATGTTGAGTGTATGACCATAGAAGGTTTTATTCATGTAAATAGAACAACAATTATTCTTTGACTTAGATGAATAACCGTATTGTAATAAACATGATCCAATCATATTTATCCTCAGCGAAAACACCAAATAACATTTATTTTAGGTTCAACACAAATCCCGAAGGTAAAGGGAGTGTGCAATGGTGATCTTATCAACCTTGGAATCACTTCCAACTCACATCATCAACTTGCCCTTAACTAGTCTCTGTTTATTTTGCAACTCCCGTTTCGAGTTACTACTCTTAGCAACTGAACCAGTATCAAATACTGAGGGGTTGCTATAAACACAAGTAAAGTACACATCAATACCATGTATATCAAATATACCTTTGTTCACTTTGCCATCCCTCTTATCCGCCAAGTATCTAGGGCAGTTCCATTTCTAGTGACCATTTCCTTTGCAGTAGGAGCACTCAGTTTCAGGCTTGGGTCTAGCTTTGCGCTTCTTCATGGGAGTGGCAACTTGCTTGCCATTCTTCTTGAAGTTCCCTTTCTTTCCCTTGCCCTTTTACTTGAAACTAGTAGTCTTGTCAACCATCCACACTTGATGCTTTTCTTGATTTGTACCTTCGCTGATTTCAGCATCGCGAAGAGCTCGAGAATCGTTTTTGTCATCCCTTACATATTATAGTTCATCTTTAAGTTCTAGTAACGTGGTGATAGTGACTAGAGAACTCTGTCAATCACTATCTTATCTGGAAGATTAACTCCCACTTGATTTAAGAGATTGTAGTACTCAGACATTCTGAGCACATGCTCACTGGTTGAGTTATTCTCCTCCGTCTTGTAGGCAAAATTCTTGTCGGAGGTCTCATACCTCTCGACTCGGGCATGAGTCTGAAATACAAATTTCAGCTCTTGGAACATCTTATATGCTCTGATGTGTTCAAAACGTTTTTGAAGTCCCGGTTCTAAGCCCTAAAGCATGGTGCACTAAACTATCAAGTAGTCATCATAACGAGCTTTGCCAAACGTTCATAACATCTGCATCTGCTCCTACAGTAGGTCCGTCGCCTAGCAGTGCATCAAGGACATAATTCTTCTGTGCAGCAATGAGGATAATCCTCGGATCACGGACCTAGTCCGCATCATTGCTTCTATTTACATTCAACTTAGTTTTCTCTACGAACATATCAAAAATAAACGGGGAAGCTATACGCGAGCAATTGATCTACGACATAGATATGCAAATACTATCAGGACTAAGTTCATGATAAATTAAAGTTTAGTTAATCATATTACTTAAGAAGTCCCACATAGATAGATATCCCTCTAGTCATCTAAATGATCACGTGATCCAAATCAACTAAACCATATCCGATCATCACGTGAGATGGAGTAGTTTTCAATGGTGAACATCACTATGTTGATCATATCTACTATATGATTCACGTTCGACCTTTCGGTTTCAGTGTTCTGAGGCCATATCTGCATATGCTAGGCTCGTCAAGTTTAACCCGAGTATTTTTCATGTGCAAAACTGGTTTGCACCCGTTGTATGTGAATGTAGAGCTTATCACACCCGATCATCACATGGTGTCTCAGCATGAAGAACTGTCGCAACGGTGTATACTCAGGGAGAACACTTATACCTTGAAATTTTAGTAATGGATCATCCCATAATGCTACCGTCATACTAAGCAAAATAAGATGCATAAAGGACAAACATCACATTCAATCAAATTATGTGACATGATATGGCCATCATCATCTTGTGCTTTTGATCTCCATCTCCAAAGTACCGTCATGATCTCCATCGTCACCGGCATGACACCATGATCTCCATCATCTTGATCTTTATCAACGTGTCGTCACATGGTCGTCTCGCCAACTATTGCTATCGCATAGCGATAAAGTAAAGCAATTATATGGCTCTTGCATATTATGCAATAAAGAGACAACCATAAGGCTCCTGCCAGTTGCCGATAAGTTTAACAAAATATGATCATCTCATACAACAATTTATATCTCATCACATCTTGACCATATCACATCACAACATGCCCTGCAAAAACAAGTTAGACGTCCTCTACTTTGTTGTTGCAAGTTTTACGTGGATGCTATGGGCTTAGCAAGAACCGTTCTTACCTATGCATCAAAACCACGATAATTTTTCATCAAGTGTGTTATTTTAACCTTCAACAAGGACCGGGCGTAGTCACACTCGATTCAACTAAAGCTGGAGAAACAGACACCCACTAGCCACCTGTGTGCGAAGCACGGCGGTAGAACTAGTCTCATCAACCGGGTCATGTGATGTCGGTCTAGGCCGCTTCATCCAACAATACCGCTGAATCAAAGTATGACATGCTGGTAAGCAGTATGACTATTATCGCCCACAACTCTTTGTGTTTTACTCGTGCATATAACATCTACGCATAGACCTGGATCGGATGCCACTGTTAGGGAACGCCGTATTTCAGAAAAATTCCTAGGATCACGCAAGATCTATCTAGGAGATGCATAGCAACAAGAGGGGAGAGTGTGCCTACGTACCCTCGTAGACCGAAAGCGGAAGCGTTTAGTAACGCGGTTGATGTAGTCAAACGTCTTCACGATCCAAGCGATCCAAGTACCAAATGTACAACACCTCCGCGTTCAGCACACGTTCAGCTCAATGATGTACCCTGGGCTCTTGAACTAGTTGAGACCGAAGGAGAGTTCCGTCAGAACGACAACGTGGCGACGGTGATGATGAAGTTACCGGCGCAGGACTTCGCCTAAGCACTACGACAATATGACCGAGGTGTGTAACTGTGGAGGGGGGCATCGCACATGGTTAAGACAAATCTTGGAGTGCGTTTGGGGTGCCCCCTGCCCACGTATATAAAGGAGGGAGGAGGAGGAGGAGGCCGGCCTAGGAGGGGCGTGCCTATAGGGGGAGACCAAGTAGGATTCCCAATCTTAGTTGGAGTCCCCTTCCTTTTCCAAGAGGGAGAGAGGGAAGGAGTAGGAGAGGGAGACGGATAGAGAGGGGGGCGCCCCCCTCCGTAGTCCAATTCGGACTTGCCGGGGGGCGCGGCCAATCCTTGATGCCCTTCTCTCCTTTCTCGTATGGCACATTAAGGCCCAATACTTCCCCCGGCGAATTCCCGTAACTCTTCGTTACTCCGAAAAATACCCGAACCACTCAGAACCTTTCCGATGTCTGAATATAGCCTTCCAATATATCAATCTTTACGTCTCGACCATTTCGAGACTCCCCTTCATGCCTGTGATCTCATCTGGGACTCCGAACAAACTTCGGTCATCAAATCACATAACTCATAATACAAATCATCATTGAACGTTAAGCGTGCGGACCCTACGGGTTCGAGAACTATGTATACATGACCAAGACACATCTCCGGTCAATAACCAATAGCGGAACCTGGATGCTCATATTGGCTCATATCGGTCAAATTGCATAACAACATACGTTGTTCCCTTTGTCATCGGTATGTTACTTGCCCGAGATTCGATCGTCGGTATCATCACCTAGTTCAATCTCGTTACTGGCAAGTCTCTTTACTCGTTCCATAATGCATCATCCCATAACTAACTCATTAGTAACATTGCTTTCAAAAGCTTATAGTGATGTGCATACCGAGAGGGCCCAGAGATACCTCTCTGACAATCAGAGTGACAAATCCTAATCTCGGTCTATGATAACTCAAGAACTCCATCGGAGACACATGTAGAGCATCTTTATAATCACCCAGTTACGTTGTGAAGTTTGATAGCACACCAAGTGTTCCTCCGGTATTTGGGAGTTGCATAATATCATAGTCATAGGAACATGTATAAGTCATGAAGAAAGCAATAGTAATAAACTAAATGATCATAGTGCTAAGCTAACAGATGGGTCTTGTCCATCACATCATTCTATAATGATGTGATCCCATTCATCAAATGATAACACATGTCTATGGCTAGAAATCTTAACCATCTTTGATTAACGAGCTAGTCAAGTAGATGCATAGTAGGGACACTCTGTTTTGTATATGTATTCACACATGTACTAAGTTTTCGGTTAATACAATTCTAGCATGAATAATAAACATTTATCATGTTATAAGGAAATATAAATAACAACTTTATTATTGCCTCTAGGGCATATTTCCTTAAATTCAGATATTTTCACAAATTCATCACAAAGTGTAGAGATAATTTTGAGTTCATATAGATTATATATGGGTACATGGGTATGTGGGTATGGGTTATATGATCCCATACCCGTACCCGCTCTACCCGATGGGTTTAACATTTCCCTATTTATATACCCATCGATAATATTTTGTCCCATACCTTTACCCTAACAGGGTTTTTACCCGCAGGGTACGTGGGTAATGGGTACCCATTGCCATCCCTGCATGCATCTAGTGTATTAAGTTCATGGAAAAACGGAGTCATGCATTAAGAAAGATGACATGATGTAGACAAGATAAACTCACACATAAATAAACCCCATCTTGTTACCCTTAATAGAAACGATACATGCATGTCGTGTCTCTTTTTGTCACTGAGATTGAGCACCCCAAGATCAAACCCATCACAAAGCACCTCCTCCCATGGCACAATAAATCAATCTAGTTGGCCAAACCAAACAAACAAATCGGAGAAGGAATACCATGCTATAACAATCATACACAGAGAAAACACAAATAATATTCATGGATAGATCTGTTCATAAACTCACAATTTATCGGATCCCAACAAACACACCGCATAAAAGAGTTACATCAAATAGATCAATAAGAACATCGATGACAACATTATATTGAAGATCAAAAAGAGAGAAGAAGCCATCTAGATAATATCTATGGACCCGTAAGTCTGTGGTAAAGTACTCACGCATAATCAGAGGGGCAGCAAGGATGATGAAGAACCGCTTCGTGATCGTTGCTCCCTCCGGCAAAGTGCTGGAAAAGGGCTCTAGATTGGATCTCGTGGTTCTGGAACTTGTGGCAGACAAAAAAGTTTTTCATCGACTCCCCTAGGGTTTTGGGGATTTTAGTGTATTTATAGAGTCAGAGGTAGGTCAAGGCATTGCTCATGGGCCCCACTACCCACTAGGGCACGCTAGGGGCACCTGGCACGCCCTGGCGCCTAGTGGGCCCCATGAGACTCTTCTCATGGCCTCCAGAAGCTTCCAGGGTCTCTTCTTGCTAGAAAAAATCTTCAAAAAGTTTCATGGCATTTGGACTTCATTTGGTATTGATATTCTACCAAGTATAAAACAAGCAAAAACAATAACTGGCACTAGGCACTAAGTTAATAGGTTAGTCCCCAACAATGATATAAACTTGCTAGTAAATGTATATAAAACATCCAAGATTGATAATATAACAGCATGGACAATAAAAAATTATAGATACGTTGGAGACATATCAAGGGACAATGATCAAAACGTCCACGCGGAGAGTTGGCCCCTCAAGGGGCCCCTTGTAGGAGACGCGAGGAGCTCGGGCACCAGTGGAGGTCATGGGGTCAAGCTGCTCCTTCAATCCCCAGGTAACCTCCCTATTATAGTATTCTGCTACTTGTGACTTGCGTTGAGATTTCCTCGAAGAGGAGAGGATGATGCAGTATAGTGGAGATAAGTATTTCCCTCAGTTAAGAACCAAGGCTATCAATCTAGTAGGAGAACCACAAAACACCTTGGTAGTAGTACCTACACACAAAATAACAAATAATTGCCCCTAAAGCAAACAAGGGGTTGTCAATCCCTTGGCGGTTAATTGCAAAGATCAAATCTCGTAGTGATAGATAGATAAACAAAAACACAAAATAAAATAAAGTAAATAAAATTGCAACAAGGTATTTTTAGATTTTAATATATGACAAAAATAGACTCTGGGGCTATAGTTCTCACTAGAGGCTTCTCTCTTGAACATAGCATACATCGGATAAACAAACTACTATTGGGCTATTGATAGAAAAGTGAATAATCATGATGATATCCAAGGCAACGATCATGTATATAGGCATCACGTTCGAGACAAGTAGACCGATTACTGCCTGCATCTACTACTATTACTTGACACATCGACCACTGTCCAACATGCATCTAGAGTATTAAGTTCATAAAGAACGGAGTAACCTTTAAGCAAGATGACATGATGTAGACAAAATAAACTCAAGCAATATGAATAAACCACATCATTTTATCCTTAATGGAAACAATACAAATATGTGTCTTCTTGTCCCCTTCTGTCACTAGGATATAGATCACCACGAGATTGAATCCATCACAAAGCACCTCTCCCATTGCAAGATAAAACAATCTAGTTGGCCAAACCAAATCAAAAGATAGGAGAGAAATACAAAGCTATAATAATCATGCATAAAAGAGTTTAGAGAAGAATCAAATAACATTCATGGATAATCTGATCATAACTCACAATTCATCAGATCCCAACAAACACACCGCAAAAAAGGATTGCATCGAATAGATCTCCAAGAACATCGAGGAGAACATTGCATCGAAGATCAAAGAGAGAGAGAAGAAGCCATCACACCTCATCAGAGGGGTAGCAAGGTTGATGTAGAAGCCCTCTTTGATTGATTCCCCCTCCGACAAAGTGCCGAAAAAGGCCTCCACATGGGATCTCGCTCGGACAGAAATTTGTCGCGGCGGAAAAAAGTGTTTTGGGCGCCTCTCTCTTGATTTCCCAATTTAACAGAATTTATAGAGTCAAAGTTAGGTGAAACGGAGTAATGAGGGGCCCATGAGGCACCAGGGCACGCCCACCCCATTGGGTGCGCCCTGGTGGTTCATGTCCACCCCCTTCGTCTTCTGACTTCCTCCCAAAGCTTCTAGTGTCTCTTATGTCCAAACCCAATATTATATTTCTAGGGAATAGAGAGGTTACAGCGCTTCATAGAGGGGTAGAAAGTTGTTGTTGACGGTAGCAATATTGTTGACGTAGATCATCGTCATGATCCTTGCCCTGGCGGCACTCCGGCGCCACCGGGGGAGAGGGGGAGAGAGCCCCCTCCTTATTCGTCTTCCTTGGCCTCCTCCCGAGATGGGAGCAGGGTTTCTCCTCTGGTCCATGGCCTCCATGGCGGTGGAGGGGCAAGAGCCCCTCTGAGTGTTTATCCGTCTCTTTGTTTCTCTTCTGTTTCGCAATCCCCAGATCTGGCTTTTCACCGCTTTTTAAATATCCGGAGATCCGTAACTCCGATTCCGCTGAAATTTTAACACATTTTTTATACGTAAATTTTTACCCTGTTTGGACTTCGTTTGATATGGATATTCTGCGAAACAAAAAACATGCAACAAACAGGAACTGACACTTGGCACTGGATCAATATGTTAGTCCCAATAATAAGATTAAATGATGTCAAAAGTGTATACAAGTTGTATAATATTGGCATGGAACAATCAAAATTATAGATATGACCGAGAAGTATTAGACATCAATACAACCAAGCAGGACTTAGGATTTTACCTCCTCGAGAGGGCCCAAACCTGGGTAAACGCTGTCTCTATGTTGCTTGTTACCCATCGATCGAAGATCCACAGTCCGATACCTGATACGTCTCCGTCGTATCTACTTTTCCAAACTCTCTTGCCCTTGTTTTTGACTCTAACTTGCATGATTTGAATGGAACTAACCCGGATTGACGATATTTTCAGCAGAATTGCCATGGTGTTATTTATGTGCAGAAACAAAAGTTCTCGGAATGACTTGAAACTCCACGGAGCGTATTTTTGGAAATAATAGAAAATACTGGCAAAAGATCAAGACCAGGGGCCCACACCCTAGCCATGAGGATGGGGGCGCGCCTGCCCCCCTAGGCATACCCCCTACCTCGTGGGCCCCCTGGATCTCTTCCGACCTCAACTCCAACTCTATATATTCACTTTCGGGGAGAAAAAAAATTAGAGAGAAGGATTCATCACATTTTACGATACGGAGCCGCCGCCAAGCCCTAAAACCTCTCGGGAGGGCTGATCTGTAGTCCGTTCGGGGCTCTGGAGAGGGGAATCCATCGCCATCGTCATCATCAACCTTCCTCCATCACCAATTTCATGATGCTCACCGCCGTGCGTGAGTAATTCCATCATAGGCTTGCTGGACGGTGGTGGGCTGGATGAGATCTATCATGTAATCGAGTTAGTTTTGTTAGGGTTTGATCCCTAGTATCCATTATGTTCTAAGATTGATGTTGCTATGACTTTGCTATGCTTAATGCTTGTCACTAGGGCCTGAGTGCCATGATTTCAGATCTGAACCTATTATGTTTTCATGAATATATGTGAGTTCTTGATCCTATCTTGCAAGTCTATAGTCACCTACTATGTGTTATGATCCGGCAACCCCGAAGTGACAATAATCGGGACCACTCCCGGTGATGACCGTAGTTTGAGGAGTTCATGTGTTCACTATGTGTTAATGTTTTGGTCCGGTACTCTATTAAAAGGAGGCCTTAAATATCCCTTAGTTTCCAATAGGACCCCGTTGCCACAGGAGGGTAGGACAAAAGATGTTATGCAAGTTCTTTTCCATAAGCACGTATGACTATATTCGGAATACATGCCTACATTACATTGATGAATTGGAGCTAGTTCTGTGCCACCCTAGGTTATGACTGTTACATGATGAACCACATCCGGCATAATTCTCTATCACGAATCCATTGCCTACGAGCTTTCCATATATTGTTCTCCGCTTATTTACTTTTTCCTTGCTATTGTTACAATCACTATAAAATACAAAAACATTACTTTTGTTATCATTACCTTTTGCTACCGTTACCACTATTATTATATTACTTTGCTACTAAATACTTTGCTGCAGATATTAAGTTTCCAGGTGTGGTTGAATTGACAACTCAGCTGTTAATACTTGAGAATATTCTTTGGCTCCCCTTGTGTCAAATCAATAAATTTGGGTTGAATACTCTACCCTCTAAAACTATTGCGATCCCCTATACTTTTGGGTTGTCAAGACTATTATCTGGCGCCGTTGTCGGGGAGCATAGCTCTATTCTTTGAGTCACTTGGGATTTATATCCGCTTATCATTATGAAGAACTTGAAAGATCCAAGAAGCAAGATTTATCCCTCAACTACCTGGGGAGGTAAGGAACTGCCATCTAGCTCTGCACTTGATTCACCTTTTGTTTTCAGTAAGCTTGTGACACCTAAGCCTTCTTCTGCTATTGACTCTGATATGTCGCATATTATTGATGATGCCACTTCTTCTATGCATGATACTTATGATGAAACTACTTCTATGCTTGATACTACTGTGCCACTTGGTGAATTTCTTGATGAACAACTTGCTAGGGCTAGAGAGAATGAAATTATTGAAACTGATAATATTGATGAAAGTGATGATGAAGACTCTCCCCCTAATAAATATGAATTGCCTGTTGTTCCTGAGGGTTATGTTATGGATGAAGAAGCTATTAGAGCTATTTTAGCTTGCAATGATAGATATGATCTAAAGATGTTATTAGCTAAATGGAAGTGATGACCCACAAGTATAGGGGATCTATCATAGTCCTTTGGATAAGTAAGAGTGTCGAACCCAACGAGGAGCGGAAGGAAATGATAAGCGGTTTTCAGTAAGGTATTCTCTGCAAGTACTAAAATAAGTGGTAACGGATAGTTTCGTGATAGGATAAATTGTAACGAGCAACAAGTAACAAAAGTAAATAAAGTGCAGCAAGGTGGCCCAATCCTTTTTGTAGCAAAGGACAAGCCGGAACAAACTCTTATAATAGGAAAAGCGCTCCCGAGGACACATGGGAATATCGTCAAGCTAGTTTTCATCACGTTCATATGATTCGTGTTCGATACTTTGATAATTTGATATGTGGGTGGACCGGTGCTTGGGTGTTGTTCTTACTTGAACAAGCATCCCACTTATGATTAACCTCTATTGCAAGCATCCGCAACTACAACAAAAGTATTAAGGTAAACCTAACCATAGCATGAAACATGTGGATCCAAATCAGCCCCTTATGAAGCAACGCATAAACTAGGGTTTAAGCTTCTGTCACTCTAGCAACCCATCATCTACTTATTACTTCCCAATGCCTTCCTTTAGGCCCAAATAATGGTGAAGTGTTATGTAGTCGATGTTCACATAACACCACTAGAGGCTAGACAACATACATCTTATCAAAATATCAAACGAATACCAAATTCACATGACTACTAATAGCAAGACTTCTCCCTTGTCCTCAGGAACAAACATAATTACTCAGAAAGCATATTCATGTTCATAATCAGAGGGGTAATAATATGCATATAGGATCTGAACATATGATCTTCCACCAAATAAACCAACTAGCATCAACTACAAGGAGTAATCAACACTACTAGCAACCTACTAGCACCAATCCCGGACTTTGAGACAAGAATTGGATACAAGAGATGAACTAGGGCTTGGAGATGAGATGGTGCTGGTGAAGATGTTGATGGAGATTGCCCTCTCCTGATGAGAGGTGTGTTGGTGATGATGATGGTGATGATTTCCCCCTCCCGGAGGGAAGTATCCCCGGCAGAATTGGTTCCGCCAAGGTTCCGCCTCGTGGCGGCGGAGTCTCGTCCCGAAAAGTTCCTTCTGATTCTTTTCTCATCGAAAGACTTCATATAGGAGAAGATGGACGTCAGAGAGCCAGCAGGGGCCCACGAGGTAGGGGGAATGCCCCCCACCCTCGTGAGTACGGTGTGGCCCCCCCGGCCTTCATCTTTGGCAAGGATTTTTCTTTATTTGTTTTAAGATGTTCCGTGGAGTTTCAGGACTTTTGGAGTTGCGCAGAATAGGTCTCTAATATTTGCTCCTTTTCCAGCCCAGAATTCCAGCTGCCAGCATTCTCCCTCCTTATGTAAACCTTGTAAAATAATAGAGAATAGCCATAAGTATTGTGACATAAAGTGAAATAATAGTCCGTAATGCAATAAATATTGATATAAAAGCATGATGAAAAATGGACGTATCAACTCCCCCATGCTTAGACCTCGCTTGTCCTCAAGCGAAAAGCCGATAACAATAAATATGTCCTCATGTTTAGAGGTAGAGGCATCAATGAAAATAAAATACGGACATGAAGGCATCATGATTATTCTCAAAACAACAACATATATAGATTTTGTCATATGATTACTTATGTTCAAGTGATGATCTATTCACAATGCAAGAGTATAAATCATAAACCTTATTGGGCTCTGACAAACTATAATCTCAGTCATTTAAGCAATTGCAATTTATCATAACATCGGAAAGAGTCTATGTCAAAGCTAAAAAGCAAGTCCACATACTCAACTATCATTTAGTCCTCCATAATTGCTAACACTCACGCAATACTGGTGGTTACGGAGTTTTAATCGGACACATAGAAAGATAGGGGCTTATAGTTTTACCCCACAACCTTTTACACTACTAGGAAAAGGGCTATAGATGGAATTGACACTAATGGCGCACCAGACATGTGGTGTGCCATTACTATATACTAATGGCGCACCATGTGTTGGTGCGCCATTAGTGTGGTAGACACTAATGGCGCACCACGTCCACGGTGCGCCATTAGTAATTTTTTTTAATTTTTTCAAAACTACTAATGGCGCACCGTGGGAGTGGTGCGCCATTACTAGTTGAACTAGTAATGGCACACCATGCCACGGTGCGCCATTAGTAACTTGGCCCAAACATTCGCCCGAATGCACCCCCCCTGGACCACCTTTTCAGTTTCAAAAAAATAAAAGAAAATGATAGAAATGTCAAAAAAATAAAAAAATAAGATTCCCATGTGATACGTGGTCTAGTTGTTAGCAAAATTTACAAACATGAATTTTCGACTTTTTTGCAAAATCTCTCAAGAATTTGTAAAAATGGGCATAACTTTTGCGTACGAACTCGGATGAAAAAGTTTTTTATATGAAAAATCATCTACTCGAAAAGTTACATCCGAATTTAATCGGGTTAACCCCGCTAAACATTTTCAAAATCCTCAAAAACCTAACAAAAAAAGATACGGGGCTTTTAAGATCTGGAGAGGCAAAAAAATTCAAAAAAATTCAAACTTACTAATGGCGCACCTGCCCATGGTGCGCCATTAGTATCTTCCCGCCTTCAAAATTCAAAATAAGTCAACAAAATAAAAAAAAGTTACTAATGGCGCACCTACCCATGGTGCGCCATTAGTATCTTCCCGCCTTCGAAATTCAAAATAAGTCAAAAAATAAAAAAAAAGTTACTAATGGCGCACCTGCCCATGGTGCGCCATTAGTATCTTCCTGCCTTCAAAATTCAAAATAAATCAAAAAAATAAAAAAAAGTTAGTAATGGCACACCTGCCCACGGTGCGCCATTACTATGTCGTATATATGGCTGGGCGCACCTCCTCCACTCCATCTCCTCCTTTCCTCTTCTCCACTCCATATCCTCCTCTCCTCCACTCCATCTTCCCTTCTCTCCTCCACCATACTACCCTCCTCCTCTCCGGTGACCTCCTCCTCCTCCTCTCCGGCGACCTCCTCCTCCCTCCTCTCCTCCCCTCCCCTCCCCTCACGATTTCTCCTCCCTCCTCTCCGGTGAGCTCCTCCTCCCTCCTCTCCGGTGAGATCCTCCTCCCTCATCTCCGGTGAGCTCCTCCTCCCTCCTCTCCGGTGAGCTCCTCCTCCCTCCTCTCCTCCCATCCCCTCATGGTTTCTCCTTCCTTCTCTCCGATGCTCCGGTGAACTCCTCTCCGGCGACCTCCTCCTCCTCTTCGGCGATGTAGGAGAGCGCCTCTCCGGTCACCTCCTCCTCCTCCTCTCCGACGAACTCCTCTCCGGCAAAAGAACACGGCAAAAGAACGTACAAGATCCAAAAACGCGAACAAAATTTGAAATAATATAGTGCAAAAAAATGAGCAAAAAATGGGCAAAAAAATCGCGATCCATATCCAAATTCAAAATTCAAAAATAGCAATGGCGCACGGTGGGGATTAGACGGTGCGCCACTACTATTTTCCCGCCTTCAAAATTCAAAAATACTAATGGCGCACCATGGTCTATACTAATGGCGCACTAGTGGTGCGCCATTAGTATACCAGATACTAATGGCGCACCAGTGGTGCGCCATTAGTAAAAATTACTAGTGGCGTGCTAGTAATGGCGCACCAGTGATGCGCCATTAGTAGGCAAAACTGGTGCGCCATTAGTAGGCCTTTTCCTAGTAGTGTTACCTCAAGGGTAATGTCAACGATAATGGTTCATGCTCCCCTACATCCAATTAGATATATATATATATATATATCATGTTCTTTCCAACATGCTGAGCTTGCCAAAGGATAAAATGAAAAAGAAAAGGTGAAGATCACCGTCACTCTTGCATAAGGTAGAAGATAATAATAAAGGATAGGCCCTTCGCAGAGGGAAGCAAAGGTTTCCATGCGCTTTCATGGTTGGATGCATAAAATCTCAATGCGAAAGAACGTCACTTTATATTTCCCTTTGTGATATGAACCTTTATTATGCAGTTCGTCGCTTTTATTACTTCCACATCACAAGATCGTATAAGGCTTATTTCTCCCACACCAATCAATCATACATGTTTAGAGCAATTTTTATTGCTTTGCACCGATGACAACTTACTTGAAGGATCTTACTCAATCCATATGTAGATATGGTGGACTCTCATGGCAAAACTTGGTTTAGGGATTTTGGAAGCACAAGTAGTAATTCTACTTAGTGCTGAGAATTTGGCTAGCATGAGGGGGAAAGTCAAGCTCAACAAGTTAGAGGATCCATGACAACATACTTTATCTCAGATATAAGAAAGACATAACTCATTACGTTGTCTTCCTTGTCCAACATCAACCCTTTAGCATGTCATATTTTAATGAGTGCTCCCAATCATAAAAGATGTCAATGATAATATATTTATATGTGAAAACCTCTCTTTCCTTATTACTTCCTATTAGTTGCAACAATGACCAAATCTATGTCTGCCAACTCCCAACAACTTTTAATCAACATACTCTTTCTATGTGAAGTCATTACTCTCAATAAGATCAATATGAACTCTTTGTTTCTTTTTATTCTTTTTCTCTTTTCTTTTATTCACCCAAGATCATGGCAAAATAATCAAGCCCTTGTCTCAACACTAATCTTTATTATATATAACTGACGGACTCAATTACAAAGAGAGATCATAAAGCAAAAATCAAAACTAGATCATGCCATAAACTTTATTCTACTAGATCAAGATACTACTAATAGGATCAAACTAATAAAAATGATAAAGATAGGAGTTGTGATGGTGATACGATACCGGGGCACCTCCCCCAAGCTTGGCAGTTGCCAAGGGGAGTACCCATACCCATGTGATTATATCTCCTATGTCGGTGAAGAAGGTGGAGGTAACGGATAATCGCATATCGAGCGTAAGAGATCCTCCAGCTTGCGAATAATGCCCTTGAGTGCGACAATATGCTCCTTCAACAAAATATTTTCTTTTGTGAGATACTTGTTTTGTATATGAGCTAACTCAATCATCTTGAAAGCTTCGATCTCAGTTGCTGTAAGAAGGTTATGATCAATTTGAAGGATGTCTTTTGCTGCTAGAGCTTGATCCTCCATGGCCTTCTTGATCCTTTCATCCTTGTTGACCCTCGTGGGTTCTTCCCTCTTCAGATCTATCTTCATTAGCCAAGCATCGTTGTCACCATTGTTGGAGGAGGGAGACGACATGATGCCTAGCCTGGAAAACCCTGACAGAAAACAACTTGAAACAAGAACAGAGGAGGTTTGTGTGATACAGGAGTCAAAACCTTCGGGAAGTTATATAATGAATTTTTACCGAGAAAAATATGTATCGTGCAAGAAAACGGAGCCCAGAAGGCACACGAGGTGCTCACGAGGCAGGGGGCGCGCCCAGGGGGGTAGGGCGCGCCCACCACCCTCGTGGGGCCCTCGTGTCCTTCCCGAATTGCTACTTATTTTTCTATTTTTCTAAATATTCCAAAACGGAGAATATTGCCTTAAAAATTGTTTCGGAGTCAATTTACTTACCGTACCACATACCTATTCCTTTTCGGAGTCTGAAACGTTCCGAAAAGTGTCCCTTATGTATTCCTCCGGGGTTACGGTTTCAATAATATTGGTTTCAATGTTTATGGGATTACCTGAGATATACTGTTTGATTCTTTGACCGTTTACCACCTTCAAATTTGTGCCCTCGAAGTTGTTGATCTTTATGGCACTGGACCGATAGACCTCTTCGATAAGATAGGGTCCTTCCCATTTAGAGAGAAGTTTCCGTGCAAAAAATATTAAACGAGAGTTGTATAGCAATACATAATCACCTACATTAAACTCACGCTTTTGTATCCTTTTGTCATGCCATCCTTTAACTTTTTCTTTAAACAACTTGGCATTTTCATAAGCTTGGGTTCTCCATTCATCAAGTGAGCTAATATCAAATAACCTCTTCCCACCGGCAAGTTTAAAATCATAGTTGAGCTCTTTAATAGCCCAATATGCCTTATGTTCTAGTTCGATAGGTAAGTGACATGCTTTTCCATAAACCATTTTATACGGAGACATACCCATAGGATTTTTGTATGCAGTTCTGTAAGCCCATAATGCATCATCAAGTTTCTTGTACCAATTCTTTCTTGACCTATTAATAGTCTTTTGCAAAATTAATTTGATCTCTCTATTGCTCAACTCTACTTGACCACTAGACTAAGGGTGATAAGGAGATGCAATTCTATGATTAACATCATACTTAGCAAGCATTTTACGGAAAGCACCATGAATAAAGTGTGAACCACCATCAGTCATTAAATATCTAGGGACTCCAAACCTCGGAAAAATAACTTCTTTAAGCATTTTAATAGAAGTGTTATGATCAACACTACTAGTTGGAATAGCTTATACCCACTTAGTAATGTAATCAACAGCAACTAGAATATGTGTGTATCCATTAGAGGCAGGAAAAGGTCCCGTATAATCAAAGCCCCAAACATCAAACGGTTCAATAACAAGAGAATAATTCATAGGCATTTCTTGACATCTACTAATATTACCAATTCTTTGACATTCATCACAAGACAAGACAAACTTACGAGCATCCTTGAAGAGAGTAGGCCAATAAAAACCAGATTGCAATACCTTATGTGCAGTTCTATCTCCTGCGTGGTGTCCTCCATAAGACTCGGAATGACACTTGCGTAGGATCTGTTCCTGTTCATGCTCAGTTACATAACGTCTAATAACACCATCTACTCCTTCTTTATAAAGATGTGGGTCATCCCAAAAGTAATGTCTTACATCGTAGAAAAACTTTTTCTTTTGCTGGTATGTGAAGCTAGGTGGTATAAATTTAGCAACAATATAATTAGCATAATCAGCATACCATGGAGTACTACGAGAAGTACTTATAACATTTAATTGTTCATCAGGAAAGCTATCATTAATAGGTAGTGGGTTATCAAGAATATTTTCTAACCTAGACAAGTTGTCTGCAATGGGGTTCTCAGCTCCCTTTCTATCAACAATATGCAAATCAAATTCTTGTAGCAAGAGAACCCATCTAATAAGTCTAGGTTTAGCATCTTTCTTTTCCATAAGGTATTTAATAGCAGTATGATCAGTGTGAATAGTTACTTTAGAATCAACAATATAAGATCTGAACTTATCACAAGCAAATACAACTACTAAAAGCTCTTTTTCAGTAGTAGCATAATTTTTTTGAGCATTGTCTAGGGTCTTACTAGCATAATGAATAACATTTAATTTCTTATCGACTCTTTGCCCTAGAACAGCACCTACAGCATAATCACTAGCATCACACATAATTTTAAAGGGTAAATTCCAATCAGGTGGCTGAACAACAGGTGTAGAGACTAATGCTTTCTTAAGTATTTCAAATGCTTCTACACAATCATTATCAAAGACAAATGGTATATCTTTTTGCAATAAATTAGTCAGAGGCCGAGAAATTTTTAAGAAGTCCTTAATGAACCTCCTATAAAATCCAGCGTGACCAAGGAAACTTCGTATACCTTTGATGTCCTTGTGACATGCATCTTTTCAATAGCATAAACCTTGGCTTTATCAACTTCAATACCTCTTTCAGAAACTTTGTGCCCCAAGACGATACCTTCATTAACCATAAAGTGGCACTTTTCCCAATTCAAGCCAAGATTAGTTTCTTCACATCTCTGCAAAACTCGATCAAGATTGCTCAAGCAATCATCAAAAGAGGAACCATAGACGGAAAAATCAACCATGAAAACCTCACAAATCTTTTCACAAAAGTCAGAGAATATAGCCATCATGCATCTTTGAAAGGTAGCAGGTGCATTACATAAACCAAAAGTCATACGTCTATAAAAGTACCAAAAGGGCATGTAAAAGTAGTCTTTGATTGATCTCTAGCCGACACGGGTATTTGAGAGAAACCAGAATAACCGTCTAGAAAGCAATAGTGTGTATGTTTGCATAATCTTTCTAGCATTTGATCAATAAAAGGTAAGGGGTAATGATCGTTCTTAGTAGCTTTATTTAATTTGCAAAAATCAATTACCATCCTATAACCTATGATAATTCTTTGTGGAATCAATTCATCTTTATCATTAGGAACAACAGTAATACCTCCCTTCTTAGGGACACAATGGACAGGACTTACCCACTCACTATCAGCAACGGGATAGATTATACCTGCCTCCAGAAGCTTTAGTATTTCTTTTCTTACCACTTCTTTCATTTTAGGATTCAGACGTCATTGAGGATCACGAAGTGGTTTGGCATCTGCTTCCAAATTTATTTTATGTTGACATAGAGTGGGACTAATGCCCTTAAGATCATCAAGAGTATATGCAATAGCAGCACGATGCTTCTTCAGAGTTTTCAATGATCTTTCTTCTTCATGTTCTGAAAGGTTAGCACTAATAATAATAGGATATATCTTCTTTTCATCAAGATAAGCATATTTAAGATTATCAGGCAAAAGTTTAAGCTCAAACACGCGATCACCCTTGGGTGGAGGAGGATCCCCTAAAATTTCAACAGGCAAATTATGTTGCAGAATAGGTTCCTGTTTAAAGAATACTTCATCTATTTGCCTTCTTTCATTCATGAACATATCATTTTCATGGTCTTGCAAATAGTGTTCTAAAGGATCACTAGGAGGTACGACAATAGAAGCAAGACCAATAATTTCATCTTTACTAGGTAATTCTTCCTCATGATGTTGTTTACTAAATTTAGAGAAATTAAACTCATGAACCATATCATCCAAGCCAACAGTAACAACATTCTTTGTGCAATCTATGGTAGCATTGATAGTATTTAAGAAGGGTCTACCAAATATAATGGGACAAAAGCTATCTTGTGGGGAACCAAGAACAAGAAAATCAGTAGGATATTTAATTTTCCCACATAAGACTTCAACATCTCTAACAATTCCAATTGGTGAAATAATATCTCTATTGGCAAGTTTAATTGTGACATCAATACCTTCTAACTCAGCAGGTGCAATTTCATTCTTAATTTCTTCGTATAAGTCAATAGGTATTACACTAGCTCTAGCACCCATATCACATAAGCCATGATAACAATGATCTCCTATTTTAACAAAAATAACAGGCACGCCTACCACAGGTCTATGTTTATCTTTATCACAATGTTTAGCAATTCTAGTAGTTTCACCTCCGAACTGAATAACATGCCCATCAATATTATCAGACAAGAGATCTTTAACAATAGCAATATTAGGTTCTACTTTAACTTGCTCAGGAGGTGTATAAGCTCTAATATTGCTTTTACGAACAACAGTTGAAGCTTTAGCATGATCCTTTATTCTAACAGGGAAAGGTGGTTTCTCAACATAAGAAGTAGGAACAATAGGATCATTATAAGTGACAGTATTTTCTTCAACTTTAATAGGTGCAACTACTTTTACTTCTATGGGAGGATGATATTTAAACCACTTCTCCTTAGGGAGATCAACATAAGTAGCAAAAGATTCACAGAAAGAAGCTACTATCTCAGAGTCAAGTCCACATTTAGTGCTAAACTTATGGAAAATATCGGTATCCATAAAAGATTTAAGACAATCAAACTTAGGTGTCATACCTGACTCCTTACCTTTGTCGAGGTCCCAATCTTTAGAGTTGTGTTTAATTCTATCCAGTAAATTCCATCTGAATTCAATAGTCTTCATCATAAAAGAGCCAGCACAAGAAGTATCGAGCATGGTGTGATTGTTATCAGAAAGCCGAGTGTATAAATTTTGAATAATCATTTCTCTTGAGAGCTCATGATTGGGGAATGAATATAACATTGATTTAAGCCTCCCTCAAGCTTGAGCGATGCTTTCTCCTTTGCGAGGCCAGAAATTATATATATAATTGCGATCACGATGAACAAGATGCATAGGGTAATACTTTTGATGAAATTCCAACTTCAATCTTTTATAGTCCCATGATCTCATATCATCACATAGCCTATACCATATCAATGCGTCTCCCTTCAAAGATAAAGGGGAGGTCTTCTTCTTAGCAACATCATTGGGTATACCTGCAAGCTTAAATAATCCACAAACTTCATCCACATATATTAAGTGCTCATTAGGATGCTTTGTTCCATCTCCTGTAAAAGGGTTAGCTAGAAGTTTTCCATCATACCCGAAGGAAATTCAAAAGGAGTTTCATTTTCAATAGGTTCAATAGGTTGAGGAGCAACTCTTTTCTCTACTGGACGGGGTGAAGATACCCCGTACAAGCCCCTCAGAGAATTACTTTCCATACTAACAAGTGACAGTAAATTTCAGCACACTATATAAATTTTTCCTTACCAAATTCCACCTACCAAAGGCGCTACACTCCCTGGCAACGGCGCTAGAAAAGACTCTTGATGACCCACAAGTATAGGGGATCTATCATAGTCCTTTCGATAAGTAAGAGTGTCGAACCCAACGAGGAGCAGAAGGAAATGATAAGCGGTTTTCAACAAGGTATTCTCTGCAAGTACTGAAATAAGTGGTAACAGATAGTTTTGTGATAGGATAAATTGTAATGAGCAACAAGTAACAAAAGTAAATAAAGTGCAGCAAGGTGGCCCAATCCTTTTTGTAGCAAAGGACAAGCCGTAACAAACTCTTATAATAGGAAAAGCGCTCCCGAGGACACATGGGAATATCGTCAAGATAGTTTTCATCACGTTCATATGATTCACGTTCGATACTTTGATAATTTGATATGTGGGTGGACCAGTGCTTGGGTGCTGTTCTTACTTGAACAAGCATCCCACTTATGATTAATCTCTATTGCAAGCATCCGCAACTACAACAAAAGTATTAAGGTAAACCTAACCATAGCATGAAACATGTGGATCCAAATCAGCCCCTTACGAAGCAACACATAAACTTGGGTTTAAACTTCTGTCACTCTAGCAACCCATCACCTACTTATTACTTCCCAATGCCTTCCTCTAGGCCCAAATAATGGTGAAGTATTATGTAGTCAACGTTCACATAACAACAACGGAGGCTAGACAACATACATCTTATCAAAATATCAAACGAATACCAAATTCACATGACTACTAATAGCAAGACTTCTCCCTTGTCCTCAGGAACAAACGTAATTACACACAAAGAATATTCATTTTCATAATCAAAGGGGTAATAATATGCATATAGGATCTGAACATATGATCTTCCACCAAATAAACCAACTAGCATCAACTACAAGGAGTAATCAACACTACTAGCAACCTACTAGCACCAATCCCGGACTTTGAGACAAGAATTGGATACAAGAGATGAACTAGGGTTTGGAGATGAGATGGTGCTGGTGAAGATGTTGATGGAGATTGCCCTCTCCCGATGAGAGGAGCGTTGGTGATGACGATGGTGATGATTTCCCCCTCCCGGAGGGAAGTATCCCTGGCAGAACAGCTCTGCCGGAGCTCTAGATTGGTTCCGCCAAGGTTCCGCCTCGTGGCGGCGGAGTCTCATCCCGAAAAGTTCCTTCTGATTCTTTTTCTCATCGAAAGACTTCATATAGGAGAAGATGGACGTCGGAGAGCCACCAGGGGGCCCACGAGGTAGGGGGCGCGCCCCCACCCTCGTGAGCAGGGTGTGGGCCCCCTGGCCTTCATCTTTGGCAAGGATTTTTCTTTATTTGTTTTAAGATGTTCCATGGAGTTTCAGGACTTTTGGAGTTGCGCAAAATATGTCTCTAATATTTGCTCCTTTTCCAGCCCAGAATTCCAGCTGCCGGCATTCTCCCTCCTTATGTAAACCTTGTAAAATAAGAGAGAATAGCCATAAGTATTGTGACATAAAGTGAAATAATAGTCCATAATGCAATAAATATTGATATAAAAGCATGATGCAAAATGGACGTATCAGGAAGCAGCAATTCCTTAATGCTAGAATGAAACCTGACCCTGCTTTTGCTACTTCACCTATCTGTGTTACTGATAAGGATTATGAATTCTCTATTGATCCTGATATAATTACTTTGGTTGAATCTGATCCTTTTTATGGCTATGAATCTGAAACTGTTGTGGCACATCTTAATAAATTAAATGATATAGCCACCCTATTCACTAATGATGAGAGAACTCGCTACTTTTATATTCTTAAAATATTTCCGTTCTCATTAAAGGGTGATGCTAAGATATGGTTTAATTCCCTTGATCCTGGTTGTGTGCGCAGTCCCCAGGATATGATTTATTACTTCTCTGCTAAATATTTCTCTGCTCATATGAAACACGCTGCCTTAAGGGATATATATAATTTTGTGCAAATTGAAGAAGAGAGTCTCCCACAAGCTTGGGGGAGGCTTCTCGAATTACTTAATGCTTCGCCGGATCATCCTCTTAAGAAAAATGAAGTACTTGATATCTTTTATAATGGACTAACCGATGCTTCCAGAGATTACCTGGATAGTTGTGTTGGTTCTGTTTTCAGGGAAAGAACTCCGGATGAAGCTGAAATTCTATGGAATAATATGTTGACAAATGAAAATAATTGGATACTTCCTGAGCCAACTCCTAAGCCTATTCCTAAACCAACTCCAGAGAAAAGACATGTTCTATTTCTCAGTCCTGAAGATATGCAAGAGGCAAAAAATCCATGACAAAAAAGGGTATTAAAGCTAAAGATGTTAAGAATTTACCTCCTATTGAAGAAATACATGGTCTTAATTTACTGACTGTTGAAGAAATATATGGTTTTAATCCATCACCTATTGAAGAAACACATGGTCTTGATAACCCAACACAGGTAGTAAAGGTAAATTCTCTCTATAGATATGATAAAGCTGAAATCCCATTTACTAAGTTTGCTAGCCCATGCTTAGATGAGTTTGATAAATTTATGGTTAAGCAAGAACACTTCAATGCTTATTTTGGTAGAGAATTAAAATGCAGTACTGATATGCTTGAACACTTGGGTCATTATATGGCTAATGTCAACATTGAACTTAAACTTATTAGTAAACATGCTTCTATGGTTACCACTCAAGTGGAACAAGTACTTAAAGCTCAAAATGATTTTCTCAATGATTTGAATAGTAAGAATAATGACTATGTTGTTAGAGTGGCTACTAGAACTGGTAAAATGACTCAGGAACATTTGTATCATGAAGGCCACCCTAAGAGAATTGAGCAAGATTCGAAGAGAAATAATATAGATGCACCTAGTCCTTCTAAGAGGAAGAAAAAGAAAAATGATAGGACTTTGCATGCTTCTAGTGAACCTATTACTGAAACACCTGAGAATCCAAATGATAATTCTATTTCTGATGCTGGAACCCAATCTGGTAATGAACCTGAAACTAGTGATAATGTTAATGATAATGTTCATGATGATGCTCAACCTAGTAATGATAATGATATAGAAATTGAACCTGCTGTTGATCTTGATAACCCACAATCAAAGAATCAACATTATGATAAGAGAGACTTTGTTGCTAGGAAACATGGTAAAGAAATAGAACCATGGGTTCAGAAACCCATGCATTTTCCTCCCAAACCATCCAAGAAAAAGGATGATGAGGATTTTGAGCGCTTTACTGAAATGATTAGACCTATCTTTTTGCGTATGCGATTAATCGATATGCTCAAAATGAATCCTTATGCTAAGTACATGAAAGAAATTGTTACTGATAAAAGAAAGATACTGGAAGATGAAATTTCCACCATGCTTGCTAATTACACTTTTAAGGGTGGAATACCTAAGAAGTTAGGAGATCCAGGAGTACCCACTATACCATGCTCCATTAAAACAAATTATGTTAAGCTGCTTTATGTGATCTTGGAGCCGGTGTTAGTGTTATGCCTCTCTCTTTATATCGTAGACTTGATTTAAATAAGTTGACACCTACTGAAATATCTTTGCAAATGAATGATAAATCAACTGCTATACCTGTCGGTATTTGTGAGGATGTGCCTGTTGTGGTTGCAAACATTACTATTTTAACGGACTTTGTTATTCTTGATATTCCCGAGGATGATAGTATGTATATTATTCTTGGAAGTCCCTTTTTGAACACTACATGGGCTGTTATTGATTTCAACAAAGGAAATATCACTTTTCATGTTAATGGCAATGAGCATACGGTACACTTTCCGAGGAAACAACCTCAAGTCCACAGTATCAATTCTATTGGAAAAATTCCATCGACTATTTTTGGAGGTTTTGAATTTCCTCTACCTACAGTCAAGAAGAAATATGATATTCTTATTGTTGGGGATGTGCATATCCCCGTTGAGGTAACCTAGTGTTATTCAAAAATTCTCCGGTTCCATGTTATTCGGAATGAGTTTGTTAACAAGACTTTACCAACCTTGTTAATGGATTCCTTTTGATGATCATGAGATGGATGAATTTAGAAAACACAACTCTCTGTACCCTCCTTTTACTTTTTGTTAGTCATATTAAATAAAGTAAAAATAGTATTTTCTGTCTGTTGTCTGAATTATCCGTGCAATATAAAAATACCCCAAAAATAAAAGTTCTCTAAATGCCCTGAAATTTATATATTATTTTTTCTGGAATATTTGAGAATATTTGGCACTGAGAACATAGCAGGGGGGCATCCACCTGGCCACGAGGTTGGAGGGCGCACCCTACACCCCTAGGCGCAGCCCCCTCCCTTGTGGGCCCACGGTGGCCCTCCTCCACTTATTCCTACACCCACACACTCCTTCTTCCTCCCACAAACACCATTATCCAGCTCAAGCATGAGTTCTAGCTCATTTTTCTTCGATTTTTGATCTCCTTACTCAAAGCACCTCCCACAAAACTGCTTTGGGGGATTGTTCCTTGGTATGTGACTCCTCCAATGGTCCAATTAGTTTTTGTTCTAGTGCTTTATTCATTCCATATTTTTTCTGCTTAGGTGACCCTGCTCGTGAGCTTGCATGTCAAATTTATGTGGTTCCAAGTAGTTTTGATGCATGATATAGGCTCTAGGCGCTTGTAGGAGTAGTTGCTATCAATTTTGTTGAGTTTGGTTCACTTTTATTTGAAGTTACTAAAAATTTCAGAATTTTTCAGAAAATAATGAAGAGATTTTGAGGGGCTCATCGAGCCGAAGCTCTAAGGAAAAGCAAAATGAAGAAGCAAAGAGGCCCAAATATAATCTGCCTCGCATCACGGAGGTTCGGCCGTGTGAATGGCCTTCTGATGATTTCTTGAGAGCAGCCGGGATTTATGATGATTTCTATGAATTGGCTAAGAATGCAGGCCTCACCGCCTTCCTCCACGACCAGTGCGAACAATATCTCTTACTCACCAATATCTTTGTGCAAAAATTTCATTTCCATGCTAGGAGCTCACCACCTAGGGTGGAGTTTTATTTATATGATGAGCATAAGGAGATGTCACTTTGTGATTTTTGTCGGGTTTGTTTGATCCCTTTTGAGGGCATCATAGAGGAACCACATCGCGGCGATGTGGATGGGTTTATTGATACCATCACTGTAGGGGAAACGAGGAAGGTTTCCGATGCACGGACTACTAGCATACACTTTCTTATTCTACTTTACTTTGCTATATTTGCTAGTAGGTGCTTGATTGGGTGCGGAAACTGTGGAAACCTGAGTGCCCCTGATATTGTTATTTTGTGCCATGCCTTATTTCGTGATGATACATTCAGCATGGGTGCTATTATTGCAAAGCGATTAAATCTTAACCGTACTAAGGGCCCCGTCTTTGGAGGCATCTTCGCCTCGCGCCTAGCTACACATTTTAACATACCTATTAGGCATTATGAGAAGGAAGAAAAATTTCTGCCTCCTGTTTATTTAGGTTATAAGAGTATGGTAGCACACGATTTTATTGTTAAGAATAGGGGAAATGAGCTCAAATACAAATTGTTCTTTGATAAACATCACCCTGAGACTATTACCCTGCCTGCTCCATCCTTGTTTGATTTATCTGCAGGCAAGTATCTTGTTCCGTTGGAGGCTATTCATGACTACCGGAACCCTACATCAGCCATAGAGCCAGAGTCGGAACCACAAGTTGATCATCCACGACAGTCTAATTACCAGTGCGATCTGGAGATGATTGCCAACCAGTGGCAATCAGAGTCTTCTTCTTCGCAGTACGACCCCAACTATTACTATGGATATCTGCCAGGCCAACCGTGGCCATAGACCAACTTAGGCCAAAAGCCTAAGCTTGGGGGAGTACGTATTTCTCACCAACATTACATTTATGTTCACACACTCATTGCTAGATGTCGGTGCTCATACTTTTTCATTGTATTATCCATGCTAGTTTATTTCCTTTTTATGCTTTCTTCTTGTGTGTTTAATAAACATTAAGAAAAACAAAAAAAAATTAGTTGTAGCTTTTAGCTAGTTTTAATTTCCATGCTTGTAGTAGTAATTAAAAAACCCCCAAAAATTCTTGTTCTTCTTTTGCTTTTTGGGAGTTTCCCGTCTATATAGTTTTATTTCTCTTCTTTTCTTTGGGGGTCGATAGAAGAAGATCATGATTAAATTGTTGAAGTGGCTCTTATATGCATTATTGTTGATCTGACAAAAGAGCCCATATTGCCTTGTCTTCTCATGTTTATTGAATACTTGCAGAGTCCAGCTTAGTCCCATGCACATGCACTATTATTATTATCCACATCATTCGGTCGTGCAAGTGAAAGGCAATTATGATGATATATGCTGAACTGATTGAGATGGGAGAAGCTGGTATGAACTCAACCTCTCTTGTTTTTTGTAAATATGATTAGTTCATCGTTCCTGATTCAGCCTACTATGAATAAACATGTTTGCAATGACAATTAGAGATCATAGTTTCTTATGCCATGCTTAATTAGCGAGGAGCTTATAATGGTTTACCTTGCATGCCAACATGCTATTAAAATGGTTGTGATGTGGTATGATAGGGTGGTATCCTCTTTTGAATGATTCGAGTGGCTTAACTTGGCACATGTTCACGCATGTAGTTGAAACAAAATCAACATAGCCTCTATGATATTTATGTTCATGGTGCATTATATCCTACTCATGCTTGCATTCGGTGTTGATTAATTTTAATGCATGTTCATGACTATTGTCGCTCTCTAGCTGGTCGCTTCCGAGTCTTTTTCTAGCCTTCACCTGTACTAAGCGGGAATACTGCTTGTGCATACAATCCCATAAACCCCAAAGTTGTTCCATATGAGTCCACCATACCTACCTATATACGGTATCTACCTGCTGTTCCAAGTAAATTTGTATGTGCCAAACTCTAAACCTTCAAATAAATATCCTGTTTTGTATACTCGAATAGCAAATGTATCAACTAGGGCTGTTCGTATCTTCCATGTTAGGCGGGTTATTCGCAAGAGGAGTGGACTCCGCTCCTCACTCACGAGAAAGTGGTTGGTCACCGGGATGCCCAGTCCCATGCTTTATGCAAACAAAATCAAAATAATTGCAAACAAAACTCCCCTGGGACTCTTGTTAGTTGGAGGCACTTGCTGTTTCGAGCAAGACATGGATTGATGCTTGTTGGCGGAGGGGAAGTATAAACTTTACCATTCTGTTTGGGAACCGCCTATAATGTGTGTAGCATGGAAGATGTCGCCATCTCTTGGTTGTTATGTTGACAATGAAAGTATACTGCTCAAAATATTATTCACATCTATTTCAAAACCGAGCTCTGGCACCTCTACAAATCCCTGCTTCCCTCTGCGAAGGGCCTATCTATTTACTTTTATGTTGAGGCATCATCCTCTTATTAAAAAGCACCAGTTGGAGAGCACCGCTGTCATTTGCATTCATTATTGTTAGTTTTACATTGAGTATGAGTTGACTGGATCTCTTTTACCATGAATTAGAATGTCTAGTCAGTCCTTGATCTTTAAAGGTGCTCTGCATTTATGTTTTGCGGTCCCAGAAAGGGCTAGCGAGATACCATCTTGTTATATCATATTATGATTGTTTTGAGAAAGTGTTCTCATGCGAGATTTATTATTATTGCTCGCTAGTTGATTATGCCATTGATATGTGTAAACATGAGACCTATGCGTTATTGTGAATATGGTTAGTCTATAATCTTTGCTGAAAACTTGAATGTTGGCTTTACATATTTACAACAACAAGAGCAAACAGAGCTTGTAAAAGTTTTTCTTTATCACTTTTAGTTTGTCAACTAAATTTTTTGAGGACAAGCAAAGGTTTAAGCTTGGGGGAGTTGATACGTCTCCGTTGTATCTACTTTTCCAAACACTTTTGCCCTTGTTTTGGACTCTAACTTGCATGATTTGAATGGAACTAACCCGGACTGACGCTGTTTTTACCAGAATTGCCATGGTGTTATTTATGTGCAGAAACAAAAGTTCTCGGAATGACCTGAAACTCCACGAAGCATATTTTTGGAAATAATAAAAAATACTGGCAAAAGATAGAGACCAGGGGGCCCACACCCTAGCCACGAGGGTGGGGGCGCGCCTGCCCCCCTGGGCGCGCCCCCTACCTCGTGGGCCCCCTGGAGCTCCTCCGACCTCAACTCCAACTCTATATATTCACTTTCAGGGAGAAAAAAATCAGAGAGAAGGATCATTGCGTTTTACGATACGGAGCCACCGCCAAGCCCTAAAACCTCTCGGGAGGGCTAATCTGGAGTTTGTTCGGGGCTCCGAAGAGGGGAATCCGTCGCCATCATCATCATCAATCTTCCTCCATCACTAATTTCATGATGCTCACCGCCGTGCGTGAGTAATTCCATCGTAGGCTTGCTGGACGGTTATGGGTTGGATGAGATTTATCATGTAATCGAGTTAGTTTTGTTAGGGTTTGATCCCTAGTATCCACTATGTTCTGAGATTGATGTTGCTATGACTTTGCTATGCTTAATTCTTGTCACTAGGGCCCGAGTGCCATGATTTCAGATCTGAACCTATTATGTTTTCATGAATATATGTGAGTTCTTGATCCTATATTGCAAGTCTATAGTCACCTACTATGTGTTATGATCCGGCAACCCCGAAGTGACAATAATCGGGACCACTCCCGGTGATGACCATAGGTTGAGGAGTTCCTGTGTTCACTATGTGTTAATGCTTTGGTCCTGTACTCTATTAAAAGGAGGCCTTAAATATCCCTTAGTTTCCAATAGGACCTCGCTGCCACGGGAGCGTAGGACAAAAGATGTTATGCAAGTTCTTTTTCCATAAGCACATATGACTATATTCGGAATACATGCCTACATTACATTGATGAATTGGAGCTAGTTCTGTGTCACCCTAGGTTACAACTGTTACATGATGAACCACATCCGGCATAATTCTCTATCACCGATCCATTGCCTACGAGCTTTCCATATATTGTTCTCCGCTTATTTACCTTTCCGTTGCTATTGTTACAATCACTACAAAATACCAAAAACATTACTTTTGTTATCATTACCTTTTGCTACCGTTACCACTACAATCATATTACTTTGCTACTAAATACTTTGCTGCAGATATTAAGTTTCTAGGTGTGGTTGAATTGACGAATCAACTGCTAATACTTGAGAATATTCTTTGGCTTCCCTTGTGTCGAATCAATAAATTTAGGTTGAATACTCTACCCTCGAAAACTATTGCGATCCCCTATACTTGTGGGTTATCAGTACCCCCTACCGAAAATCTGCCGGTTTTGACACCGACACCTCCCGCACGGGGTCAGACGGTGTCATTCCTAGGATGGGAGTGTTGAGGGGTGCTCAACGGCTCGTAACTGATCCTGGGTGAGCCATGATCCGCCGTTCTATCCCTGATTCGCCACTTCATTGTGGGCTAAATCAGACGGATTGAATGCACTGTTTGTAGGAAGAGTAGACTCTGGGGGTGGCGTCATGGAAGACTACGCTCTATTACTCTCCTCCCTGTTAGGACATGACTCCAACACATGGAAGAGTGAGTCTATATCCATCATACCAACGAACTGACTAGCGCAATGATGAACACAAGCCTTGTAAGAGCACTTTCGGCGTTGGGGCGTCAGCCCAGCCGGGTAATGCAAAGTCAAGACCTGAAGAACAGGGTGCTCGAGACATTGGCCCAAAAGTGGACACTCCAAATCAGATTTGTTCAAAGGGGCATCTGGATGACACACCGACTGATCTGTGGTGAACTCAAGGGTGCCTAAATGAATGCTGCCAGAGGGTGATGAAGAAGACGACGTGTCATAGATACAATAGACGATATTCCCCACGATGGGTGATAATGGCTGTGGATATTTTCCTGACAATATTGTATGGGTATGAAAGTATGGGCATCATGTCTTCTATACGTATAAATGGGAGTACAAGAAAGCATTTATATAGGTTCAGGCCCTCATTGGAACAGACAATACCCTGCTTCTATGGTGGTGTTCTTCCTCTTGTACATAGGTTACTGTAAGTGCATCTAGTGCCACCCCTAGTTGGTTTTGGAGTGTTGATGACAAACCTAGTTGAGGGACTAATGTTTTTGTGAGAATTGCAGGATAACACAGGTAGAAGTCCCTCATTGATTCGGTTTTCCTACCAGAGATGACCCCTAAAAATGTATGAAGACATTGATGTCAAAGGTGGTATATGAAGATATTCACATTGAAGACTATGACACGAGAAGACATCGCATGAAGCCTATGGAGCTCGAAGACTTAGGTCTTTCGTAGTTCTTTTTCTTCTTTGTTGAGTCATAGGAACCACCGTACTGTTAAGTGGGGTCCAAGAGAACCAGTCAGAATGACTGAAGTGATGCTTAACCAAAACCTATGTCTTCGAGTGAAGACTATGAGAGCGAATCTTGTCCAGAGTCGAACAAGTCAGCTTTGCTTGTAGCCCAAGTAAAGTTGCCGTGTGTGTTTGAAATCTGACCGTTTGAACACGTGTCAGTTCCTTAGTGACCCAGGGTCATTTCGGACAAATCAGGTCGGGTTGCCCAGTGGCTATAAATAGCCCACCCCCTACAACCATAAACGGTTGGCTGCTCGGAGTTAGAGTACGTCTTTTGTCGTTTGAGAGCAACCCACCTCGAAGCCTTTGAGAGAGAATTCCTTGCGAGGATAAAGCCCTAACCACCCAGAGCCAAAGAGTGTTAGGCATCACTTAAGTCTTCTTGTCTGTGTGATCTGAAGACTTATTACACTTGAGGACTGTTAATCCTCCAGCCGGTTAGGCGTCGCGTTCTGAGCATCCAAGAGACATTGTGGATCGCCGGTGAACGAAGTCTGTGAAGGTTTGGGAGTCTACCTTGAAGACTTACCAGAGTGATTGGGCGAGGTCTATGTGACCTTAGCTCAAGGGGAATACGGTGAGGACTGGGTGTCCTGAGCTGCGTGTTCAGGACTGGGTGTCCGGGACTGTGTGTCCTCAGGCTTAAATACCTAGCCACCCTAACCAGACATACAGTTGTCACAGCAACTAGAACTGGTCCAACAAATCATTGTCTTCAATGAGTCATTGGTTTCATCCTTCCCTTCCCTTCACTTACTGTTGGTCCCGGTGAAGTCATTTTATGATTGCACTATCTTTTGCCTTCACTGAGTGACTGCGTGTTCTGTTTGGCTTCATAATATCTTCCTACCTGATCCTTACTACATTGCTGCTATTAGTCATTGTGCTTTCACTTCATTGAATACTTGACTATGGTTTGCGTAGTGTAGTCTACCTTCCGCTGCATGGTAATAGGTTTATTTCTATCGTTTGTGTTCGAAACTTCCATGTTTCGAAGACTTTCATAAAAATCGCCTATTCACCCCCCCTCTAGTCGATATAACACACTTTCAATTGGTATCAGAGCAAGGTACTCCCTTGTTCTATGTGATTCGGTTTAACCACCTGGAGTTTTAGCTATGTCGACTGGAGGGATAATTAAAGTCTCCGCTACATGCCCCGTCTTCGATGGAACTAAATATCCCTACTGGAAGAATAAGATGCGCATGCATCTTGAAACCATTGACGTCGACCTATGGTATGTCGTCAAGAATGGCGTTCCCAAGGCTGGATAAGGTGTCACTGCTGCTCACGTCAAGAAGTTCGTTCAACTGGACTCTACTGCCAAGAATATCATCTGTGGTCATCTGACCAAAGGACAGTATGGCCGCGTGAGTGCTTTGGAAACATCTAAGCTAGTCTGGGACTGGCTCTCCAAGGTCAACGAAGGCGTCTCAACCCAGAGAGATCAGAGAATCAGTGTCCTTCGCAACCTCTTCAACCACTTCAAGAGAAATGACAATGAGAATGTCTAGCTCACGTTTGATCGACTCACTGACATCACAAATGAGCTTCAAGCCCTCGGCGCTACTGAGATCACCAAGCATGAAGTCGTCAAGACACTCCTGAGATCACTTGACAGTTCGTTTGACACCCTAGCCCTAATGATTCAAGAACGTCCTGATTTCAAGACACTCGATCTGTCTGACATACTTGAGAGGCTCAATACACATGAGTTTCAGCTTTCTGAGAAAAGAGATATCTACGGTCCCAACTATGGGCGAACTCGTGCCTTGAAGGCAAAAGCTGTCTCCTCATCTGAAGAAGAATCTGACAGCAGTTCTGATGATCCTAAAGAAATTGGAAAGGAACTTGCTATGCTTGTGAAGAAGTTCCAAAAATTCACCAAGAAGAAAGGCTTCAGAAAGTCTTCACGATCAAGCTCAAGGAATGATGAAGCTTCTGCTCATGACTACAAGAAGAAAACATGTCACAAGTGCAAGAAACCTGGCCACTACATCTTTGAGTGTCCGCAGTGGGACATTGAGAAAAAGAAGAAAAAGAAGAGCAAGGAGTATGATTCTGATGACAAGAAGAAGAAGAAATACTCAAAGTCTTCTTCCAAGTCCTCCTCAAAGTCTTCATCACACAAGAAGAGCTCATCTGGCAAGGCACGGTCGTTTGTTGGCAAGGAAATGGATTCAGAGGAGGAGTCCGCTTCTGAGGAGGCGGAGGTGGAGTCTGAGGAGGAGTCCGATTCTGGCATTGCGAGTCTAGATACAACATACATCGCCAAGTCCATCTTCAACACTGAAGACAATGACTCCATCACCGACACCTGTGCAAATGACAAAGACTACTCCACTCCTACCTACTGCTTCATGGCACGCGGTGCCAAGGTAAACACACGCACTACTTGCTATTAAACATCTAGTGACGATGACTCTGATTGTGGTTCCAAACCCAGCTACAAAACACTCGCTAAAATTGCAACTGAACAACAGAAAACCATGGAACACATACAAAAATTGTTAGACAAAAGCGATGATCTGTTAGACGCTGAAATGACTCGATCTTAGTCCTTAATTGAAGACATAAAAAATCTTCACGTTAAGTATGAGGAACTTGAAAGTCGTCATGAAACGCTCTCAACAGCTCATGAAAGGCTTTCCTATGATTATCTTCAAAGAAAGCAAGATCTTGAGAAATTGAGAGCGGCTCATGAAGATCTTCAGAAAGAAAACGAGTCGCTTCACACCGAACAGATCAGTTCAGCTCAAGAAAAATTTGAACTACCATGTCTTAAATGCATTGAGCGTGATAATGCTACCTCTGTTGTTGAATGTTCTACTGTTGCTACTATTGCAATATCTTCAACTGTTGATGTGGGAACTAACCCCTCTGCTGAGGATACCACTGCTATTGCTGATGAGAATGCTAGGTTGAAGGCATTGCTTGAAACAGGGATGTACAAAAGTCTTAAAGGGCATCAGATACTATGTGATGTCCTCAAAAGGCAGATCCTGAACCGAAACCCGAGGAAAGAGGGTGTTGGGTTCGTAAGGAAAATGAATGCTGATGGCTCTTACTGGAAACCTGAGCAGTACCCCAAAATCACGTGGGTTGGTGCAAAGGAACCTTCAGCAGATCCATCCACTCTATCTGGCTTCACGTGTGCTAACCCCATTGTCATTGATGAATCCTTTGATGCAAACTATAAACTGTTTAAGAATCAGAATGGTGAAGTGTTTGCCAGGTATATTGGTACTAACTGCAGGAATGGGCCGCCTATGAAGAAGATCTGGGTGCCGAAAAAGTGTTTGGAGAATCTTCCTGTGAATGTCATCATGACACCACAAGTGAAGAAGACAAACCCCAGACCACAGGCTTCATACAGTCCAAAGGCTTCATACAGACAGAGGACTCACCTGAGTCGCACTAACGCAAATGTTTTGTAGGGAAACCAGACTCAGGCCTATGAATATGAGCACAGTTCATCAAACCGCTATGTTCATAAGACCAAGAACTATTCTGCTTATTCTTATGAGTACTATTGTCTGCCTGCAAGACTTTTTGCTAGGGCTCCAAAGCCAAAGTTCTCAGATGTTGCACTTAGACTTATTTCTTCTAAGCCATCCTTGAAGATGTGGGTGGCTAAGAAAGCTTAACTCTCTTTTGCAGGGAAGGGTCTCCAGCAGAAAACCAGAATCGTCTAACGCTATTGCAGGGGACCTTAAACATCTTTTAGGGCGCAAGATCAAATGCCCGAATGGTTTTACTATGTACTTCATTCCTGAATCGCTTGCTACTCTCCCTATCAGTCCTAATCTTGATCTATGGTTTCATAACCCACTGGTTCGTCAAATGTTTTTGCTTCACAATTCTCTTCGTGAAGCCTATCCCCCTAACTGCACTGTAGGGGTACGACACCAGCTGCTTCAGAATGGATTATTGATAGTGGATGTACCAATCACATGACTGGCAAAAGAAGCCTTCTTATGGACTCAACCTTACGTCCATCTGACAAGAGTCACATCACATTTGCTGACACTGGTAAAAGTAAGGTATTGGGTCTAGGTAGAGTTGCAATCTCAAAGGATCAACACATGGATAAAGTCATGCTTGTTGAATCCCTTGGCTTCAACTTAATGTCTGTCTCAATGCTTTGCGATTTAAATATGATTGTGATGTTTGGAAAATATCGTTGCCTTGTTCTAATGGAATCTGACAAGTCTCTAGTGTTTGAAGGGTATCGGAAAGATGATTTGTACGTGGTAGATTTCTCAGCAGGACCACAACTTGCCGTATGTCTTCTAGCAAAAGCTTCAGAATGTTGGCTCTGGCATCGGAGGCTAGGGCATGCTGGCATGAGGAACCTCCACATCCTTGCAAAGAAGAAGCATGTCATAGGCATCGAGGACGTCAAGTTCAAGAAGGATCACTTATGCGGTGCCTGTGAAGCCGGAAAGATGACGAGGGCCAAACATCCCTCGAAGACAATCATGAAAACAACTCGACCCTTCGAACTGCTCCACATGGATCTTTTCGGTCCCACTCATTACTCAACTCTTACTACTACTGCTTGTCTCTATGGCTTTGTCATTGTTGATGATTATTTTAGATATACTTGGGTGCACATAATCCTCTACAAGACTGAAGTGCGGGATGTCTTTAGACGCTTCGCAAATCGAGCAATGAACAACTATGGGGCCAAGATAAAGCACATCAGAAGTGACAATGGCACTGAATTCAAGAACACTGGCCTTGATACATATCTTGATACTTTGGGCATCACACATGAATTCTCAGCCCCCTACACGCCACAGCAGAATGGCGTCGTCGAATGCAAGAACAGAACACTCATTGAGATGGCCCGAACGATGCTTGATGAATACAGGACTCCAAGAAAATTCTGGCCTGAAGCCATTGATATTGCATGCCATACAATCAATCGTGTTTATCTTCACAAGCTTCTGAACAAGACATCTTATGAGCTCCTAACTGGCAAGAAGCCAAATGACAGTTACTTCAGAGTATTTGGCGCCAGGTGTTGGATCAAGGATCCACATCACACTTCAAAATTTGCACCGAAAGCACATTAGGATTTTATGCTTGGATATGGAAAGGATTCGCACTCCTACAGAGTCTTCAATCTCTTTCATTATAAAGTGGTTGAAACAGTGGATGTGCGGTTCGATGAGACTAACGGTTCACAAAGAGAGCACCTACCAAATGTGCTAGATGAAGTTCCATCCAGTGAATCAATCAAACTAATGGGAACTGGAGAAATCATACCCTCTGAAGCTCAACCTGAAGAAGAACTTATCATCTCCGCACCTGATCAACCTGAAGACAATGCTCAGCCCGAAGACAATTCCTCTAATAATGACAATGATCAGCAAGAGCAAAATCTTCGCCCTGTACATCCTCGTGTTGCCAATGAAGTGCAGATTGAGAGAATAATTGATAGCATCAATGCACCCGGTCCGCTCACTCCTTCAAGGGCAACACAGCTAGCAAATTTCTGTGGGCACTTCTCATTCGTCTCAATAACAGAACCCAAGAAAGTTGAAGAAGCCTTCATGGAACCTGAATGGATTCAAGCTATCCAAGAAGAGCTTCAACAGTTTGAGCTGAATAATGTATGGGAACTGGTTAAGCGTCCTGATCCTCGGAAGCACAATATAATAGGCACCAAATGGATATACCGCAACAAGCAAGATGAGCATGGTCAAGTTGTCTGAAACAAAGCTTGTCTCGTTGCTCAAGGATATACTCAAGTGGAAGGAATTGACTTTGATGAACCATTTGCTCCTGTGGCTCGACTTGAAGCCATACGCATACTGCTGGCCTATGCAAATCATCATAACATACTTCTATATCAAATGGATGTGAAGAGCGTTTTTCTCAATGGCAAGATTGAAGAAGAAGTGTACGTTGCACAACCGCCTGGCTTTGAAGATCCAAAACATCCTGACATGGTATACAAGCTCAACAAGGCACTGTATGGCCTCAAACAAGCCCCTCGGGCTTGGTATGACACACTCAAATACTTCCTGAAGAGCAAAGGCTTCATACCTGGTTCCCTCGACCCCACTCTCTTCACGAAGACATATGATGGTGAACTATTTGTGTGCCAAATATATGTGGATGACATTATCTTTGGCTGCACCAATCAGAAGTACAGTGAAGAGTTTGGATATATGATGCAAGAGCAATATCAGATGTCCATGATGGGAGAGCTGAAGTTCTTCCTCGGTCTTCAAATACGATAGCAACACAACGACATCTTCATATCTCAAGAGAAGTATCTCAAAGATTGCCTGAAGAAGTTCGGTATGCAAGACTGCAAAGGCTTCACGACGCCAATGCCAGCCAAACATCATCTGGGTCCCGACGACAATGGTAAAGAGTTCGATCAAAAGGTATACCGCTCCATGATTGGTTCTTTACTTTATCTATGTGCATCTAGGCCAGATATTATGCTTAGTGTTTGCATGTGTGCTCGATTCCAAGCGGCACCAAAGGAGTCGCATCACTTAGCCGTGAAGCAAATTCGTCGATATTTGTCTCACACACCAACTCTAGGATTATGGTATCCAAAGGGCTCAGAGTTTGATCTGGTTGGATTCTCGGATGCTGATTATGCTGGTGACAAGGTTGATCGCAAGTCTACATCAGGCACATGTCATTTTATGGGACGATCACTTGTATGTTGGTCTTGAAAGAAGCAGAACTGTGTATCTCTCTCCATTGCTGAATCTAAATACATTGCTGCTGGATCTTGCTGCGCTTAGCTTCTGTGGATGAAGCAAACACTCAAAGACTATGGCATTCATCTGAAGCAAGTGCCACTCTACTGCGACAACGAAAGCGCCATCAAGATTGCCGACAACCTAGTTCAGCACTCGAAGAAAAAGCACATTGAGATTCGTCATCACTTTCTCAGAGATCATGTTGTGAAGGAAGACATTGATATCATACATGTCAACACTGAAGAACAATTGGCAGATATCTTCACCAAGCCTTTGGATGAGAAGAGATTTTGCAAGTTACGGTGTGAGCTACATATCTTGGAATCCTCAAATGTCCTGTGATCAGGCACACATCCTAACACTTATGCATATTGATGACTTAGATGTGCAACACACGAAGTAAAGTATATCTTCAATCAATGAAGACATACATTCTAAGTGTGAATACATTAATGTGGAATTTGACTTCGGAGTGCCACGATAATTGTGTGCCGTGTCTGGGTCTAATACTTCCTATACGGTGGGTAACGCCACCACCAAAGGTTCTGTTTGAAGTGTTTCACTCACGGCGTTACATTTTCTATGTCTTCACATTTGGTTTGGCTTCAATTTCAACATGTCTTCATGATTATCTTCACTATATTGATTATATATATATATATACTAGTGTTCTGTCCCCTGCAGCATTCACTTATAGCTATATCTTCTTGTTGAATCTTTTGAAATAAGTGAATGTGATCGGACCCTAACCTCTCTATGCTTTCTATCTCAAACTCTATCTCTCCAAATCATATGCATTCTATGGAAACTGTCGAATGTCTTCTCTGCGTCCTTGTCAGCAGAAGATACAGAGACAAACATTAAGTCCGTTTTCAATGCTCATTCCTTCACCCGAAACCCGAAGAAGTGGGAACAACCACCCGACAATCCAGGCGTGCGTGGGACGTGGAAAAACCCCCGATATGCTGCATAATGGCCACGTGTTCCTCAGATGTGAATCGCCAGGGGCACCTGTGTAATAACACTGAGCCGCCCCTGTCCCTATAAATACATGCCTCACCACAGTAATTATCTCTTGTTCCACTCTCGCACGAACCCTAGCGCCACCGCTAGCTCTCGAGGACGCCGGCGACGAAGTGCTTAGCTGCCGCAACCTCTCCGACGCCGTATTCACGCCGACCGCGGACATCGTCCTCTCCACCGTCGCCGTAGGTGTCCTCCGTCGCCAAGTTAGGGCACAGACGATCGAACTGCTCGGCCTCCTCTTCCACTTCGTCTAGCAGTTCTTTGTGTGGTAAATAAAACTTCCTTTTTACGGCCCCTTTGATCCTACAGATTCGTCACTTTCTACCACAAGTAGTTTCTGTTCACACATGTTGGATCCACTTCATACTGCATCTCATATTATGCCTAGTATGTTCACTTATGCTTCACAAAGCAGTTAGATTCCTCACTTGTACTGATCTCTGGATTCGTACAAATCTGGAACCAACTCCTTATCTATGAGTGAATGTCTTCACACGATGAGGTCAATGTCTTCTAAACTGACTTATCTTCAAAATCTTCTGAGAATGCATATGACCTCTTCCCCTTCCCTCGCACCTTAATGCTGTCACAGGTACATGTCCGTGGGAGAATCCCTTGGTTCTCATAGTCTGCATTCATTTGCAGAATTCTTACAGCATCATATAAATTCTCCCGAAGCCAGTTCCTATTTGTCCAGCAAGCGAAAGCCTCTAAAGCCTTTGAACGTGTTGAAGCCATTCAGTTTAAAGTTCATGGCTACAGAGAAATCTGCAAGGAAGGAAGGCAGACAGAGTTGTGGGAGAACATCAAGAGATTTGCCTGATGACCTCTCAGAGCTTTACAAGACAGATCCTGAAGAGGATTATAATCAGCACAAGACCCGAATCCTACAACCTTGATGGCCTCATCACTCACATCTCAGTTCAAGGTGCCAAAGTGGATCATTCTGATGATGATGCTGACACTGATGAAGCCCTAGCTCCTACTCCAAAGCCGCAGAAGCCAAAGAAGGCTAAGGCTTCAAGATCAGCTGCTCCACCAAAAATCTCACGGGCGAAGCCACTGGCTACTGCACCTCCTGAAGACAGTGTGCAGTCTGAAGATCTGTCACGCATCTCCAAGCCCCAGAAAGTCAAGATGCCTCTGCCGCACACCAGCCAAGAACTGACTGCTGCTGCTATTCTGCGCAACGATGCCATTGATCTGTCCATTGATGAAGATCTTGCAGATGACGCTCTTGAGCAACTGATCAAGAGAAAAGAAGAAGCAGAACTCTTCAACAATTTGCCTCTCTTTGACGTGGCAATCATCCACGACTTCATCGATGAGTGGTTTGAAACGCCCAACCTCAGCTTTGAAGACCTGCAACTTCCCATTGGTCTCACTGTCGCCTTCCATGGCGCCATTGCTTTAGAGCTAGCTCTAGCTCAGCGCATCGTCGAATTGAAGCAGAAGATTGACTTTGAGAAAGCTCAGTTCAAGAAGCATATGGCCAAGCTCAGTGTGCAAGAGGTCAAGAACTTCAAGATCATGCTGCACAAGCTTAAAGAAGCCTTTCTCAAGAAGCGTGAAGAAGCTCAAGGTTCTCGTGAGCGCATGAAGAGCCTGGCTGACAAGTGTGTGCAAGCCTACAATGAGGCTGAGAAGCGCAAGGCCCTTGGGCGTCCTAGCATCGACCCCAGGATGGGTGCAAAGAAGAAGAAGAAGCCCGCTATGGCCGAACCCGACGCACCAAGGCAGGAAGCAGATCCCATTTTCTTCCCAACTAGCATGACTGGCTCGAAGCCAAAGGCTAGGTCAACCGCTTCAGAACTGAAGAAGACGAGGACTACTGAGGCTGAAGCCAGAAAGAGGAAACATCCTGAAGCCTCTGCTACTGTTCCCTCCAAGAAGAAGCGGATGACCAAGAAGGAACGGGCTGCTCCCACAGAGCCCTTGATTGTTGAACCCATCTCCATGGTTCGCCCAGCCACTGAACATCAAGAGCACCAACTGACTGTCCATGAGCCTGCTTTCACAGAGGCTCACGAAGCTGAAGACTTCCTAGCAGCTGATCCCACTGCTACTGAAGACATTGGTCACCATGACCCTGTTCAAGATGATGCAGTTCTTCCTCAGATCGAGCACCAACTGGTATCATCGCCTGTGCTAACGCACAGCGAACTCATCAGCATTGGTCGTCCTTTGACGCCAATTGCTCAGGATGCATCATGGGCTGATCACCCACAAGCACAAGAGGAAGATGACTTTGAGGCCCAGCCAACTCCAACTCCACAGGCGTCGCCAGCGTTACGCAGGCTTCACAAAGGACCAAGGCCTCCAGTCTCTGAGTCTGAAGCTAAAGCTACTGAAGACATTCCGGCTACATCAGCTGATGAAGAAGAAACCCCAAGAGCTACTACACCCCTGTCTCACCAAGAAGCTGTTCTCGAGGAGAACGTGACTGTGACCGACCCTCCAGCTCATCAAGTGGAGGTTGAGAATCTTGAGACTGCCACCAGCAACACCAATGAAGCCACTGACGCTGACATGGCTGAAGCCAATGTGGAGCCTACACCAACCCACGCACCAGAAGTCAACGAAGCCAATGATACTACTGCTTCTGTTCCTGCCCCTGCTGCTGGTCCTCAGTTTGACTATCATGATGAGCACAGGCCTCAGGTACAGAAGCTAACCCCAAGACTGCCTAGGTTTCCAGGTCCTGCATCAGCACCTGGATCCTTCAACGTGAACGGCTTCAAAGCAGACAACACTTTCTTCAATAGCTCCAAGAACCCCTACTCAAGGGAAATAATATATTCTGATCGGTTCTGGAGCTATCCGCAGCGAAGCTATTACTCCTGCATTCTGTACAATCAAGGTCGCATCTTCCCACATAGGCGTCTTGACACCGAAGCAATAGCTGGTCTTCCCTATCTGGAAGAAGCTCTGGATTGCTTCAAAGAGGTTGGATTGCTGCCGTTTGTCACCGACCAAGAGCACTGGAATGAAGAGTTGCTGCTCAATTCTATGCCACACTTCGCTTCTGTGGGTACAACAGAGATCCGAAGACTTGGGTCTTGGAGTGGATGACAGGAAATGTTCATCACGAAGCCAAAGCCTTTGATATCATTGAGCTCACTGGTCTGCCCACTCCTGGCGATCTCTATTAACCTGGCTGTCAGCTTCACAGTGAAGCTATGGAGAGCATCTTTCAGAAGCCTGAACCAAACATGAGTCAGATGCTCAGTATGATGAAGCCATTGCCACAAGATGCTGCATATCCTAAGGAGTTTCTTGTTGAAGACTTTGAGTATCTGCCAAGGACTATTTATCACATCATAAGGCGAACTCTCTGGCCTATCAAAGGACATTCTCCACATGCCAAGCTGGAAGGTGCAATGAAGACTTCGGTCTTCTATATTCTTCATGGCAAATGCTTCAATGCACAGGACTTCTTCATCCGCCAACTTGCTGCATCAGGCTCTGATCTTTTTGGAACTACACGTGCACCACTCCGCTCCGCTATCTCATATCAGCCATCTGCTCGCAATCATCAGATCTTTCTGCCTGATGTGGATATGTCCGTTGAAGCCATTTATCCTGAGCCTGCCAAGGAGCCTCTTAGTCTTCAGAATGCAGAGCATCAAAGTTTTTCTCAGAACATTGAAGGAGTTGAAGCAGTCACTCGTGTTTATCCTTTAGCTGGAACTACACGTGCACCACATCCTGCCCTTACTGAAGCCACCGATAGCACAATTTCCCAATGACCCAAGAAGCGCACTCGTGTCCTCAATGACCGAGAGCTTCTGGTGGCTCTTCATCAGAAACAGGATAGGCATCATGACTGGCTGAAGCGCCAAATGCAAAGCCTCTTGGTGGATGTCAACCGCATTCGCAATCTTGCCACCAAGAATGCCTTTGTTGCCCATGAAACCTCTCGACACACCTGGAAAGGGCTGACGCTTATGTGCTCTGAAGATGATCTTCAAGAGGATGGTTTCTCTGAACGCTTCAAGTTTGACTCCACACCTCCTCGAAGGGCAGTGCTACAACGAACTCCATCTCTTGAAGACTCTGAGTTCTCTTCCTCTATTGCAACTGTGAATACCAGAGTGATCGAGGACGAAGATGATGCTACTTCACCGCCACCTCCTTCAGCACGCTTCGACACTGCTCCAAGTTCTTCTGCACCGTCGAACACCACCGATGACCCTGCTGCTTCACCTACTCTTCATGGGAACGAGTAGATGCTCTATGTCTTCAAACCTTTTTGGTCCTTACTGACAAAAGGGGGAGAAGCATATGAGTTTGATAGTCTTCAAGCGGGTCCACATGGGCGGTTGCTTTATATTTTGCCTCGTGTTTACAACTATTGTTTTGATACATTTGGTTCTTTGAGTTGTAACACCTAAACTCAATGGTCGTCTGCTACTTATTTGCTACTTCGTGATGCGATGATAAATTCTGCATGTGCGACGATAAATTCCGCACTTAGATCATTTTGCGAACGTCCATTTTCCATTATGCATGTCATTATCTTCACATACCTTCTCATGCATAATGAATTGTCATCATAAGTTGAAGAGGATCTCCACGAGTACAACCTGCCATGTGCATTTGCATTTCAAAAGCAAATTACTTATATGCACATCTTTAGGGGGAGCCCTTGCAACTTATGAAGACAATTCCTTATCCTTTAAATTTCACATATTATATTCCCCGTTGAAAACTTCAACTAGTTTGTCATCAATCACCAAAAAGGGGGAGATTGTAAGTGCATCTAGTGCCACCCCTAGTTGGTTTTGGAGTATTGACGACAAACCTAGTTGAGGGACTAATGTGTTTGTGAGAATTGCAGGATAACACAGGTAGAAGTCCCTCATTGATTCGGTTTTCCTACCAGAGATGACCCCTAAAAATGTATGAAGACATTGATGTCAAAGGTGGTATATGAAGATATTCACATTGAAGACTATGACAAGAGAAGACATCGCATGAAGCCTATGGAGCTCGAAGACTTAGGTCTTTCGTAGTTCTTTTTCTTCTTTGTTGAGTCATAGGAACCACCGTACTGTTAAGTGGGGTCCAAGAGAACCAGTCAGAATGACTGAAGTGATGCTTAACCAAAACCTATGTCTTCGAGTGAAGACTATGAGAGCGAATCTTGTCCAGAGTCGGACAAGTCAGCTTTGCTTGTAGCCCAAGTAAAGTTTCCGTGTGTGTTTGAAATCTGACCATTGGAACACGTGTCAGTTCCTTAGTGACCTAGGGTCATTTCGGACAAATCAGGTCGGGTTGCCCAGTGGCTATAAATAGCCCACCCCCTACAACCATAAACGGTTGGCTGCTCAGAGTTAGAGTACGGCTTTTGTCGTTTGAGAGCAACCCACCTCGAAGCCTTTGAGAGAGAATTCCTTGCGAGGATAAAGCCCTAACCACCCAGAGCCAAAGAGTGTTAGGCATCACTTAAGTCTTCTTGTCTGTGTGATCTGAAGACTTATTACACTTGAGGACTGTGAATCCTCCAGCCGGTTAGGCGTCACGTTCTGAGCATCCAAGAGACATTGTGGATCGCCGATGAACGAAGTCTGTGAAGGTTTGGGAGTCTACCTTGAAGACTTACCAGAGTGATTGGGCGAGGTCTGTGTGATCTTAGCTCAAGGGGAATACGATGAGGACTGGGTGTCCTGAGCTGCGTGTTCAGGACTGGGTGTCCGGGACTGTGTGTCCTCAGGCTTAAATACCTAGCCGCCCTAACCAGACGTATAGTTGTCAGAGCAACTGGAACTGGTCCAACAAATCATTGTCTTCAACAAGTCACTAGTTTCATCCTTCCCTTCCCTTCACTTACTGTTGGTCCTGGTGAAGTCATTGTATGATTGCACTATCTTTTGTCTTCACTGAGTGACTATGTGTTCTGTTTGGCTTCATAATATCTTCCTACCTGGTCCTTACTACATTGCTTCTATTAATCATTGTGCTTTCACTTCATTGAATACTTGACTATGGTTTGCCTAGTGTAGTCTACCTTCCGCTGCATGGTAATAGGTTTATTTCTATCGTTTGTCTTCGAAACTTCCACGTTTCAAAGACTTTCATAAAAATCGCCTATTCACACCCCCTCTAGTCGATATAACGCACTTTCAGTTACAAATGGGAATCCAAGCCTCAGCTCGGTGCCCTCCTCTTGGCTTATATACAGTGTGGTAGGAGGGGTGTCCTAACGGGCTATTATTAATGTTGTTGATGGCCTTATGCACAACCAACTGCTTCATGGCTGCTACTACTAGTTAGTGATGTATTTAACTACGTGTAGTACCTTGGGTAGCAACATCATTGAACACATCATTTTGATCATGGGTATCTCTTGGTGTAGTCGACTATGGGGTGTCGTACTGCTACCCACTTGGGAGGATGACCGACTGACGGTGCCTGCTCAATTGGAAGGGTAGAATCCGTTTGTAGACACTTAGTCCCTTGGCGTAGGACCCCTTGGTTGATGGCCTCTTCGGCTATAATACTGATGGTCCTGGGCCTTTGGCCGGTCCTTTCTTATATGTGGGCCTACCCTTAAGATATTCCCTCGTCAATTGCTAACGAAAAACGTCACATATGGTTGGCACAAAAGAATACACATATATGTCTCCAACACAAAGAAACTATTTAATATCGAATGGCCAACATTGTATATTGTTTCCTCCCCCTCCCCCAAAGCAAATAATTTTACCAGTTTTCATTCCCCTCCCAAGCCAAACCTTTTGTGTAACCCCCTTCCACGTTCTCTTTCCATGAGCGACATGACAAAAATCTCTCTCTCTAGTTATCATGCAATGCCCATATGTGCTCAACCCCTATTGTCGCACTGATGACATCCTCAAATCTCATAGTCTCGCCCCTGGATGCCCCTCTCATCCATCATTTTTCATTGACATCACCCCTGTGTCAACTCTCAAGACGAGTAATTTTGTTGGTTTTCAAATCTAGAATCCTTTCCACCAAGCCAGAGACTGTTGAGATTTGTCGTGGAAGTGGCTTAATCTATGTGTATCTAGGTCCTATCAAAGTAAAGGTATGGTTTATCGTATCAGCGTTTGGATCTTGACATATCTAAACATTCCAGTCATTCAAAGTGAATATACGGCTGGATCTTGATGCATCCATATAGATCTAGCACATGATATGTGTGATTTCGCGGTTCGCAGATACATATGGCCGGATCTAGTCAGATTGCAGATGTATGGTCATATAGAGGGCATGATGCGTCAATATATGGTGGGAAGTTGGCATCTAATATGGAAAACATTCATCATACCTTTTCCTTGGCCACGAGGAACACCGTTTACATTATGGGGAGCTAACAGTCCACGGGATCTCTTCGATATCTTATATAATTTTTGGCCCCCATAAACTCCTCACGACGAGAGAAATTACACTAAAATCCTCTCATGAGTATTTTGTCGACTTTATTATGTGTGATCTTGTTTTCCCTTTCCTTTTTATTTACGTGCCATGTGATCTTGAAATTACATTCATCTCCTCCCATTACGTCACATTATCATGGTAGGACGAACGATGGACACATGTTAGATATTTGTATGTACATGACCTGAGGTTGGAACTTGACCGGATTACATCTAGTGTTTGAATTATAGGAATGCGTTTTGGAAATTTTGTTTATATTTTAGTTCTCTCTCGTTTTCAATTCAAAGAGTTCAAATTGGTTATTATTTTGGCCTAGCTTAATGCTTGGCAATTTTATCTAGGCTAGATGCCTACAAATTATTATAGTAGTATGTCTAAACTCCATATTACTAACTTATTTATTTATTTTTGGCCCATTCAAAGGCCCACATACACTCCAGGTCCATGCTACATATGGTCCAATCTCACTAGTTTTTAGAACTAGTAATTGTGTATATTAGGCAAGATATTAATGGCATTGTACATTAATGTTGGGCAACATATAATTACATGTTAATATTTAGTAGGATATAATTACCTTATTAATGTTGACGTTGATATTAGGGATGGTATTAATTAGTGGTGTGTTAAACATGTGTAACACTAAATATTGGAGCGATGTAGATCATTGGATAGACGTGGTTAAGCCGCTAAGATTTGTTGGATCTCTGCAACTCACTCTTTCAATATTAATATAGTTGAATTTATCTCAATGTCGTTGAGTGTGCATACTTACTAAAAGAAAGACCAGGTGCAAGGGTGCAACCACAACGCCATGACTGTATAATGTCTATAAATTAAGAAACGATGGTCAAACTGAAAACAAACATCGTTTCGCATACCGCTAGCGAGAACATGTGCCACGCTAGGCATGGATTTGCTTTTAGCAAAAATATATTTAAAATGGCTTCCAAAGTTACGTAGAATACCACTGGCATACAACATAAAGGTATCTCCAAGGCGGCGCCCTCAAAGCGGCAGCACACGTTTAAACCACACGCTCTAAACATGTTGTGTCATCCAACATGACCTGTGTCGATCCGTCGAGCGATTAGGCATGCTTTCCCCAGCAAATTGAAGACAAACTGAGGGCTTTGTAGACGTCCGAACCGCTGCCATGCTCGCTCGTGACTTCCCTGACCCAGCAAAAAAACCTCCCTCGCCCGTGCGCATTCCCGCCCTGGGCGAGCTTCCACATTCATGTCGCTGCCGCTCTGCAATGACACCGGCTTCAGAGCGGACGCGACCTTTCAACGGCGCAGACATTGAAGCGGTGCACCGGCCGAGAGTGCCGCCTGCTGCACGTCCTTGGTGTTCGCGCATGTTCAATGCTTGAGAGACATTTATTGGACGGGACAGGACTGATATCTACCACGCCCGTCCAATGCTCATTCGTCTGGATGCCGCCATTAAGCAGGCTCGTCGGGCAAGGAACCAACTCCGGTGCCACGCATTGACGCACCCGTATGCTTACCCTCACCGGAATCCGCTATTTAAAGGCGGCCACATCCGGCTATCTCCACACCACAACACATGCGCTCCACATCATTCTCCTTGGCTCCACATCCGCCATGGCCACGAATGGCAATGTTCTGAGGGATAATCTCTCGCCAGAGATGAAGCAGGAGGTGGCTGCCCTTGCAGCCGCCTGGCACGCTCGCCGTGCTAGGCGGTTGAGCAGGGCATGCCGGCCAGCTCGCGCGAGGTCTCCACCAACGACCCCACGAGCTCTGACAACGACGCGACACCGGACCCCGTCCCTGTGCATTCCAGCCTGGCCATGAAGCAGTTGCAGGCGCACTACGACACCGTCATGCCGGAGGAAGAGCAGCCTGCGCGGCTCCTGTGTTGGCATTCCAGCAGGTGCAGGAGGAGAAGAGGTACAACATGTTCCTCCTTGAGCAGCACCAGCTGGCGGACAGCCAAATCTACGGCAAATGCGCAAGCGACGAGGTAGCGGCTGCAATGGAGGCGACGAACACGAACTTTGTTCCGGAGCAGAGCATGCTCTATGATTCCGAGCACGCCACTCGCAATGAAGTTTCAGTGCAGCCGGACAAGGACGCGGCCGCTAGCTGCGTGTCCTACGCACCGCCGTCAAACTTACCGGGGGGGCGTGTGGCTGGCAGATAGTGACGAACCGTTCAAGTCCATCGTTTACCTCACGTCCACCAACGTCGGCGACGGACATGTCGCGAACTCGTCCGAGAATAAGTAGGGCATGGGATGAGGCAGGGCATGGTGTCCATAGTGGGCCGGTCCGCCCTCCATGTTCTACTCTTCCTCGCCGGAGACGGTGTCTGTACTTCACAGGTCTTAAACTCCGCCGCTGTTTGTAAAGATGGCAGATGGAGAACAAGGTCGCCGATGTGGAATACAAAGGAAGTGAACGACAACCGCTGTCGTAGGATACGTTTAGGGTTTGGAACACTTTTTTGCTCTAAAAATGTTTGGAATGTATGAAAATCTGTCGTGTTTGCACGAATCTCGTCCGGTTTATATGAAAATCCATCATGTTTGCGTGAATTTTGTCTGTTTAGTTGAAAAGTTGTTTAAAATGTATATGAATACAGTTGGATGGCGGCATCTGGCATCAGTGCTCGCGGACTGATCCTCTTGTTCGCAGATAGATGTCGGAGCAAATTTAAGAGTCGGTGTTGGAGATGCTCTAACAAGGTAAATTAAAAGCACCAGTTTGGCTTCCTCCAGCTACTACACCAACAATGTAATACAGAAAAGAAATACTCGTCATCTGACAACACGAAGCAAATTTTACTAAAGATACATTCCCAAGAACCATCCCCATCTCTTCAGCCGCCGGCCGGAGAACTTTATTGTAGCGATCTTCAAATCATCATGCCGCCAGAGAGAAAGCCTATGAGTAAACTAGGGTGATGCCGCCACGGGGGCTGGAACACTCGGAGCCATGTCCGACTGCGGCGATGGTGGCGCAAGCACCACAGGGTCGGCTGGCACCGTCAGAGCGACGGCTGGCGGGGGAGACACTGGATCAGCCACCACGGGGTCATCTGGCACCGCCAGAGGCAAGGCTATCGGCAACGCTTCCACAGCCACACCTGCACGCGCGCGTAACAAACTTAGCATCTCGGCCGATGGTACAAAAGAACGTTCGTTCATGCATGCATGTAAACTTAAGTGTGTACGTTACGTACACAACAGAGGAGTCGTTAACGAACATGCACATATGATTACCTGGCAGTGGGCGTGGAGGCGATGGTGATAGCGATGGCGATGAGTTGCTGGCACGTATCCGGAGTGCACGGTAGGGACGTGGACGGCGTTCAGATCCCTCAGCGTTGACGCCCACAGAGCTAGCGACGACTTGCGCACGTCTGCGCCGTGGCGGAGAAGGTGATGACGACGAGGCTCTAATCCTAAGCGCACGGTATGGACGGCGGCCACGGCTAGAGCCATCAGCACCATCGTAGGAGGCCATCTTTCGTTCGAGAGAAACCAGGATGGCACAAGCCGTGTTGGAATGGGGAGTAGGTGACCCGTCTACTTATACCATTCCACCGCATGTTGACACGGAACGTTTCCCTAGGTTCCGGTCATTTTTTGGGGTCTCTTTATTGTGTTAAATGATGGCCTGTAAAATACACATAGTAGTGTAGCATATTCGTGTAAGTATTCCAGTAGAAAGTGTCTCAACGTAGCACCGATAAGAGTATTCATGGGTAACATTTCTCTCACACACAAGTTGTCGCATCTCTTATGTCACTACTGGAATTTCCTTATACGCCGGGTATCTAACTCTTCAGCGGGTGCGAATCCACGGATACTCGGCAAACATACATACACCGGGGTCTACACTCGGCAACTGCGGGTTCACGACAACTACAACATTTTGCCGACACAACATCACGGTGAACAAAGCACAATCGGCAAACGATACAGCCGCCAAGAGCACCACATGGCAAAGACTAACCATGTGGCATGTCCGTTTGTAACTGATGGCTCTGTGACTTGCTGTTATCTATGTCGAGAGCCCGCTCGGTAAAACACCTGTCAAAGATACATTCTAACCTAATAGGTGGACCCACTAGACCCAGTTGTTAGTGAAAAAAAATTATTTGTTAAATTTTCAAAATGAATAATATGGCGTGCTCTTTACCGAGAGCTTTCTGGTACCGCCCGACATCAGACCGTTGAACCTGACGTGTCGGCCCATGTGTCCCACATGGCTGTGGTACATTTACTTAGTGCCACGACCATGCAAATGAATGTTGAACTTACCCATTCAATGGGATTATAGCTAGAATAGACATCCATGTTACTCAGAAGGGAAAATTCTTCTTCCTCTCCCTTGAAGAGGTCGGCTAATATAGCTACCATTGACGCCTGGTTGTCCGCCCCCTGCCATTTGTAACGGGTCGCATTGCCTATTGCATTGTAGCACCACAGGGGGTGCATCCTCTGCTGAAGGGGTTGCATGCATCGTGTGATGGCAGCGGCCATCCCGTCAATAATGGTCAGCTTGCTGTGTGCTAGCAGCTTCACCTTAGCAGCCAAACACCGCACTTCGTCACTCTCCTCTTGAGAAGGGTTCTTTGGCCGCCAATTAAACCTCTTCCTTAGAGGAGCGTCCGAGTATTCGGGCAAACCCCTCTGAGCTAGCTCAAATAAGGGGGCGTCCTCGATATAAAACCACTCCCAGGTCCACTGATCGGAATCCTTCTTAGGGATCCCTGTGGGATACCCTGTCCCAGCTATGCGTCATACTTTGGCTCCGCCCACTTCAAAGATGGTCCCTCCCCAGGTGCAGGGGACGAGGTGGAAATAATTTCTCCACAACTTGAAATGGGCTTCGCAGATCAGGAACATCTCGCAAAGGGTGACAAAGCCCGAGATATGCAGAATGGACCCGAATGTGAGTTGATAGAGCTGGATCCCATAGAATTCCAGAAGACCCCTAAGGAAATGATGAATGGGAAAGACCATGCCTCATAAGAGGAAGGGCACAGAACATACCCTCTCTTCCTTGCGAGGAGCAGGGGAATTCTCCACGAAAGTTTCACCATGGGCCGAAACTAATCCTGGACAGGTGGAGACGAGATCCGACGTTGTCGGAGTAATGGGCCACGGGTAGGCCAACCCGAGTCCCATAACCTTTCAAGACATCGGGGCAGGCTGCGCCCCTCAAGACCCCAGGGCGAAGAGCCGCCTCCTGAGGAGTCGACGGCAGGGCGGCCGACTGCCCCGCTCACGGCCGAGTCCCAGGGACGACTCCCAGAGAAGCCGGCTTTGGGGAGTCAGCCGGCGGCTCCAACAAACCCATGACCTCATCGAAGGGGATGGGGCAGGGGCGTGGCTACAGTGAAGCCCACTCCCGCCCCTTACCAAGGGCAGGCATGGCCATAGCACACCGTACTCGGGAAGATCTCCGTGCGGCGTGGCACTGTTGCCCTGCCGGCCCTAACATCAACACCACAGTACCGAGTCCTGCGCCCACGGCAGCTTGTCTGAACGGCCCGGAAGCAGCATGTCCCACCAGTCAGTGAGACCCTAGGAGACGGCGAGAGGACCGCTAGTCGGATTCGTCAGGAGTCGGCCCGGGGAGTCGGCCGAGCCCTTCCCTGGGCCCCATGCGCCATTAATCAAGATGTGATGGGGAGTGGCAATAGTGATCGCCCGCCAGGCGGCGGGACTGTTGCCACGACCCCATGACCAAGCCCGCGTCATCAGAAGCACGGCTACAGTAATCAGCCGCCGGCAAGACCCGCCCACGACGGACGCGGCCTGTCGGCTCCGTACCAGACCAGTCGGCGGGGCCCACCAACCGGCGGGCCCCAGCAGTCGGCGGAGAAATCGGAGGCCAAAGGCACTGACGGCTGGGCCCGTGCCCAGACGAATTTCCATTGCACCCCTGGGGGGTAGGCCTATATAAACCCCCCAGGGCACCCATGCAAAGGGTTGGAACCCAGTAGCTCTAGACCATACCAGATAGAAGGACAGAGCTAGCCTTGCCCTCTCCTACCTCTAAGAAACAGCTCAAGGAGCAACCGTGTAAACACTTGGCCATAGTGATCATGCAGAGACCCCGCAGGGCAGCAGTAGGGGTATTATCTCCCCGGAGAGCCCTGAAGCTGGGTAAGATCCGCCGGCGTGCATGTCTTCACCTCATCACGTTTCCAGGCACCGGCGATGTTCTACTCGCCCCCACTGTGATAAGCCATCTGTTGGCATATGTCGCACCAAACCCCCGACATTTGGCGCCCACCGAGGGGCCTGGTGCACCGCCGTCCGGATATCTGTTCTGGACGGGAACCCTTTTCCTCCCTGGCGAGCGCAGCCAGCCAGGCATGCCAGACGAAGTTTGCATCGACGTGCTGCGTGGCGTTGAGATCGCCTGCGCAGCCAGCTCCTTGGCCGAACTTGTCGGCGAGGTCCGCCTCTCCGACGAACCTGCATCCGACACAGGCACGGGCGGCCGCGAGAACCTCCTCACGGGCCTCCTCGATCAACTCCACGTTTCCGGTGGGCCTGCCGTAGACTTGGAGTCCGTAGGCTCCACCGACCCGATGCTGGTCGACTCCGACACCGCGTCGCTCGACGCATTCCCCACCAACGTGGTGGTCTATGACAAACCTCTCCCCCCACGCAGAGAGCGACGGAAGCACCGTCGTTGAGGTGCTAGTCATCAGTCATGACGAGTTCCCTGGCGGAGGAGCGCCCGACTCACTCGGCATGGCGCTGCAAGACCTAACTGCGCCCATTCCGGAAGATGCTGACGCAGAGATGTTAGAAGCGTGCCGCCTTCAGCTTGTTGAAGGCGCGAAGAAGCTAGCCAGCATGAGACGCTTGTCAGAAGCTTACCAGCGGGAGATGGATCGCGCCGTTGGCGGCTTGCCGGCCCCGGCAGGGCCCAGCCGCCTCGGCGCGGTCCAGCAGCGCGGCGTAGCCATCACCAGCCTGTTTGGGGCTAGCCGCCCCGTGTACGCCACACCAGTGGAGAACATTCGAGCCTCCCAGGCAGTGGCGGATGAGCTGGACAATTTCGAGGGCGAAGAACACTACCTCATGATGGAGCGAGTCCAGCGGCTCCTCGACGCGGCCGCCGCACAGAACGAGGCCGGCTGCCGCACGGAGGCACCACAGCGGCCAAACGACGACCCGCACCGAGATCAAGGCGCGACGTCTCGGACGCCGACTGGCGGCGCCCGAGGAAGAAAGGACAAGGAGCCGGCTGTCAGCCACAGTCGGACTCGCATTACCATAGAGCGCGACCGAGATGGCCGCCTGAGAGCAGTGGAACGACGAGACGACTGTCCGCCTCCCCCTCCCCGTAAGGAGAGGCGAGTCTCCGCGCCGCCTGTTGACCATCCGACTCTCGGTGACCGCCTTGGCCGCCGAGAGGGAGTTGGAGAGAATGACGCCCGCCACCGGATCGACCGACTTCACCGGTCCCTGGCGCTGGAAGAAGAAGACGAGCTGGGTCTGCCTTGTTTCGGGCTCCGCGTTCGGGACGAGCCCTTTCCCAGAGGGTTCATGCTCCCAAGAGACACGCCCAAGTATACCGGCTCCGTGAAGCCGGAAGACTGGCTAGTCGACTACTCCACGGCTGTCAGCATAGCAAACGGCAATAAGCATGTCGCCGTAAAGTACGTTCCTCTCATGCTCCAGGGCACGGCCCGGACATGGCTGAACAGCCTAAAGCCCCGCAGCATCAACAGCTGGGTCGACTTCACCGAAGCATTCGTCCGCAACTTCACCAGCATGTACAAGCGTCCTCCCAAGCCTCGTCAGCTCTCCTTGTGCGTGCAAGGTCCTGACGAGTCGACTCGCGACTACCTCACGCGTTGGGCTGAGCTCCGGAACTCCTGCGAGGGCGTGCACAAGGTGCAGGCCATCGAGTACTTCACAGCCGGGTGCCGAGAAGGCACCCTCCTCAAGCACAAGCTCCTCTGCGACGAGCCAGAAACCCTCGATGAGCTGCTGATCATAGCGGACAAGTACGCCACTGCCGACTCCTCCATGAAGGCGGAAATTCAAATCAGCACAACTGGCAAAGTGGCTCCTCAGGCTCCAAGAACTCCGGCGGCAGACGCCGGCCGGCGACAACAGCAGGGCGACAACAAGCGCAAGGCCTCGCAGCCGGCTTCCAGTAGCCGGCAGGTCACGACCGTTGAAGCCCAGCAGCCAGAAGAGCAGCCTCCGCCCAAGCGACAGAAAGGCGGCAAGCCCAATTGGTTGCCAGCCTTCTCCTATGAGCACACCTTGGATGGACCTTGCAAGTTCCACAGCGGCGCAAAGCCGTCGAATCACACCACCCGGAAGTGCCACTGGCTCACCAGGATCGCCAAGGGAGATGGCCTCCTGCCACCCTCGCCTACTGGGAAGCCGCCTCCGCCTCAGCCCCAGCATCCGGCAGTTAGGCCAGTCGGCGCAGTACAAGATGAATACCCTGAAGAACACGGAGCCTACGTGGTGTTCACCAGTATGGCTAATGATCGACGCAGCAGGCGGCTGCAGCGACAAGAGGTGAACGCAGTGGCCTCAGAGATGCCAGAGTTCATGCACTGGTCTGAGAAGCCCATCAGCTGGAGCAGGGCTGACCACCTAGAAGTGACGCCAAGTCCGGGCTCCTATGCCTTGGTCCTGGACGCCACCTTTGCTAAGGACAAACGGGCTGCACGTTTCTCGCGAATTCTGATAGACGGGGGCAGCAGCATCAATATCCTGTACAAGGATACCATGGAGAAGTTAGGAATCAAGCAAAGACAGCTTCAGAGCAGCCGGACAATGTTCCACGGCATTGTACCTGGGCTCTCCTGCTGGCTGATCGGCAAGATCCTGATGGACGTCCTCTTTGGGGACAAAGATCACTTCCGAAGAGAGTCTGTTTGGTTTGAGGTGGTGGACCTTGAGAGCCCATACCATGCGCTACTACGCCGACCCGCCTTGGCCAAGTTCATGGTGGTCCCCCACTACGCTTACCTCAAGATGAAGATGCCCGGTTCCAGGGGAATTCTGACTGTGGCAGGCGACTACTGGAATTCGTCTGCTTGCGCAGCTGAGAGCAGTCGGCTGGCCAAGTCCCTGGTAATCACGACTGAGAAGCGGCTCCTTGAGCGAGTTGTGGCGATGGCCGGCAAGCAGCCTGAGGTATCGCCCATCCCAAAAGAGTCGGAGGCTGAGGGTTCGTTCAAGCCGGCTAAAGAGACAAAGAAGATACCCTTGGATCCGGAGCACCCAGAGAGGTACACCGTCGTAGGTGCAAACCTCGACAGCAAATAGGAAGGCGAGCTCGTCGATTTCCTCCGTGAGAATCGGGACATCTTCGCATGGTCCCCCAAAGACATGCCAGGCGTACCGACGGATTTCGTCGAGCACAAGTTACATGTCCGATCTGATGCAAAGCCGGTCAGGCAGCCCCTGCGCCGCTTATCAGAAGAGAAGAGAAGAGTTGTCGGAGAAGAGATAGCCTGACTCCTAGCAGCCGTCTTCATTATGGAAGTTTTCTTTCGGGAGTGGCTGGCAAATCCGGTCCTGGTACTAAAGAAGAACAAGCAGTGGCGAATGTGTATTGACTACACGAGCCTCAACAAGGCCTGCCCCAAGGACCCATTTGCTCTACCAAGAATCGATCAAGTGATAGACTCCACAGCCGGATGCGAGTTGTTGAGTTTCTTGGATGCCTACTCAGGATATCACCAGATCAAGCTGAACCCGGCTAACAGATTGAAGACTGCCTTCATCACGCCGTTTGGAGCATTCTGCTACCTCACCATGACGTTCGGCTTGAGGAATGCCGGCGCCACCTTTCAGCGTTGCATGCAAAAGTGTCTCCTCAAGCAGCTCGGCAGGAATGCCCACGTCTACGTGGACGATGTAGTGGTGAAAACGGAAAAGCGTGGAACACTGCTGGAAGACCTCAAGGAGACCTTTGAGAACCTGCGCGGTTCCAGATCAAGCTCAACCCCAAGAAGTGTGTCTTTGGAGTACCAGCCGGCCAGCTGCTAGGTTTCCTGGTCTCTGAACGCGACATAGAGTGCAACCCAGTAAAAATCAAGGCCATCGAGAGAATGGAGGTACCCAGCCGACTGCTGGATGTGCAGAAGTTCACCGGCTGCTTAGCGTCCATCAGCCGATTCATCAGTCGGTTGGGCGAGAAAGCTCTCCCCTTATACCAACTCATGAAGAAGACCACCTTTTTCGAGTGGAACCATAAGGCGGACGAAGCTTTTCACCAGTTGAAGAAGATGTTGACTACTCCGCCTGTCCTCGCGGCTCCGACTCCCAAGGAACCTATGCTCCTGTACATCGCCGCCACCAGCCGGGTAGTCAGCACAGTCATTGTAGTGGAGCACAAGGAGGAAGGCAAGGCGCTGCCTGTCCAGAGACCAGTATATTACCTGAGCGAGGTACTGTCGACCTCCAAGCAGAACTACCCCCACTACCAGAAGATGTGCTATGGCGTACATTTTGCTGCCAAGAAATTGAAGCCTTGCTTTCAAGAGCATCCAATCATGGTGGTCTGCACGGCCCCACTTGCCGAGATCATCGGTAGCCGAGATGCTTCTGGTCGAGTGGCCAAGTGGGCCATAGAGCTGGCTCCTTACACCATCTACTGCCAGCCCCGCACCGCTATCAAATCACAAGCATTGGCCGACTTCCTCGTCGACTGGGCCGAGACCCAGTACCTGCCTCCAGCACCTGATTCCACCCATTGGCAGATGCATTTTGGCGGCTCCAAGATGCGCACTGGCTTGGGAGCCGGCGTCGTCCTCACCTCTCCCAAAGGCGACGAGCTCAAGTATGCACTGCAAATCCACTTTGCCGCCTCCAATAACGTCGCCGAGTACGAGGCACTCGTCCACGGGCTCTGGCTTGCCAAAGAACTTGGCATCCGCCGGATCTTGTGTTATGGTGACTCGGACTTAGTGGTCCAGCAATCATCCGGCGACTGGGACGCGAAAGATGCAAACATGGCGAGCTACCCTTTCCTCGTGCAGCAACTCAGTGGGTATTTCGAAGGATGCGAGTTCCTTCATATACCAAGGAATGACAACGACCAAGCAGATGCATTGGCACGAATCGGCTCTACCCGCCAAGCAATACCATCTGGTGTCACCCTTCAACGCCTTCTCAAGCCGTCCGTCAAGCCCTTGTCAGACTCCATATTTGTACCGGCTCCTCCCGAAGACGTCGGATCCGACTCCAGAGCCCCGACAGGCGGCACGAGGGTCTCGGCAGATGACTCCGGAGCCGCCACAGTCGAGGCTAGCCCAGGGACTGCGGAACCCAGCCCGGGGACTGCGGTGGCAGACTCGAAGATTCCAGAACTCGGCCCAAGGACCGCGCCAGTCGGCCTGGGGACTTCATCAACCCAGCAAGTGGCTGTTGACTCCAACCCGCCGCCTCCCAGCCCAGCCACCCTCGTCCAAGTCGCAGTTCTGGTAGTCGAAGAAATAGCAGCACCCTCATGGGCCCAGCCCATCCTCAAATTCCTGGTGAACAAAGAGCTACCAACTAATGAGACCTCAGCTTGGCAAGTACAACGCCGGGCGGCAGCCTATACCATAGTCAACAGAGAGCTGGTCAGGCGCAGTGTCACTGGTGTCTACCAGCGCTTTGTAGAGCCAGAGCAAGGCCAAGCGATTCTCAAAGACATCCATCAAGGCGAATGCAGCCACCATGCAGCTTCAAGAGCACTCGTCGCCAAAGCCTTTTGTCACGGTTTCTTCAGGCCGACTGCTTTAGAAGAGGCCAAGGAGTTGGTCCAAAAATGCAAAGGATGCCAAAAATGCGGCCACCATGCAGCTTCAAGAGCACTCGTCGCCAAAGCCTTTCGGCGCTCAAGACCATCCCCATTGCCTGGCCTTTTGCAGTTTGGGGTCTAGACATGGTGGGACCATTCACGACAGCACAAGGTGGTTTAACTCACCTACTTGTCGCAGTGGACAAGTGCACCAAGTGGATAGAAGCGAAGCCAATTAAGAAACTGAACGGTTCGACTGCCGTGACTTTCATCACCGATATCACAATTCGGTACGGCATACCACACAGCATCATCACCGACAATGGCACAAATTTTGCCAAAGGTGCCTTGGCCCGTTTCTGCGCAACATGGGGCATCCGACTGGACCTAGCGTCTGTCGCCCACCCGCAGTCAAATGGTCAAGTGGAGCGAGCAAACGGCCTCATCTTGTCCGGCATCAAGCCTCGGTTGATCGAGCCTCTGGAGCGCTCGGCTGGCTGTTGGCTCGACGAGCTACCAGCCGTCCTCTGGAGTCTGTGCACGACTCCAAACAAGTCAACCGGCTTCACGACCTTCTTCCTCATCCATGGTGCCGAAGCCGTCATCCCAACGGACATAGTTCGACTCACCACGAGTCACCATGTACACCGAGGAGGAAGCAGAAGAAGCACGACAAGACAACGTCGATCTGCTGGAAGAGGGCCGCCTATTGGCACTCAGCCGGTCCAGCATCTACCAGCAGAGCCTGCGCCGGTACCACAACAGGAAGGTCTGGCCAAGATCTTTCCAAGAAGGCGACCTTGTGCTCCGGTTGATCCAGCGAATAGCCGGCCAGCACAAGCTGTTGGCGCCTTGGGAAGGCCCTTTCATCATTAGCAAAGTACTAGGCAACGATTCCTACTACCTGATCGACGCTCAGAAGCCCCGAGCACGCAAGAGGGACGACTTCGGCAAGGAGACAGAGCGGCCATGGAATGCAAATCTCCTCCGAAGGTTTTACAGCTGATGCAGTATGTACCATGCTACCTTTTTTATTAAAGAACCAAGACTTCGGGCCCCCCGAGGCGTGCTCGGGGACTGGCCTCTTTTGTCTGTATGATAAAAATTGTGACTGCAAGTATGTTAGTCCTTTTTATACCGTTTGGCACCGGGCTCGACAAATCGGCCTGGGGACTTGCTGCCTTGCACTATGAAATGCTTCCTACAGTCGGCAAGTAGTGTGTAAACGCCCAAACCGTCTCCTGTCAGAAGCCGCAGCTCGCAGAGCGACTGTACGGTGGGCAGCAGTTAGGTAGAACGGGCATTCGCATGAAAAATGGCTAAGGACTCAAAGCATAAAACATAGCTCAAGACAGCTTCCAGCCTTTCTCGCAAACCGACTCTCGGATAGTCGAACTGCCGCTTCCTATCCAACTTGCTCAAAAAAAAATCTTGAAATCGGCTAAGTACTTGCTTTCCCAAAGTAGCCTAGCACTTGATCCAGCAACAGTCCGCAGAGCGGCTGTCCGATTGGCAAGGCAGGCAACTAAGAGAAAGCGGCAAAGGAAAAAAGCCAAAAGAACAATGAGCAAGAAAAGATAGATATATATATTTACATAACATAGGCCCTTGGCCAAATTGTCGAGTAGAGGTTCAAAATACACCCTGCGGGTGGAATAATGCGAATTAACAAGTTCTTCAAAGACTATTGAAGCAGGTAAAATAAAAGATACAACGGTAGCTTAGGAGGCAGCAGACGGATTCGGAGGATCGGAGGAGGCGCCAGCGTCAGGCGTCGGGGCAGCCGGCTGGCTAGTCTCGGCTTGATCACCTCCGTCGGCAGACGACTCGGTCGCACGCGGCTCATTGCTGGAGGCGCGGTCGGGCTGAGGCTGGCCATCTGCTCCGTCTTCTGGTACCTCCGCCTCGTCCTCCTCCTCGACGCTGGAGCCAATCACCTCCGCCGAGTCTTCGTCGTAGTCTGGGTTCATCCCAAACCACTCCAGCAGTACCTCCTCGCCGTCTTCAGACCGCTCGGGGACGAAGATGCTGGTGTCGGTGTACTCGGCGATCGCCGCAGCATGTTTGACGAGGGCATCTTCCGCAGCCGCCAGCTCCGGCTGGGCCTCCGACCGAAGCGTGGCCAACCGGTCTAGATACATCCCCGGGTACCATGCCTTGACGAACTCCAAGGCCCAGCACGCTGCAGCCCGGGCCGAAGAGCCCTTCCAGGCCTCAAGACGACCAACCGCGACCTCCAGCCAGTTGGCCGTCAGGCTGGGGGTGCGCGGAGCCTGCATATCCAGCCAAAGGGCGGCAATCGCCTGGGCACCGACGTGCTGAAGCCGGCGCAACATCCGGTGAGCCGGCCGGAGGCGAGCCTCGATGCTCAGGATGTGCTCGTCAAGAGTTCGGGGGGCATCGGCGGCAATCTCTGCGCCCTCCACCCTCCGACATTCACGGTCGGCCTCGATGGCTTGAATGGAGTCCTGCGACTGCCCAGGGAAGAAGTCTGCAAAGACGCGATGAAACGAGGAAGCTAGTCAAAAACCAGGAGTCGGCACGATTTAAATCGGCAGCTCGAAGAAAGAAAAAAAAGAGACTCACCATCAACGATGTCTTCAATCTTGTGGAAGCCGAAGGACAGCAGCGCCTCCTTGTCAGACCAGGAGGAGCGCTCACTCGCGAACTCGGCCAAGAAGGCGGTTTCTGTCTCCTCTGCCTTCCTCTGCGACTTCACAAGCAGCTCCTTCTGCTCTGCCAACTGAGTGGCCAGCAGATCGCGCTCTGTGGCGAGCCTGCTGCACTCCTCCCCTTTGGCGCGCAGGGCGGAGTTGGCTTCACTTAGCTGCTGTTGAAGAGCAGCATTGGCTCCTGAAGAAAAGGAAGAAATATAACAATTGTCAATAAAGTAGGTCGCCGGGGAGATCCGGCCCGACTGCTCAGCAGTCGGCCCGAATCTTGAGGACTACATCCCGCGGGTGCGCTAGCGCCCCCGCAGAGAAGAAAAAAGGACTTACTCCGGCTCTCCGCCAAGTCGGCGGTCCACTTACCCAGCTCTTCAACGTTACGGTTGAAGGCAGTGACGCGGAGGTTGTGGTATTCCTGCGACAAGCATTTCAGACAAAGTTAGTACCTAGAAGTTCATCAATTGGAGTTCCGAGCCGCCAGCTCAGCAGCCGGCCCAAAACTCGGGGACTACACCCAGTGGGTGCGCTGGCGCGCCCCCATAGAGAGGAACAAGAAAACAAAGACCAAAGGAAAAAAACATACCCGGACGGCTGCCCGCGACGCTAGGAACGCCTTGGTGCAACTCTGGAGAGCGTCGCCCTCAGCACGGAGCTTCGCCTGGACGTCCAGGAACGCCCGGGTCAGCGGCCATGTGCCGCCTCCTCGCACCCACCCAATAGGTGCGGCGCTCGTCGCTTCGGCGTCTGGGGCCGCCGAGCTGGCGGTGCCGGCTTCCAGGGGGCGGGGTGCCGAAGTCGCCTTCTCCAGACGATGGTGCGTTGGCGAGCCGACTTGGAGGACTAGCCCCGCCACGGCCTCGTCTTCGGTCGGCGGCACCGGAGGGTCTGCTGGCTGCTCGCCTTGCGCGCCTTCAGACGGCAGCGGAGGCAGCGGCGGAACGTTCGCGTCCGGAGTAGAGGGGTCGCCACCTTCCCTTTCCTCGACGGGGTTCTCCCCACCGGCTTCTCCAGTTGGCCCCGTGAACTCCGGAGGCGGCGGCGCAGAGTTCAACAGGGTGACGAGCACTGCCGACTAGCGGCGTGCGGCTTCCTCAGCCTGCTGCTTCGCCGCGGCGGCGGCTTCGGCCTCCGCTAGTTTTTTCTTAGCGGAGGCCTCTGCCCTGTCGGCCTCCACCTTCTCCAGGCGGAGGGCCTTTTCTTCGTTGCGCTTCTCCTGCGCATTCCGCTCCGTCGCCTCCCGGAGGTCAGCAGCGGGGTCAATCCGCCGAGTGGTGGCAGACGTCTCCGCTAACCCCATGACGGAGGCGGCGGTGACCCGCTCAAGAGAGAGGGGAGCCCTGAAGCAAGAGGGGCAAGCAGAGACTCAGACAAATCACGAAGAAAGAATAAAACTTTGAAGACAGAATACTTACGCGGAGACCAACGGTGGCTTCTTCACTTCCTTACGGAAGCGGATGGCCTTCGCGGCTGCCTCGTCCCGCCGGGTCGCCGCAGCCGAGCCCTTGGGCTTCTTCGGCCGACTGCCGAACAAGGTCGGCACGGCCCTGCGCTTCTTCCCGCCGCCTGGAGCGCCCGGCGCGGCAAAAGAGCCCGCGCCAGGCTGGCTGGCTCCTGGCCGATGGCAAGGGGCGACTTCTCCCTCGACGTTGTCTTCAGGCCAGTCGGCGAAGGTAGCCGAAGGCCTGAAGTCGCCTGCTGTCCCTCTTCCCTCCTCGGTGTCGTCTTCTAGAGCCGCCGCTCCCAGATCGGGGTCATCGACGTCGCTCTCCGCCCGGTCGGCGAGGAACTCACGGGCCGGCCCCGAGGTGCCGGCTGGTGGGTGAAGAAGGGGATTCTAACCAAAGCCGACTGGTCAAAACAAAACTCGGCAAGAAGAAGACAATCTAAAGAAAGAAAAGAAAGGCGACTCACCAGGGCGGGGGTTGGCACGGGAGTACGGCTCCTTGCCGAATCACCAGTCCTCCAGGAGCCTGCTGTCCAAGAGGTAGTTCACCATGAAGGCCACCTCTTCGTGAGGCATGTCCTTGGTGCACATCCGACTCGGGTCGCGGTGCCCGCTCATGTGGCATATCATGTGAGGGCAGCCTTGGAGTGGGAGAACTCGGCGCGAAACGAAGGCGGCCAGCAGGTCCGGACCAGTCAGACCCTCCGACTGCGTCAGCACTCGGAGTCGCGTGATGGCGCCGGCTCCCGCAGGCGTCAGCGACCTGGCCTGGTATGACCAGTTGGGCAGTCTCCCAGCCGGTGGGCCGGCTTCGAAAGCCGGCAGGTTGACCCAGTCGCCCCTCGTGGGAACATTCCCGACGTAGAAGTAGGATCTCTGCCACATCTTCACCAACTTTATCAGTGAGATGGAGGGGAAGGGATTGTCGGCCCCGACCTTCGCACGACGATGAAGGCGCCGCACTGAGCCGGCACGCCCGCGACCTGGGTGCCGAGCTTGGAGAAGAAGAACTCCCCCCAGAGCTCGAGGGTGGGGAGGACTCCGAGGAAGCCTTCGCACAGGGCCACGAAGGCGGACAGCAGCACCACTGCGTTGGGGGTGAGGTGGTGCGGCTGGAGACCGTAGAACTCCAGGAAGGACCGGAAAAAACTGCTCGCCGGCAGCCCCAGCCCGCGCAGGCAGTGCGAGCGAAAGATGACCCGCTCGCCCTCCTGCGGTGCGGGGGAAATCTCCCCCTCCGGCGCAAGACGCACCTGCAAGCGATCCTCGCCGGGAAGCCGACGGGTCCGGCGGAGGAACTCAATGTGGTCTTCATGAAGTTCGGAACCGTCCCAGGTGCCGGAGCGCACTGGGGGAGGCGCGACAGCGGAGGAAGAACTCATCGCGAGCTATCGCCGCAGCGTTCGCCGGAGCTTGGGCGTGTGGCGGAGCGAAGAAGAGAAGAGGAAGGAGGAGAGCGAGGAGCAGCAAGGAGGAAGAGAACGAGGAGTAGTGGGAAGGAGGGGCACGCGTGCCCCCCTCTTCCCCCTACTTATAGCCCCGTCGGCTGCGAAGCCGAGGGGGCGGACATGGGGATTTACTGCGCCCACAAGCCCACGACCCCCACGATCCACGTAAATTTACTGCGCGTAGTAACTCCACGGGAATCCCAACCATCCACCGGGGCCGCAGCGGATCTGCTCGGGCGCCGAGGCGCGGTAGTGGCGGGCCCCGTGTAACACCCTCGATGCGACTATAGCTCCCACGTGTCGAGGCACGACTTAGAGATATAATCGCATTGAAGGCATATGTCGCAAGTTAGGAAATCTTCACAACATCCCATGTAATATAATAATAGAAGGGGAGAACATAGTTGGCTTACACTCGCCACGTCAATCAAGTACATAAATAACATTACATCAATCAAACACTCATGGCCCGACTACGGCGCCAAAATAAAAGAGAACCCAACATGCGACAACGGTCCCAATCACCCCCAACTGGGCACCACTACTGATCGTCGGGAAAGGAAACATAGTATCATTGAGAGTCTTCGTCGAACTCCCACTTGAGCTCATACGCGTCTCCTGGAGCGGAATCATCAGACCCTGCATATGGTGTAATAGTAATCTGTGAGCCACAGGGACTCAGCAATCTCGCACCCTCGCGATCAAGACTATTTAAGCTTATAGGTATGGCAAGGTAAACTATAAGAGTGGAGCTGCAGCAAGCGACTAGCAAGTATGGTGGCTAACTTATTCGCAAAAGAGAGTGAGAAGAGGAGGCAAAGCACGAGCGAGAAACTAGAGAGCAACCTGCGCAAACATTACTCCAACACCGTGTCCACTTCCCGGACTCCGCCGAGAAGAGGCCATCACGGTAACACACCCGGTTGATTCATTTTAATTAATTAAGGTTCAACTTATCTACAACCGGACATTAACAAATTCCCATCTGCCCATAACCGCGGGCACGACTTTCGAAAGTTCAATCCATGCAGGGGAGTCCCAACTTAGCCCATGACAAGCTCTCACGGTCAACGAAGGAATAGACCTCCTCCCAAGACGTTCCGATCAGACTCGGTATCTCGGTAACTCAAGACACTTCGACATGTTAAAACAAGACCAGCAACACCGCCCGAATGTGCCGACAAATCCCGATAGGAGCTGCACATATCTCTTTCTCAGGGCACACTCAGATTGTATTAGGTACGGGTAGGCCAGCCCAGAGTTGCCCCTGGTGGCCACCGGCAGCTGACAGGTGGACCAACACTCAGAGGAGCACTGGCCCGGGGGGGTTAAAATAAGATGACCCTTGAGTCTGCAGAACCCAAGGGAAAGAAAAGTCCAGGTGGCAAACGGTAAAACCAAGGTTGGGCATTGCTGGACAAGCTTTAATCAAGGCGAAATATCAAGGGGTTCCCATTATAACCCAACCGCGTAAGGAACGCAAAATCCGGGAACATAACACCGATATGACGGAAACTAGGGCGGCAAGAGTGGAACAAAACACTAGGCGAGTGGCCGAGCCTTCCACCCTTTACCAACTATATAGATGCATTTAGATAACATGGCAATATAATGATATCCCAACAAGTAAATAAAAGATGTTCCAACAAGGAACGGCCTCCAATCTTCACCTGCAACTAGCAACGCTATAAGAGGGGGCTAAGCAAAGCGGTAACATAGCCAATCAACGGTTTGCTAGGACAACGGTGGGTTAGAGGTTGACATGGAAATTTAGGAGGCTTGCAAGCAAGTGGTAGGCATCGTAGCAATGGCATAGCAAAAGAGCGAGCAAACTAGCATAGCAAAGATAGTAGTGATTTCGAGGGTATGATCATCTTGCCTGCACAATTGTCAGAGTTGACTGGATCCTCAAAAGCAAACTCAACGAGCTCCTCGTTAGCGAACTCGTCTCCCGGCTCTACCCAAACAAGACAAACAAGCAACAAGGAAACAATCAACCACGTGCAAGACCAAGCAATATGATGAAATGATGATATGCTATGCGGGATGCGATGCGGGATGCAGAATGCAAGATATGACAGGAAATGCATGAACCTAGCCTCAACATGGAATTCCAAGGGTGCCACTGGAAAGATGAGATGAAATCGCTTGAAAACGATATAAAGAACGCTGGAATCGGAGTTACGGTTTGGAAATGGCAAGCGATTCAAAAATGACACCGGTCTGCGATTTACAGCAAGTAGGCAGTTAAATGCAATGAGATGAACATGCTACAGCCACCAAACATGACAACAAAATACATGGCAGGGATGCACTCAAGATGCTTAACAAAAGTCTAGCACTCAGCTACGGCCAAATCATCCATTAACAGGTTCAAACAAGCATGGCAAAAACGCAAATGACAAACAGTTCTCAGACTTAGTGAAATTAACACTTGTCTGGAATTTCAGATCATATAGCCCTCTTCGGAGCAACAAAACAACATGCTACAGGACCTAAACATGACAAAGAAAGACATGGCATGGAGCTAGTCAACAAGCTTAACAAAAGTCCCTTAGTGACCTTGAGCCAAAAGGGATCACAAAATATACTAACAAGCTAGACATGGCAAGAACAATGGCATAGCATGCACGGATCAACTATAATAACATCGGCAAAATCGCAAACAAGTTGACGATCTATCCAGATTCACAACGAAGCAAAAGTAGAGCTCGATTGACTCAAGCTAGGTTGCTCCATAATTGCAAACAAAGGCATGGATGGATAGAGCATAACATGATTAACAAAACTCCCTTACTGATCATCCTCAAAAGAGGCACGGATCACTAGGAAACAACAAGAACATATGGCATTATGAACTAAATAATCCCAGACTTAGTGAAAACTACTAAGTCCCTGAAAACAGATTTACCGGGTGCCTCACTTTGCAAGCTTGCACAAGTCACCACACACATCCTAAAAATGCATGGGTTGCACCTCTGAAAAGATAAAAAAATCCTTATCAAAACATATGAAGGACTCACAGGCATATCATGCACACAACAATCATGGCAAAAATGACAAAAGTCTAAGATGAACTAGCAGATCTGACAATTAACTCATGAAGCCTCCTTCTAACAGCATTTCGGGCATCAAGATGAACTCAAATAAAAATGATGCAATGGAATGAAATGATGTACTCATCGAGACGAACATTTTGATATGCTATATGCCCAAATCGGAGCTACGGATGCAGAGATACAGCAGGTCAAAGTAGGCATAAAAATTAGGGTTTGGAGGGAAAAAAATCAACCCTAAACCGATCCGGATCTGGATCTGCGTGCAACCCGAGGTTCGCCGGACTTTGAGCTCCTGTTTGCCGGAGTTCTTGCCGGAGTAGAGGAGGAGGCCGGCCGGGGAGAGGAAGGGGCCGGGGCGGCGCCGGTGGAGCTCGCCGGAGCGGGGCGGTGGCGGCGCGGCCTTGCCGGCGCGACGGCGGAGGCGGCTGGCGCCGGCCGGCGTCGGGAAGAGGAAGCGGTGGCCGGCGGCGATGGAGGCGGCGGTGCGGTGGCCCGGCGACGAGGAAGGAGGCGGGGCTGATGCGAGGCGGCGGCGGGCG
>NC_041384.1:665325225-665342626 GCF_002162155.2 Triticum dicoccoides
GGCCGCGGCTGCGGCGGGGACAGGCGAGCGCCACATGGTGGGCGGCAGTAGGCGGCGGCGGATCCGGACGTTGTCCAGCGCGGGTCGGACACGTCCGGCGGCGGCGGAGATCTAATTTTGTTTAGGGTTTCGAGAGGGGATCCGCGAATTTTCGGAGGGGGGTGTTTATATAGGCATAGGGGGAGCTAGGAGAGTCCAAATGAGGTGCGGTTTTCGGCCACGCGATCGTGATCGAACCCTCTAGGACATGGAGCAGAGTTTGGTGGGTTTTGGGCCAAATTGGAGGGGTGTTAGGCTGCAACACACACGAGTCCTTTTCGGTCCTCGGTTAACCGTTGGAGTATCAAACGAAGTCCAAATGGTACGAAACTTGACAGGCGGTCTACCGGTAGTAAACCAAGGCCGCATGACAAGTCTCGGTCCAATCCAGAAATGTTTAATCCCCACACACGAAAGAAAGCTAGAAATGACCACCGGAGGAGAACGAAGCGCCGAAATGCTAAACGGACAACGGGGAAAATGCTCGAATGCATGAAACGAACACGTATGCAAATGCAATGCACATGATGACATGATATGAGATGCATGACAACGACAACAACACACGAAGACAAAAATCCGAACCCGAGGAAAAAAAATATAACTTAACGCCGGAAACGGCAAGAGTTGGAGTACAAATAGGGAAAGTTACATCCGGGGTGTTACACCCCGCCTATGGGCCTGTCCCGTCGCATGCGTAGGCTGGCAGGACGGCCTGGGCACGTGCCCTCGCGTGACAGGCCAAGAACGGGTGGCGGCCTGGAGGCTTAGCTAGCACGCCACTTAAAATCCCGCCGCGACGTTCGAAATACTGAGCAAGTCGGAATTGAGAGAGTCCGAGTTGATCAAGTCCGACTCCTTCTAGACGGCTCGGCAGAAGTCAGTCAAAGACCATGTGTTGAGCACCCGGAAGGAGAAACTGCTGAGGCTTCTCGACCGATCGCCCGCGGCGCCTCACCAGCTTCGGGGACTACTGTCAGAGTAATGGGCCACGGGTAGGCCAACCCGAGTCTCATAACCTTTCAAGACATCGGGGCAGGCTGCGCCCCTCAAGACCCCAGGGCGAAGAGCCGCCTCCTGAGGAGTCGATGGTAGGGCGGCCGACTGCCCGCTCACGGCCGTGTCCCAGGGATGACTCCCAGAGAAGCCGGCTTTGGGGAGTCGGTCGGCGGCTCCAACAAACCCATGACCTCATCGAAGGGGACGGGGCAGGGGCGTGGCTATAGTGAATCCCACTCCGGCCCCTTACCAAGGGTAGGCATGGCCACAGCATGCCGTACTCGGGAAGATCTCCATGCGGCGTGGCACTGTTGCCCTGCCGGCCCTGACATCAGTGTTGGGGAACATAGTAATTTCAAAAAATTTCCTACGCACACGCAAGATCATGTGATGCATAGCAACGAGGGGGGGGGGAGTGTGATCTACATACCTAGTAGATCGACAACGGAAGCGTTTGGTTGATGTAGTCGTACGTCTTCACGATCCGACCGATCAAGCACCGAAACTACGACACCTCCGAGTTCTAGCACATGTTCAGCTCAATGACGATCCCCGGACTCCGATCCAGCAAAGTGTCGGGGAAGAGTTCCGTCAGCACGACGGCGTGGTGACGATCTTGATGCACTACAGTAGCACGGCTTCGCCTAAACTCTGCTACAATATTATCGAGGACTATGGTGGCTGGGGGCGCTACACACGGCTAAGGAATAGATCACGTGGATCAACTTGTGTGTCTCTAGGGTGCCTCTGCCTCAGTATATAAAGGACTAAAGGGGGGAGGCTGGCCGGCCAAGGAGGGCGCGCCAGGAGAGTCCTACTCCCTCTGGGAGTAGGATTCCCCCCCCCCCCAATCCTAGTTGGAATAGGATTCGCGGAGGGGGGAAAAGAGAGAGAGGGGCCGACCCCCTCTCCTTGTCCTATTCGGACCAAGGGAGGGGAGGGGCGTGCGGCCCATGAGAGGCTGCCTCTTCTCTTTTCCACTAAGGCCCATCATGGCCCATATAGCTCCCGGGGGGTTCCGGTAACCTCTCGGTACTTCGGTAAAATCCCGATTTCACCCGGAACACTTTCGATATCCAAACATAGGCTTCCAATATATCAATCTTTATGTCTCGACCATTTCGAGGCTCCTCGTCATGTCCGTGATCACATCCGGGACTCCGAACTACCTTCGGTACATCAAAATGCATAAACTCATAATATAACTGTCATCGTAATATAACCTTAAGAGTGCGGACCCTACGGGTTCGAGAACAATGTAGACATGACCGAGACACGTCTCCGGTCAATAACCAATAGCGGGACCTGGATGCCCATATTGGCTCCTACATATTCTACGAAGATCTTTATCGGTCAGACCGCATAACAACATACGTTGTTCCCTTTGTCATCGGTATGTTACTTGCCCGAGATTTGATCGTCGGTATTCCAATACCTAGTTCAATCTCGTTACCGGCAAGTCTCTTTACTCGTTCTGTAATACATCATCCCGCAAATAACTCATTTAGTTGCAATGCTTGCAAGGCTTAAGTGATGTGCATTACCGAGAGGGCCCAGAGATACCTCTCCGACAATCGGAGTGACAAACCTAATCTCGAAATACGCCAACCCAACATGTACCTTTGGAGACACCTGTAGTACTCCTTTATAATCACCAAGTTACGTTGTGACGTTTGGTAGTACCCAAAGTGTTCCTCCGGTAAACGGGAGTTGCATAATCTCATAGTTATAGGAACATGTATAAGTCATGAAGAAAGCAATAGCAACATACTAAACGATCGGGTGCTAAGCTAATGGAATGGGTCATGTCAATCAGATCATTCTCTTAATGATGTGATCCCCTTAATCAAATAACAACTCATTGTTCATGGTTTGGAACCATAACCATCTTTGATTAACGAGCTAGTCAAGTAGAGGCATACTAGTGACACGATGTTTGTCTATGTATTCACACATGTATTATGTTTCCGGTTAATACAATTCTAGCATGAATAATAAACATTTATCATGATATAAGGAAATAAATAATAACTTTATTATTGCCTCTAGGGCATATTTCCTTCAGTATCCCACTTGCACTAGAGTCAATAATCTAGATTACCCAGTAATGATTCTAACACCCATGGAGCCTTGGTGCTGATCATGTTTTGCTCGTGGAAGAGGCTTAGTCAACGGGTCTGCAATATTCAGATCCATATGTATCTTGCAAATCTCTATGTCTCCCACCTGGACTAGATCCCGGATGGAATTGAAGCGTCTCTTGATGTGCTTGGTTCTCTTGTGAAATCTGGATTCCTTTGCCAAGGCAATTGCACCAGTATTGTCACAAAAGATTTTCATTGGACCCGATGCACTAGGTATGACACCTAGATCGGATATGAACTCCTTCATCCAGACTCCTTCATTTGCTGCTTCCGAAGCAGCTATGTACTCCGCTTCACATGTAGATCCCGCTACAACGCTTTGTTTAGAACTGCACCAACTGACAGCTCCACCGTTTAATGGAAACACGTATCCGGTTTGCAATTTAGAATCGTACGGATCAGTGTCAAAGCTTGCATCAACGTAACCTTTTACGATGAGTTCTTTGTCACCTCCATATATGAGAAACATCTCCTTAGTCCTTTTCAGGTATTTCAGGATGTTCTTGACTGCTGTCCAGTGATCCACTCCTGGATTACTTTGGTACCTCCCTGCTAGACTTATAGCAAGGCACACATCAGGTCTGGTACACAGCATTGCATACATAATAGATCCTATGGCTGATGCATAGGGAACATCTTTCATATTCTCTCTATCTTCTGCAGTGGTCGGGCATTGAGTCTTACTCAACTTCACACCTTGTAACACAGGCAAGAATCCTATCTTTGCTTGATCCATTTTGAACTTTTTCAAAATTTTGTCAAGGTACGTGGTTTGTGAAAGTCCAATTAAGCGTCTTGATCTATCTCTATAGATCTTAATGCCTAATATGTAAGCAGCTTCACCGAGGTCTTTCATTGAAAAACTTTTATTCAAGTATCCCTTTATACTATCCAGAAATTCTACATCATTTCCAATCAGTAATATGTCATCCACATATAATATCAGAAATGCTACAGAGCTCCCACTCACTTTCTTATAAATACAGGCTTCTCCAAAAGTCTGTATAAAACCAAATGCTTTGATCACACTATCAAAACGTTTATTCCAACTCCGAGAGGCTTGCACCAGTCCATAAATGGATCACTGGAGCTTGCACACTTTGTTAGCTCCCTTTGGATCGACAAAACCTTCTGGTTGCATCATATACAACTCTTCTTCCAGAAATCCATTCAGGAATGCAGTTTTGACATCCATTTGCCAAATTTCATAATCATAAAATGCAGCAATTGCTAACATGATTCGGACAGACTTAAGCATCGCTACGGGTGAGAAGGTCTCATCGTAGTCAATCCCTTGAACTTGCTGAAAACCTTTTGCGACAAGTCGAGCTTTGTAGACAGTAATATTACCGTCAGCGTCAGTCTTCTTCTTGAAGATCCATTTATTCTCAATTGCTTGCCGATCATCGGGAAAGTCAACCAAAGTCCATACTTTGTTCTCACACATGGATCCTATCTTAGATTTCATGGCTTCAAGCCACTTTGCGGAATCTGGGCTCACCATTGCTTCTTCATAGTTCGTAGGTTCATCATGATCTAGTAGCATGACTTCCAGAACAGGATTACCTTACCACTCTGGCGCGGATCTTACTCTGGTTGATCTACGAGGTTCATTACTATCTTGTTCTGAAGTTTCATGATCATCATCATTAGCTTCCTCCTAACTGGTGTAGGCGTCACAGAAACAGCTTTCTGTGATGTACTACTTTCCAATAAGGGAGTAGGTACAGTTACCTCCTCAAGTTCTACTTTCCTCCCACTCACTTCTTTCGAGAGAAACTCCTTCTCCAGAAAGTTTCCAAATTTAGCAACAAAAGTCTTGCCTTCGGATCTGTGATAGAAGGTGTATCCAATAGTCTCCTTTGGATATCCTATGAAGTAACATTTCTCCGATTTGGGTTCGAGCTTATCAGGTTGAAGCTTTTTCACATAAGCATCGCAGCCCCAAACTTTTAGAAACGACAACTTTGGTTTCTTGCCAAACCACAGTTCATAAGGCGTCGTCTCAATGGATTTTGATGGTGCCCTATTTAACGTGAATGCAGCTGTCTCTAGAGCGTATCCCCAAAATGATAGCGGTAAATCAGTAAGAGACATCATAGATTGCACCATATCTAGTAAAGTACGACGACGTTCGGACACACCATTACGCTGTGGTGTTCCGGGTGGCGTGTGTTGTGAAACTATTCCACAATTTTTCAAATGTACACCAAACTCATAACTCAAATATTCTCCTCCACGATCAGATCGTAGAAACTTTATTTTCTTGTTACGATGATTTTCAACTTCACTCTGAAATTGTTTGAACTTTTCAAACGTTTCAGACTTATGTTTCATTAAGTAGATATACCCATATCTGCTTAAGTCATCTGTGAAGGTGAGAAAATAATGATATCCGCCACGAGCCTCAATATTCATCGGACCACATACATCTGTATGTATGATTTCCAACAAATCTGTTGCTCTCTCCATAGTACCGGAGAACGGCATTTTTGTCATCTTGCCCATGAGGAACGGTTCGCAAGTACCAAGTGATTCATAATCAAGTGGTTCCAAAAGTCCATCAGTATGGAGTTTCTTCATGTGCTTTACACCGATATGACCTAAACGACAGTGCCACAAATATGTTGCACTATCATTATCAACTCTGCATCTTTTGGTTTCAACATTATGAATATGTGTGTTACTACCATCGAGATTCAACAAGAATAGACCACTCTTCAAGGGTGCATGACCATAAAAGATATTACTCATATAAATAGAACAACCATTATTCTCAGATTTAAATGAATAACCGTCTCGCATCAAACAAGATCCAGATATAATGTTCATGCTTAACGCTGGCACCAAATAACAATTATTTAGGTCTAATATTAATCCCGAAGGTAGATGTAGAGGTAGCGTGCCGACTGCGATCACATCGACTTTGGAACCGTTTCCCACGCGCATCGTCACCTCGTCCTTAGCCAATCTTCGCTTGATCCATAGTCCCTGTTTTGAGTTGCAAATATTAGCAACAGAACCAGTATCAAATACCCAGGTGCTACTGCGAGCATTGGTAAGGTACACATCAATAACATGTATATCACATATACCTTTGTTCACCTTGCCATCCTTCTTATCCGCCAAATACTTGGGGCAGTTCCGCTTCCAGTGACCAGTCTGCTTGCAATAGAAGCACTCAGTTTCAGGCTTAGGTCCAGGTTTTGGTTTCTTCTCTTGAGTAACAACTTGCTTGCCGTTCTTTTTGAAGTTCCCCTTCTTCTTCCCTTTGCCCTTTTTTTTGAAACTAGTGGTCTTGTTGACCATCAACACTTGATGCTCCTTCTTGATTTCTACCTCCACAACTTTTAGCATTACGAAGAGCTCGGGAATAGTCTTGTTCATCGCTTGCATATTATAGTTCATCATGAAGCTCTTGTAGCTTGGTGGCAGTGATTGGAGAATTCTGTCAATGACCCAATCATCTGGAAGATTAACTCCCAATTGAATCAAGTGATTACTATACCCAGACATTTTGAGTATATGCTCACTGACAGAACTGTTCTCCTCCATCTTGCAGCTATAGAACTTATTGGAGACTTCATATCTCTCAATCCGGGCATTTGCTTGAAATATTAACTTCAACTCCTGGAACATCTCATATGCTCCATGACGTTCAAAACGTCGTTGAAGTCCCGATTCTAAGACATAAAGCATGGCACACTGAACTATCGAGTAGTCATCAGCTTTGCTCTGCCAGACGTTCATAACATCCGGCGTTGCTCCTGCAGCAGGCCTGGCACCCAGCGATGCTTCCAGGATATAATTCTTCTGTGCAGCAATGAGGATAATCCTCAAGTTACGGACCCAGTCCGTGTAATTGCTACCATCATCTTTCAACTTTGCTTTCTCAAGGAACGCATTAAAATTCAACGGAACAACAGCACGAGCCATCTATCTACAAACAAGCATAAACGAGCAAGATACTTATCAGGTACTAAGTTTCATGATAAATTTAAGTTCAGTTAATTTACTTAAAGAACTCCCACTTAGATAGACATCCCTCTAATCCTCTAAGTGATTACGTGATCCAAATCAACTAAACCATGTCCGATCATCACGTGAGATGGAGTAGTTTCATTGGTGAACATCATTATGTTGATCATATCTACTATATGATTCACGCTCGACCTTTCGGTCTCCGTGTTCTGAGGCCATATCTGTATATGCTTGGCTCGTCAAGTATAACCTGAGTATTCCGCGTGTGCAACAGTTTTGCACCCGTTGTATTTGAACGTAGAACCTATCACACCCGATCATCACGTGGTGTCTCAGCACGAAGAACTTTCACAACGGTGCATACTCAGGGAGAACACTTCTTGATAATTAGTGAGAGATCATCTTATAATGCTATCGTCAATCAAAGCAAGATAAGATGCATAAAAGATAAACATCACATGCAATCAATATAAGTGATATGATATGGCCATCATCATCTTGTGCTTGTGATCTTCATCTCCGAAGCACCGTCGTGATCACCATCATCACCGGCGTGCCACCTTGATCTCCATCGTAGCATCGTTGTCGCCTCGCCAAGCTTGTGCTTCCACGACTATCGCTACCGTTTAGTGATAAAGTAAAGCATTACATCGCGATTTCATTGCATACAATAAAGCGACAACCATATGGCTCCTGCCGGTTGCCGATAACTCGGTTAGAAAACATGATCATCTCATACAATAAAATTCAGCATCATGTCTTGACCATATCACATCACAACAAGCCCTGCAAAAACAAGTTAGACGTCCTCTACTTTGTTGTTGCAAGTTTTACGTGGCTGCTACGGGCTTAAGCAAGAACTAATCTTACCTATGCATCAAACCACAATGATAGTTTGTCAAGTTGGTGCTGTTTTAACCTTCGCAAGGACCGGGCGTAGCCACACTTGGTTCAACTAAAGTTGGAGAAACTGTCACCCACAAGCCACCTCTGTGCAAAGCACGTCGGGAGAACCGGTCTCGCGTAAGCGTACGCGTAATGTCGGTCTGGGCTGCTTCATCCAACAATACCGCTGAACCAAAGTATGACATGCTGGTAAGCAGTATGACTTATATCGCCCACAACTCACTTTTGTTCTACTCGTGCATATAACATCAACATATAAAACCTAGGCTCGGATGCCACTTTTGGGGAACGTAGTAATTTCAAAAAAATTCCTACGCACACGCAAGATCATGTGATGCATAGCAACGAGGGGGGGAGTGTGATCTACATACCTAGTAGATCGACAACGGAAGGGTTTGGTTGATGTAGTCGTACGTCTTCACGATCCGACCGATCAAGCACCGAAACTACGGCACCTCCGAGTTCTAGCACACGTTCAGCTCGATGACGATCCCCGGACTCCGATCCAGCAAAGTGTCGGGGAAGAGTTCCGTCAGCACAACGGCGTGGCATAATTAGCAAGATTAATAACAGTAACCGAGGTGATGTGGCATAATTAGTGTGCAATTACTATAGCTTAATTATCGGGGCGTCACAATTCTCCTCCAATACAAGAAATCTCGTCCCAAGATTTAAGAGGTTGTGTAGGGGGGAATGTTCTGGTTATGAAATTTAACGAGTCTTCTTGGTCTTGGTTGCTCTTCTCAAAGAGGTCGATCCATTACGTTGATGTCTTCATTTCGCTGCTTCGGTCATCATGATGAAGTCGACATCCTTTCTCCGGGAACTCCATCGTACTTACAAAAGAATAAATGGTGGGTATTTCGGGAGAATGGACCTCTGCAAGGTTGACTAACTAGTCGATAACATCAGGGAAGGTGGTGGAAAGTAACTCTCGAATTGAAACTTAAGAAAATATTGAGAGCAAGTAAGACGGTGCAATTAGAAGTTTTGAGCGGGTAGGCAATTGTTCATTGCCTGAAACAGAGTGTGAAAGGGGTTCAGAGCAATGGGAATAAGTATTGTGTCTCATACCAGAATTGATGATCTCTCGGAAGGTGGTTCGTGAATTACATACGAAGCAAAGCGTGAGGAATAACTTTGTAAATAGGGGTGTATAGGAGAGTCAGGTTTCGATCCTGTGGAACTGTAGATTATGGGCCCACCATGTGGGTTTAAAAGCAAGAGGGGTGACGACATCTTGCATGGTCTTGGTAGTAAGGCATTTCAGAGGATAGTCTGTCAGTTAAGTCGGCAACAACATCGGTACCAAGGGAGAGAGACAAAGAGAACCATTTTCCTCCTCGTTGAACGAGGCGGACCTGTAGGCAAAGTTCTCGTCCATCGGTGGTTACCGGAATGTCATCCGCAATAGTAACAGGGTCTTACTGACTAGGTTGTACACCAAGGTGTTTACATAAGAAGGAGAATATTACTGCTTAGATCATATAGACCACAAGAAAGGTTAAACAAAACAATGGAAAGGAAAATGTGATTATTAGATTAAACAGAACAATGGAAAGAAAATGTGTTTAAACACATATTGCAGGGTTATATCCTTCCCAAGGACAAGCAGAGCATGATATCCATGACAGGATATAAAGTAGAAAAACCTTTAGGTAAGGGGAGAGAAATTTCATGACATTACCCATACAACGGTGGTAGGATAAATGCTAAAGAGAATTTAGCATTTTGCTTCAAATGCTCTTATTGAAAATCGGAGTACCACAGACATGCTCCGGGGTAGCATTGACATGGTCATCAAGCAAAGATCGGACTTTGGAAACACAAAGGATCCATCAGGATAAACTTATTAAACAAGGCATTCAATTTCATCATGGAAAAATGATTAACCTTGTTAAAAAGGAAATTATAACACTAGGTCCTCTGGTCAGGTGTGCTAGGCATGACATCACCTTACCGGGGCATATAGGGACCAATGTTATAACTCTTGAAAATATGTTCCAACCATCATATCTGACCGAGATTCAGATCTGATTGGTGTTAGGATAACTTAGACTCAGGATGCCAGAGAAGAAAGGTGCAACACAAATTATCGAGGTGACATTGTAAGATTCTCGGGAACTGAAATATGGAAGCGAGTTCTGAAACAAGATTTCATCAGTAAACCAACGAGAGGATGAAGAGGTGGCTAATGGAATCAGCGACAATTCATCGAGATTAACAAAAGATGGATTTCCACAACTATGCGAACAAGAAGATAACATTTTTAAGATCAAATTGTATAATGATGTATGCTCGAGGAAAACATACAAAAATAAACATTGGTTGAAATGTGCGCCCAACATATTGGCATAGGTAGCATGATCAGTGTTAGAATGGTGATTCGATAACCAATGGTCTAAGAATGAAATGGCGACCATTAACTTCAAAGCAATAGGGTCGCTAGAAGTTTCGCATTCGCACGTCATAGTTCAATTGTCAGTTTCCCGAGTAAGAAACAACACAGGGAGCAAGGAATGAACTACGATGGTAATAAGTATCACTAGTATCAAGAATTTTTAAGAGGTGGTGAAATTCTCATGACATTCCTGACATAAAAGATAGTAATACTCCAAGGTAAAGAAGAACAAATGCTTGATAGCAAGGAACTAAAGGTACTACATGAAACATGAACACGTTTGTGTTGGAGGGAGGGCAATAAAATAGCCTATGATAACACAAATCATCGAGGGGCAAGGATGGTATTTCTTATCAAGAATTCGATAGATATCTCGAAAGAACCCAGAATGTTGATGATGATCACGACACCATTGTCGAGAGATTTCATGAAGATGTAATCGATCAGTGATGACATCAAGTCAAAGGAATGATGAAGCCAAAGGTTATTGGAACCATAGATACGACACAAACTCAAAATCAAGCTTGTTGTTTGAGGTGAAACGATAAGACAAGGAAGATCGACGTAAGCTTAGCTCATCATCGAAAGTTGTGCTCTGGGAATAAGGACCAGGTAGCATAGTTTAAGCTTTAACATGATGATGATGATGTAGCCAATCGGCTGGGAATGACATCAGTGAGTACAACTCACAGGTAATAAGGATTACAAAGAGTAGTTGAACCGTAGGACGGACTTGATTTAGTTATCGGTGTTTCGAATGACAAACAACTCAAAACCCGGAGAAAATTGGAATCAGCAAGAAATAATAGTTGATGAAGAACTCACAAGAAGTTATGTAGTTCGGTGATATTCTCGAGATACCAGAGTGTAATACTCGACGGTAGAGCAGAGTAGACGGTGTACACGTGAAATGATCTGCAGAAGACAAGTACTTCATCTTGTCTGAGGAATGGAATCAAAGGAGAACAATCATGGTCGGAACCATGGTTGCAAAGGACCAAACATGGATACTAGATGAACTTATATCAAGGAAATAGTTATTATTACAAGAAGTTTCCATGATAGGATCTAAATCGTGTCCATGGGCATGAACACAAGTTCAAGGTCAACTCCCACTTCTTCAATGTATAACCTTCCATTCACCTCTCGCTTTTCAAAAATGACATTGATTGTTGAAAGTTTTATCTGGTGGAATACCAGATAAGTATGACCTGTGAAATCTTTCGGGTTCACACAGATTAAGGAAGCCATAGGTTCCACCCATCAGGGCATCGTAGAAACATATACCATAAACTTCAGGAGTAAATAATACAAGCTCAAAAGTAGAACATGGTTGACAAAACAAAGGATACAACTTACCAAAGGCATTATGTATCTGATGAAAGGCTCACAAGCTTATTGAATATGAACGACGTTGTCGGATAAAATCTGACAAAGGGTCTGGTGGTCCACAAGGGATCTGATGTGAGCATCGGTACTCAAACCAAAGGAAGAAGGAATGCAAGGAAATCAGATTATAGAAATAACTGACTAACTCAAGCTCAAATGCAAAGGAATTATTAATTCCAAGACAAGGGGTCAGAAGCAATGCTCTGATTAGGGATGGATAAGATGAATAGCCTTAAGGGTACAATCGACAATTTGATTGGTTGAGATCCAGCTCATATTTAAATGGCGTCTAAGCTGGAAGAAAGAATTCTAAGATTCTTCCAAGGATTGCAAGCAATCGAAATTGAATCAATGGACTCAAAATTATAATGACAATGGATGCCACCAAGATTACTAGACTTATGGGATTAATCGTAATGCTTGTAAGCAAGAATTTCAAAAGCAATGGGTTGTTGAGGATCTTCGGAAGATCGAATGGCAATTCGGAGACTTCTTTGAAATACATTGATCAACTAGGGATGAGTGGATACTCGATAAGTACGATAAATTATCCTTAGGGGTATTCAGGTGGTAAAGAAATGCAAGGTGGTAGGCACAAAGGATTCTCAAACTATTGGAGAATATTTCAGGGTATCAAGTAATATCAAGGGAAACTGGGGATGAAGATATGAATGACAAGTGTAAGTAGTTATCCACAAGGATTTATCTATGAAAGGGAATTGCAGCAGCGATGTCACAAGTCTCGAGAGAACATTATAGAGTATCTTCAGGATCTTCTGGTGCAGCAGGCGATCATCTGGAATGAGGGGCTCTCCGGGAGAAAGTATTATCGAGAACCTAAAGTTATATTTAATAAAACCATTTTAACCCGAATAGAAGAGAGATCAGAGTCCTAGAGTATAGACGAGGAATAAAAGATCCTACTACCACCCAATGGCGACGTGGGCCCATAAGACACACATCCATGTTAATAAAAGTTTTGCAATGTCCAGACTCGACTTCGGCCAAGGAGTGTGGAAGGGGGATTCCTACAGGCAGTCAGCTCTGATACCAACTAGTGGCGCCCCCGATTCAATCATACATGCAAACGTGTACAATCAAGATAAGGGACTCACAAAAAGATATCACAACACAACTCTACAAATAAAATAAGTCATACAAGCATCATATTACAAGCCAGGGGCTTTGAGGGCTCGAATACAAGAGCTCGATCATAGACGAGTCAGCGGAAGCAACAATATCTGAGTACAGACATAAGTAAACAAGTTTTCCTTAATTAAGAAGGATAGCACAAATGGGGATACAGACCGAAAGAGGCACATGCCTCCTGCCTGGGATCCTCCTAAACTACTCCTAGTCCTCGTCAGCGGGCTACACGTAGAAGTAGGCACCTCCTGAGTAGTAGTAGTCATCATCGACAGTGGCGTCTGGCTCCTGGGCTCCATCATCTAGTCGCAGCAACCGGGTATAGAAAGGGGGAAAAGAGGGAGCAAAGCAACCGTGAGTACTCATCCAAAGTACTCGCAAGCAAGGAGCTACACTACAAATGTATGCATTGGTATCAAATGGCAAAAGGGGTATCATATGTGGACTGAACTACAGAATGCCGGAATAAGAGGGGGATACCTAGTCCTGTCGAAGACTACGCTTCTGGCCACCTCCATCTTGCAGCATGTAGAAGAGAGCAGAAGGTAAGTCCACCAAGTAGCATCGTGTAGCATAATCCTACGCGGCGATCCTCTCCTCGTCGCCCTGTTAGAGAGCGACCACCGGGTTGTATCTGGCACTTGGAAGGGTGTGTTTTATTAAGTATCTAGTTCTAGTTGTCATAAGGTCAAGGTACAACTCCAAGTCGTCCAGTTACCGAAGATCACGGCTATTCAAATAGATTAACTTCCCTGCAGGGGTGCACCACATTTCTCAACACGCTCGATCCCCTTTGTCCGGACACACTTCCCTGGGTCATGCCCGACCTCGGAAGATCAACACGTCGCAGCCCTACCTAGGCACAACAGACAGGTCAGCACGCCGGTCTAAATCCTATGGCGCAGGGGTCTGGGCCCATCGCCCATTGCACACCTGCACATTGCGAGGGCGGCCAGAAGCAGAATTAGCCCCCTTAATACAAGAGCAGGCTTATGGTCCAATCTGGCGCGCGGCGCTCAGTCGCTGACGTCACGAAGGCTTCGGCTGATACCACGACGTCGAGTGCCCATGACTGTTCCCGCGTAGTTGGTTCGTGCGTATAGGCCAGTGGCCAGACTCATATCAAATACCAATATCTCGTTAAGCATGTTATCTTGAAGTAAATGCAAACGCCGACCAGGGCCAGGACCACCTCTCTCCTAGGTGGTCTCAACCTACCCTGTCACTCCGCCACAAAGATCCACCTAGAGGGCCGTCTGGACAAAGGTCCTTTCAGCCCCCGATCCTTGAATCACTCGCGGGTACTCCTCGAGCCGACCTGTCTTTTTTCACCACAAGTATCGTATATTATGTATAAGTATATACCCGTGATCACCCCCCGAGTGATCACGGCCTGATAGCATAGCATGGCAGACTGACAAGAATGTAGGGCCACTGATGATAAACTAGCATCCTATACTAAGCATTTAGGATTGCAGGTAAGGTATCAACAGCTGTAGCAACAATGACAGGCTATGCATCAGAATAGGCTTAACGGAAAGCAGTAACATGCTACACTACTCTAATGCAAGTAGTATATAGAAGAGTAGGTGATATCTGGTGATCAAGGGGGGGGGGCTTGCCTGGTTGCTCTGGCAAGATAGAGGGGTCGTCAACACCGTAGTCGTACTGGTAGCAGCGGCGTCGGTCTCGTAGTTTATCAGAGAGAAGAGGGGGAGAAACAATAAATATTAAGCAAACAGATGCATAGGGATGCATGACATGACAACTACCGGTGCTAGGGGCCGGTGCCCTCACACGGTATGAGGTGGTACCGGTGAAGGGGGGAAACATCCAGGAAAATATCCCTGGTGTTTCGCATTTTCGAACAGAAGGACCGAAGGGGGAAAGTTCCATGTTCGCTATGCTAGGGATGTGTGTCGGACGAACGGGCCGCGTGTCCGGATTCATCTCGTCGTTCTGAGCAACTTTCATGTACAAAGTTTTTTATCTGACATACGGTTTATTTTATATTAATTTTCAAAGTTTTATTGATATTCTACAATTTTCTAGAGTTATATTAATTTGAAATTAAGAGCAAAATGCTATGTGCACACACTGAAGTGTACACAGCAAGGTGCTACAGAGGCTGACATGTGGGGCCTGTTGACTGAGTTGACCCAGTCAACATTAACTGGTTCACTGATGAACAGTACCAGTGGGACCCGGTTGTCATTGACTTCAGATTAACTATACTATGTATTTAACCGGTGTGGTCCTGCATGTTATTTCTATTAGACTAAATAAACAACTAATCTAATTAGTACTACTACTAAACAGAATAGAGCATGCCTTAAATAATGGGCACAGCCCAGCCGGTTGTGCACGGCGTGCTTGAACTAGCATGGCCAGTTCGCAGAAGCAAGGCCACGACTGCCATGCTCGGCCAGGAGTGGCTGCGTGTGGGAGGGGCGCACAGGAGCGAGCACGGCTGGGTGTGCGCGGGCGGGCGCAGGGACGCGATGTGTGGCTATGGGCAGCAACAGTAACAACAGGGAGCAGCAGTGGCAGGCAAAGCAGCAGCGGTGGCTGAGTAGTGCAGCAGCAACAGCAGCAAACCGGGGGCAGCGCGGAGGTACGGACAGGCGCGGGCGATGCACGCGGGGACACACTGCTGCGCTGCCGAACGCGGGGATGGGCGCGGCACTGGTAGAAAAAGGGCCTATAGTCCCGGTTCGTAAGGGCCTTTAGTCCCGGTTCCTGAACCGGGACTAAAGTGTCGGTACTAATGCCCTGACCCTTTAGTCCCGGTTCTATCCAGAACCGGGACTAAAGGGCGCGGCCACGTGGAGCTCCACCTTTAGTCCCGGTTGGTAACACCAACCGGGACTAAAGGAAATTTTATGATTTTTTTTTGAAAAAAAAAATTTGAAATTTTTTTTGAATTTTTTTTTATTTTCAAACTTTTGAATTTTTTTAACCTCTAGTCTGTAATCACCACCCCTCATCACTTCTCAATTTATCCTCTAATCACCCCTCATCATTCCAAATCATTTAACTTCCCGAATGGTCACCCATCCTCCCACTCCCCCAGCCTGAGCACGCTTAACTTCCGGGTTCTATTCTCCCTCGCTCCAAGTCTGCACTTGTTGTTTTCCTGACAATAGTAAGATGTCAATCCTATTAACCTTCAGAAATTTTGCTTGAGCATGAAGTGACACATTTCACTGTTTTAGTTTGAAACTATTGTTTTAAAAAACAATAATTATTTAGTAACACTAATATTTCTTGAATAATTAGTTTGACCATTGTTTGACCACAGTTTGACCACAGTTTGACCAGATTGGACCAAAATTGAAATAACTAAAATAATTATTTAGTAAAACTAATGTTCTAGAATAATTAGTTTGACCATTGTTTGACCACAGTTTGCCCACTGTTTGAATATTTTTCAATTTTTTCCACTCTAGATCTTAAAAGCCCCGTAACTTTTTTTCTATTAGGTTTTTGAGGATTTTGAAAATGTTTAACAAGTTTCCCCGTTAAATTTGGATGTAACTTTTCGAGTAGATGATTTTTCATATAAAAAACTTTTTCATCCGAGTTAGTATGCAAAAGTTATGCCCATTTTTACAAATTTCAGAGAGATTTTGCAAATAAAGTCAAAATTCACATTTGCAAATTTTCCCAACAACTAGACCACATATCACATGAGAAACTTATTTTCTTTTATTTTTTTAACATTTCCATTATTTTCTTTTATTTTTTTAAAACTGAAAAGGCGATCCACAGGGGGGTAGAGTTTGAAAATGGGACCTTTAGTACCGGTTCGTGGCGCGAACCGGGACTAAAGGTCTCAACCCCATTAGTCCTGGTTCGTGCCTCAAACCGGGACTAAGGGTCTAATCTTTAGTCCCGGTTTGAGGCACGAACCGGGACTAAAGGTCATCGCACCCTTTAGTCCCGATTCATGTCTTAAACCGGGACTAAAGGGCCCGAGTGAACCGGGACTAATGCCTTAGCCGCACGAACCGGGACCAATGCTCACATTAGTCCCGGTTCTAGACTGAACCGGGACTAATGGGCTGAGCCGGCGTGGACCATAGTCCTGTTTTCTACTAGTGCGGGCAGGCGCCAGCTAGTAGGGGCGCGCGCAGACACGGCGAGCATGCAGGCACGGCGAGCGCGCAGCCACGGCGAAACGGCGACGGAACAGAGGGGGGTCGATGGAAATGGGAGTGGCGCTCATGGGCGGAGGCGAAGGACACAGCCGGCATGGCAGAGGAGTTTCGGTGAGGTAGATCGGGCGTGGGGCGGCGGCCGCCGTAGGCGAGGAAGACGCATCGATCCAGTGGCGTTGCTGCGGTGCTGCTCAATCCAAAGGGCAAAGGCGACGTAGTCGATGAAGGCGCATCCC
>NC_041384.1:665343068-665355897 GCF_002162155.2 Triticum dicoccoides
GCAATGACGGTGTCCGCGAAAACGATGGCGAACAGCGTGGTCGCCGCACTCGGTTCCCAGCTTGATTTCGAGCAGAGGAGGTGGAGGCTCGATGGGGAAAGAGGGGAAAACAATCGAGAGACGACTAGGGTTTCCGGGGAAACGTAGATATAGGTCGCAGGGGGCGACGTGGAGGCCATCCATGGCCAGGATGCCATGGATGTAGGACTCGCACGCACTTTGTCTCCCTGTGAACAGAATATTGAAGAAAAGGCCCTAGGTGGGTTGGGCTCCTACTATAGCAGTGGGCCATCTGCACGATTCCATTCTTGTTTTCTTTTCCTTTTCTAAAACTTTTATGTTCTTTGTGTTTTCTTTTAATACGCATTGTTTGTATTTAACTAAGCCGTCAAATGATTTCTGCAAAATGTGGAACTTGATCCAAAATTGATGCTGCATTTTTAGGCACTGCCACAAAAAGTTTGAGAGGTGCTTGAATTCATTTCAAATTTTGTTTAAATAGAAATGATAAAATTTGGGGCTGTTTGCCACAGTTTTGGATAGTTTAGGGCATCTAAACACTTTTCAAAAATGTTGGTTCACCACCAATATTACCAAATGAATATTTTCCACATGATGAACATTATAGTTTTAGTGTTTGAAAACTTTTATCATTTGACTTTAATTCACATTCAAATTTGAATCGGTTTTGAACTAACGCGAGATTAACAACAGTAACCAAGGTGACGTGGCATCATTAGTGTGGAATTACTGTAGCTTAATTATCCGTGCGTCACATAATGTTCTCCTGAAACCAAATGCGAGTTTGACGCCTCCATGAGGCATGATGCATATTGCAGAAACTAAACAGGAAAGGAGCCGCCATCCCGTCACCCCTAGACATCGTCATCGCCTGCAAGGGATGCTTCTTCCCCAACGGCGCCTCCTTCACTTGTACCACCAGCCAAAGTTGCAGGATCGGTAGCACCATCGGTTAGGGGCGTGGGACCAAAGGTGCGGAACTTCTCCAGCAGGGCCTCCACCTGACCATTCACGGCCGCGGCCGCGGCCACGGCCGCGCAATGTTCTTCATCCACAGGCTCCAGCATCTCGTCAAGGCGGGTGGCAGGATTGCGAAGATGGAGGTGGCTGAAGACCCACGTCAGCGGGGCTGAGGAAATAACGCGGACTTCTTCCTCTGCCATGGGGCCGATACCGCTCACGATGTCCTCAAGCGCATCAACTAGGTAAGGAAGAAGCTAGGTGGGGCCCTCGTCGCTGGCGGCCAGCGGCTCATCCAAGACTTTCTCGTAGAGCGACCGCAGCATCGTCCGAGACCTCTCTTGGAGGAGCTTGAAGGCCGCGCAGTCCTCTGCCAGGACCTTCGCCTTGACGTCAAGCTCGGCCTTCTCCGCCTTCAGCTTCTGCTCCAGCTCCTCCAGTCGGCTGCTTTCCGTGGCCTGTGCCTTCGCCAACTGCTCCAGCTCAGCGTCGCGACCCCTGACGGCATCCTCTCGGGCCTTCATCTTCTCCTCCTCTGCCTTGCGGCCTCAGGCTTCTTTCGCACGCTCCCTCCGCATGGTTGTCAATGTTTTGGGAATGGGGGTCCCCAGACTTGCCTGCCTGCAGCCCACAGCATGGCTCCACCAGCGGTTTGTACGGCCCATCTTCACCAATAAACACTCAAGACCCTCGCGAGGGGCCAAGCCTTGCGAGGCGGATGGCGCAAGACCTCCTCAGGGGCGACCTCACCAGGATGGCTCGCGAGGGGCGGAGAGATCAAGGCAAGGGACACCTCGCGAGGTTTCAGTGACACAAGCCATGATGACTGGAGCCAGGCGGGCGCTAGCGCGCAGTGTCCTTGTTTCCTCTTTGGTGCTAAAGAGGCAAGCGCAGGTGAGGAGTCCCGAGGCATCAGGCAAAGGTTTCCATATCGGTGCAACAAGACCAAGACCAGCAGGACGGAGGTAACCGTGGAGCCCAAGATGGCGTCACCACTAGAGCCTTTGGCAGGCAAAGACCACTTTTGTCAGGATAGCTTGTACTAGTTGTCCCCTTCAAACTGGCTGTTGTGGGATCCCTTCCCGCTCAATATTTGGGAACAGGACCAGGGCCTCTATAAATAGGACTAGCCACCACCGTACTGAGTGGGGCGACGAGAGAGAAAAAGATCTCATCTGGGATCAGAGCCACTCCATCCATAGCCCCAGACAAGTTCACCAAGCAAACGAACACCTCTCCACAGGAGGTTGTTCTTCCCTTGTAACTGTTCGTCATCAGCCCAAGAGGCAATCCACCAAACCACACTGAAGTTAGGTATTACACCATAACGGTGGCCCGAACCAGTATAAATCTTGTGTCTCTCGTTATTTGGGTTCGTCGAGCTAGGCCGTGAGATCTTGCGGAGTGTGCAAGCTAGAGAGGGGGAGAGATCTTTGTGTGCACCCCAGTGTTCAGACCTCAAGGGTTTGCCGGAACCCGAAATCCGACATTTGGCACGCCAGGTAGGGGTGCACTGAAGCCTTGCCCCGATGGCCTCACCTCTCTGAACTATTCTCATGGGCGCCACCTCTTCTCCGACTGGATTGATGGGCGCCCTCCGCAGCGCTGATGGGCTCCGGGCCTTCACCCCCGTCTTGCGGCGGGTGTAGTGGCCGCACAAGTTCAAGTCAGAGATGCCGCCCCATTACGCTAGTGCGGCGGACCCGATGGCCTTTCTGCTGGCATACGAGGAGGCCGTTCTGGAGGCCGGGGCGACGATAAAGCCATGGCCAACTGGCTCCCGATGGCCCTCGCTAGTGTGCCGTGCGCCTGGCTCCTCCATCTGCCAGAATCTTCTATGGCCTCCTGGGAGGAGCTTCGCGACCTCTCCATCACGTGCTTCGGGGAACCAGCACCCCCCATTGTCACGGCCCCTCATCGGTGGCTCGCAGGTACCACCCTCGGACTATCACACCAAGCCGTTCTTTCGCCAGATCAGCACTACCTCCACGCGGCAGGGGGCTCCCCCGGGTTGGGCGGCGCCCAAGGCCAACCTGATCTTCGACTCAAGAGATCACCTAGTCAATACCGTTGGTTCGTGTGTGATTCTGATGCTTTGCACGCAGACCATCTGTAGTGTAGCCATCACCAAGACCTTCATCGACAACGGCGCCGGCCTCAACGTGCTCTCCATAGAGGCTTTCAGCCTCCTCCACGTACCACTTGAGCGGCTCCGCCCCAGCAAGACTTTCTTTGGGGTGGGCGGCAACTCCTCCAACCCCCTAGGGAAGTTCCTTCTCCTTGTGACCTTCGGCACACGCGACAACTACTGCATCGAGCTAATCGACTTCGTCATCGCCCGCATCAGTTTGCCGTACAATGCCATCCTCAGGTACCTGGCGTTCACCTAGTTCATGGCAGCAACCCATCCTGCCTACAACCTCATGAAGATGCCAGGAAGCAAGGGCGTCCTCACCATGGCCGGAGACACCAAGGAAGCTGTGGCGGCCCTCAAGCTAGCCTTCAGGGCCATGGCGGCAGCTTGCCCAGCCAACAAGGCCGTGCCCAGAGCCAAGGTGGCTGCGCCGACCAAGAAGAAGCAGTTGTTCACTCAAGGTTAAGCCAAGATGAAGCAAATACCGGTCGACGCAGATGGGGCCTCTGGCTCTACCTTTACCATAGGCGCCGACCTTGCCCCAGACCAAGAAAAGGAGTTGGTGGGCTTCTTGTGAGCGAACAAGGGGGTATTCGCCTGGGAACCCAAGCAGCTAGTTGGGGTCCCGAGAGGAGTGATCGAGCATCATCTGAGGGTGTGCCACAATGTGCGCCCTGTGAAGCAGAAGGCGAGGCGACAATCCATGGAGAACCAGTCTTTCATCGTTCAAGAAACCCGCAAGCTGGAGGTAGTAGGTGTCATCCGCAAGGTCCGATACCTAGAGTGGCTAGCAAACCCAATCGGCGCGCCAAAGAAAGCAGGGAAGGAACGCATGTGTGTCGACCTCACCACCCTCAACGAGGCTTGCCCTCAGGACCCATTCCCGCTGCCGCACATCGACCAGATTGTCGATTCCACCGCAGAGTGTGACCTACTGTGTTTCCTGGATGCGTTCTCAAGCTACCACCAGATCAAGATGGGGTGGAAGTTGTGGAGAAAATGGCTTTCTTGACCCCATGCGGGGTGTACTGCTACAATTGCATGTCGTTAAGACTACGCAACGTGGGGGCAACCTTCCAGCGACTGATGCACATCGCCTTGGGGCGGCAGCTTGGGAGGAACGCTAAGGCCTACGTCGACCACATTGTTGTAAAGTCTCAGGAGGCGAGATCTTTGATTCAGGACCTAGAGGAGACCTTCGCGAGCCTATGCCAGGTGGACTCGCGGCTCAATCCGGAGAAGTGCATGTTCGGCGTCCCTTCCGGCAAGCTACTGGGCTTCCTCGTGTCTCACAGAGAAATCAAGGCCAACTCGGAGAAGGTCAAGGCAATTGAAGACATGATTCCACCACAAAACCTGAAGGAGATGCAGAAGCTTGCAGGCTGCGTGACTTTGTTGGGGCACTTCATCTCCAAGTTGGGGGAACGCGCCTTGCCGTTCTTCAAGCTGATGAAGAAGAAGGGTCCGTTCGAGTGGACCCTCGAGGCCGACCTGGCATTTCAAGACCTCAAGAGATACTTGACCAGCCTGCCGGTGATCGCCTCGTCCTCGCAAGCCATTGGTACTCTACTTATCTACCACACCCCACTCCGCTAGCACGGTGCTGGTGGCCCTCAGAGAGAAGCCGCCGAGCAGAAAGAAGCTGCACAACACCAAGACGATGCACCTGAGACAGTGGCTGCTCCGGCTAGCCATCAGGCCCCAGGAGTTGGGGATCCACAGGAAACACCTCAGTCCCCGAGAGCCAAAAACTCCATCAGCTCCCCACCCTTGTCGAGCACCCAATGTACTTCGTCAGCACAGTGCTACGAGACGCGAGAGCGCGATACCCCATGCCTTAGAATCTCTTGCTCGTGCTCTTGGTGGCCTCTCGTATGTTGCCCCACTACTTCCAGGGCCACCCTATCAAGGTCATCTCAGCTTACCCATTGGAGAGAGTGCTCAGGAGCCCCAGTGCTGCAGGAAGAGTCGCTGAATGGAACATCGAGCTGCAAGCGTTTGACCTGGAGTTCAGCACAACCAGGGTCATCAAAGGAGCTGCACTCGCTGACTTTGTGGCAGAATGGACCGATACCGCGGAGCTCGAAGCAGGCGAGAATCGACCCCTCTTGCCAGGGAATGAAGCGCCAGACAGCTGGGTCATGTACTTCAATGGCGCATTCGCGCGCCAGGGCACGGGGGCTGGAGTCGTGCTCATCTCGCCCACTTAGTACAAGCTTGACTATGTCATGCAGCTCTGCTTCCAGCGGGGCGAGAAGGTCTCCAACAACATCATAGAGTACGAGGGTCTCATCGCTGGCCTCAAGGCCGTGGTGGCCCTGGGGGTGAAACGCCTCACCATCACGGGAGACTCACAACTCCTCGTAAACTTCTCCCACAAGGTATACGAGCTAAAGGATGAGCACATGGAGGCATACCTCACGGAGGTACGCAAGATGGAGAAGCAGTTCCTGGGCCTGGAGCTACAGCATGTGCCTCGTGGCACCAACAAAGAGGCCGACGACATCGCCAAAAGAGCATCCAAGTGGCTGCCCCAAGAGCCTGGCATCTTCGAGGAACGGCTCTTCAAGCCTTCGACAGCACCTCAGCCTGCGGATCCGGCACCACCTCAGGAGGAGCTCCCCTAGCCACCAGCCTCAGGAGCTCCCTCCTGTGGCCTGACCTTAGGAACGCGCCTCCTCTTCGTGCTCAAGCCTCAGGAGGGGTGCTGGATCGAGGAGTTCAAGGCATGCCTGACGCAGGGCATGTTGCCGGAGAAGGAGGAAGACGCAGAGCGTGTGGCCCGACAGGCTACAGTGTATGCATTCAGGACGGTGAGCTATACAGGAAGCGGCCAAATGACGTTTCTCTTCGATGCATTTCCAGGGAACTGGGGAATGAGTTGCTGGCCGACATACATGGCGGAGACTACGGGCACCACTAGTCTTCGTGCACCCTAGTCGGCAAAGCTTTCCGCAGCGGGTTCTACTGGCCCACTGCACTAAACGACTCAGACGAGTGATTTCTACTACACAACCTTCTTCTTGTAGATGTTGTTGGGCCTCCAAGTGCAGAGGTTTGTTGGACAGTAGCAAATTTCCCTCAAGTGGATGACCTAAGGTTTATCAATCCGTAGGAGGCGTAGGATGAAGATGGTCTCTCTCAAGCAACCCTGCAACCAAATAACAAAGAGTCTCTTATGTCCCCAACACACCCAATACAATGGTAAATTGTATAGGTGCACTACTGCGGCGAAGAGATGGTGATACAAGTGCAATATGGATACTAGATAATAGTTTTTGTAATCTGAAAATATAAAAACAGCAAGGTTACTAATGATAATAGTGAGCACAAACGGTATTGTAATGCGTTGAAACAAGGCCTAGGGTTCATACTTTCACTAGTGCAAGTCCTCTCAACAATAATAACATAATTGGATCACATAAATATCCCTCAACATGCAACAAAGAGTCACTCCAAAGCCACTAATAGCGGAGAACAAACGAAGAGATTATGGTAGGGTACGAAACCACCTCAAAGTTATTCTTTGCAATCAATCCGTTGGGCTATTCCTATAAGTGTCACAAAAAACCCTAGAGTTTGTAATAGAATAGCACCTTAAGACACAAATCAACCAAAACCCTAATGTCACCTAGATACTCCAATGTCACCTCAAGTATCCGTGGGTATGATTATACGATATGCATCACACAATCTCAGATTCATCTATTCAAACCAACATAAAGTACTTCAAAGAGTGCCCCAACGTTTCTATTGGAGAGTCAAGACGAAAACATGTGCCAACCCCTATGCATAGGTTCATGGGTGGAACCCGCAAGTTGATCACCAAAACATACATCAAGTGGATCAATAGAATAACCCATTCTCACCACGGTTATCCCACGCAAGACATACATCAAGTGCTCTCAAATCCTTAAAGACTCAATTTGATAAGATAACTTCAAAGGGAAAACTCAATCCATTACAAGAGAGTAGAGGGAGAGAAACATCATAAGATCCAACTATAATAGCAAAGCTCGCGATACATCAAGATCGTACCACCTCAAGAACACGAGAGAGAGAGAGAGAGATCAAACACATAGCTACTGGTACATACCCTCAGCCCCGAGGGAGAACTACTCCCTCCTCGTCATGGAGAGCACCGAGATGATGAAGATGGACACTAGAGAGGGATTCCCCCTCTGGCAGGGTGCCGGAACGGGTCTAGATTGGCTTTCGGTGGCTACGGAGGCTTCTCGCGGCGGAACTCCCGATCTATAGTGCTCCATGAAGTTTTTAGGGTATATGGGTATATATGGGAGGAAGAAGTACGTCGGTGGACCTCCGGGCTGCCCACGAGCCAGGGGGGCGCGCCCAGGGGGGTGGGCGCGCCCCCCTCCCTCGTGGGCTACCCAAGACTCTCCGAAAGCCAATTGATTTTCCTTTTCTGCGATACTCTAAAACAAGGAAAAAGACATAAACTGCACTGGGCTCTGGGTTAATAGGTTAGTCCCAAAATAATATAAGAGTTCATAATAAAGCCCATAAACATCCAAAACAGATAATATAATAGCATGGAACAATAAAAAATTATAGATACGTTGGAGACGTATCAGCATCCCCAAGCTTAATTCGTGCTTGTCCTCGAGTAGGTAAATGATAAAAACATAATTTTTGATGTGGAATGCTACCTAACACATTTCTCTAAGTAATTCTCTTTATTGTGGCAAGAATATTCAGATCCATAAGATTCAAGACAAAAGTTTAATATTGACATAAAAATAATAATACTTCAAGCATACTAACAAAGTAATCATGTGTTCTCAAAATAACATGGCTAAAGAAAGCTATCCCTACAAAATCATATAGTCTGGCTATGCTCCATCTTCACCACACAAAGTATTTAAGTCATGCACAACCCCGATGACAAGCCAAGCAATTGTTTCATACTTTTGATGTTCTCAAACTTTTTCAATCTTCACGCAATACATGAGCGTGAGACATGGACATAGCACTATAGGTGGAATAGAATGGTGGTTGTGGAGAAGACAAAAAGGAGAAGATAGTCTCACATCAACTAGCACTACTAGGGAAAAGGCTAGCAGCAGCGCGGGTTTTCGGTGTATCAGTAGCGCGCGGACCGGCGCTACTAATAAGGCGCTACAGCTAACACATAGCAGTAGCGCGTGCTCACCAGCGCTACTACTACACAAGTGTAGCAGCAGTGCGCTTAGTGGAAGCTCGCTACTGCTAATAGCTATAGCGCGCTTCTTCCGTGGCGCTACTGCTACTACCGCGCTGCTGCTAACTTCTCTCCACTCGCTACTGCTAATTTTAGTAGTTTTTTTGTTTTTTCGGCATATTTGTTTTGTATTTGAATAGGCTTTATAGAAAAATCTATAGCACATACAAATGTCATCATGATACACATACAAATGCATGCGAGACCTCAGATGTAATCATAGCATATACATAAAAATAGTCTCATCATAATCATCATCCAACACAAAGTGGTCCCTCGTCATCATCTCGAAAATAGCGATACAAGTCTCGATTACTTGCAAATACATCGTCATCCATCTAAACAATGATATACGCGAGAAGAGCTATCACTTTGAGTACATGAGTTCATATCCCTCTCTCGCATTAGCGTGAACCTAAACTAACTACTGCCTGTCGCTCGGAAACCAGAAACCGGTACACCTGGGCCTGACACTCTGGCCACTTGTCGTATATACACTCCTAGCGTAGCACTTCTTCGCCATCTATGATCTATGCACCTGCATCGTCACATGAGTCGATGATATGCAACATATATAGTTGAGCAACAGAAAGAGACAGACTTGGCAAAAATAGAAACAACATATCATAAGCATAAATAACAAAGTTCATCGTACCCCAAAATGCCCTAACTAGAGTGATTTTCGCTAGTCGAAGAGGAGGACGGTTTAATTACATCACAAATAAAGTTTCACCGTGCATAACTCAAAGTTTTGTCATACAGAAAGTATGGACTAAATGGACACATTGTCATATATCGACAATCACTCCAACATGTCGTTCCATCCATCCAAGTCAGGGAGATAGTCCTTGAGCTTAGTGAAAGGCTTCATGTCGAGACGCTGAGAGGCTATCCATGTTCGGACGTCTTCCCGCGACATTTGTCCTTCTTCGTAGAACATCCCTATTTTTTCCGACAACCTCCTTCATGATGATTTGGGCAGTTCGTGTTGGATATTATAGAACTCAGCTCGAAGTCGATGATCCTCGATATCTCCTATGTCCTTTGCCGATTGGAGAATATGGGCATCGCGGATCTAGGTGACATGCGAAGGTTCCGCTGATCCCGTCTGTACTCCAGCATGTGGTGTAGGACATAGAATCCATCATTAAGAGAATCGTTCGGTTGCTGGATGCAGCAGAAGTCGGTCTTATGGCCGAAGGTGGCCCTGCCGCCCCTTGTCTTCTTGTCCCTGACATCTCCATCCCTTGATTGGTAGTAAAACATAGCACTGTCTAGAATATCCTTGATGTGGGTGTAATCCTTTTTGTGAATGTTCTTCGACGAGTCCAAGTAAAGAGCGTGGGAGAATTGGGGGTAGAGGATGATGAGGAAGGCGCGCCCGCCGCTGCGCAAAATAAGTACACCTCAAATTAATTAGCCTCCACCGTGCAAATGAATGATTGAAATCGAAGGAAGGATAGCATCGCGGATGACTTACATGGGATGATAAGGAACGAGAATCGCCTCCTTGTCCTTATTGGCGAGCATGAAAGTGACGATGTAATCCCTCACGTATTCACGGTGCTTTGCGCAGACTCCCAAGGAGCCCTCGTGCATGTAGTACGGGTCAGCGACACAGATATTAGATATCTTCTCAACCCCGATGATGTAGTTCATGTTCAAGGCACAAAGGCAAACAAACGTAAGATCCAGCTTCTTCACATGCAACATGTCGAATATGTAATCAAATCAGAGGAAGAACTTATCCGCAGGGAAGCTGTCGATTTACGACATTTGCCGCGGAACGTTAACACATAGAGTGGGTATCCTGGATCTTTCAAGGCGATGAGGCCTTTCTCTACCCTCAGCACATCGTCATGAAGTCTCCTTAGATCGCCGAATTTGGCCCGTAGCGCTATTGCAGGTAGGACTGGTTGACCGGGGATATGCCATTTATCCACATCGGGGATATCTATACGGTCCTGAAGCCGAGGCTGCTGAGGCGGCTGGATCATAGAATCAGCTTTTTTTGCCTTTCCTCGTTCTCTTCCTAGACTTCTTTACTACCGGAAGGTCGTCCATAATACGTTGAGACGGCAATTCAGGCACCGACTCATGACGCTCAAACCCTGAGGAGGTGCCAGTATAGACATACTGTTCAGCGCCATCGTCGTCCTTATCCACATCCATGGCGATGTCATCAATGACTAATGAAGCCTCCTCCTTACCCCGTCCGCTATCACCCAACCCGACACCCGACGCTAATTGGGTAGGTGGGGTGTTGATGTTCATACCTTGCTGAGAGTGCGTGCTCGTGGGTGTGCTCCCGGCCGCCTCCAGATGAAGCAGACTCTTTGGCCACAACAGGACCCACCCATTGCAACAATCACCAAGCCACCGCGTTGTCTCGTTGTCATCCCCCGCTAGTATTGGAGGAGGCAAATTCTCGTGGCCTGGTTTGACACTGGCCACGGAAACCTTGAAGATGTTCGGGGGGATCGGTCGGCTGTGGAACAATGGTTCCTTCGGCTTCATTATCGTCGCCTTCCCCACGTCCACCTTCTGGTCGCCGATGGTGTACAATATGGTGCACGGGGTTTCATCGGCCTGCAAAGAAAAGTCTGCGATGTGAGACATCCGAAAGGCAACGAAAACGGGAGATTATACATTTATATTGAAGGGGGGCGGTGTGATAGATACCGCGAGGGCGTCGAGCTTAGCCAAAGATGAAGCACCACCGAGCACGTCCGGTGCGGGAGCCGGTGCGGGAGTAGGTGCTGGTGCAACGCTAGTCGAGCTGCTCCCCAAGAAGTCGGCAAGGGGAAAGTCCTCTGCATTTTTTTTTGGATTTTGCCTTGTCCCTGTGATAACGCCCGTCACCAAGGAAGTAGACAAATCTGCAACCACCTGTTTTGCGGCAGCTACCACTATTGCGACTGTTTGAGATGATTTCTTCTCAACCGCAATCTCAACCTTCTTGTCGATGTTTTCTTCAGTTAACCTCCGTCTTTCCTTTCTCTCCTCCGCGGTCTCACGGTAGTACTTCTTCCACGTGGCGCCGTCTCCGACACCATGCATGCGTCCATACGACGGTCGAGTATCTACCGGTTGTCGTTTCAATATGTTCAACACCCGGTTGAATGGAGTGTCCCACTTGGGCCTCGCCAATGCCTCAGACGGCGAGTCGCTTTCGGCCACAATCCGGTGATGCTCTCTCTGAAAAAGGCACAAGGATCGTTTACAAATATGACTAACGTGTGCAGTTGAATTGGTCAAAAACTAAAATTACCATCAGTCTCATGAACTCCGTAATGACCGGTATTGTCTCGTAAACCTTGTTCACTGGGTCCCAACGGTGCCGGGCCCTGAGGACGTCACGCTCCTGCGAAACGGTGAAATCCGCCAAGGGGTCTGGGATGCCAAGACTCGCGGCTTACGCGTCCTCCTTGGCCCATTTGGACCTCTTTCCGCTGTAACCACGACTTGCGAGGTGGTGGCTCCCAATGTTCCTCTCTTGAAGCCCCTTCATATACTGAGACTTTTTTTGGCAGCTTCGGCCTCGCAAGCCTCCTTGAATATTTGAAACTGTTCTTCCGTGATTGTTGGATTATCCTTTACAATCTCGGAGTAGGGTTCCTTCTTGTCGATGATCTTTGCTTTCACTCGATTTTTCCAGGCGGCCAATGCGTTGCTAAACTTGGTCATGGTGTGTTTGTTTATCTTCTTCATTGCCGAGTCCTCATCTGGATCTTCATAATCCTTCTCATTCCGGCCCGAGAACAAGAATATTTGGTGAAACTTCTTTAGGAGGGAGCTCCTCATATTTTCTATCTTCGGTAGTTTCTCATCGTTGATGGTGGTGGTTGTCCGTACGATGCAGCCTATTTGATTGTCGTAGCATCGACGCGCTTCCTCGGGCGCCTTTGGCTCAAAATTGCCGTCGTCCACCTCCGTGACCACCAGTCTAGTAGTCTTTAGTTTGTTAGGAAGCCGTTGCCTCTTTGCTTTCTGTTCTACACCGGCTCCTCTCCCCGAGGCAGCGCCGGTCTCAGTCTTAGTGCCGGTCTCGATGCTGGTCTGAGTCTCAGCGCCGGTCTCAGTCTCAGCACCGGTCTCAGTCTCAGCGTCGGTCTCGATGCTGGTCTGAGTCTCAGCGCCGGTCTTAGTCTCAGCACCGGTTTGCGTGTCGGTCTCAGTCCCCGATGCCAACGGTTGATTGCCGGCAAGGCTAAAAAATTCATCTGCCGCCCAGTAGACATCGTCGCAATCACCAGAACCCTGTCCTTCATCGTTGCTAGCCATGTTTCCAATGATTAAATCTAGTAAATTAAATCTAGATCTAACACTAGTAGAAAACAGGGCTTTGATCACGGGGCAATATTCACATTAGTCCCGGTTCAGTCATGAATCGGGACTAATGTGAACATTGGTCCCGGTTCGTGCGGCTAAGGCTTTAGTCCCGGTTCACCTGAGCCCTTTAGTCCCGGTTTGAGACACGAACCGAGACTAAA
>NC_041384.1:665356249-665381847 GCF_002162155.2 Triticum dicoccoides
CTTTTTTATTTTGAAAAAATCAAAAGAAAATGATAAAAACTTCAAATAATAAAATCCTTCGAGAGGTAGTTATATTACTACATCTACTAGTTAGGAAAATTTAAAAACTTAAATTTGGACATGTTTTGCAAAAAATGTAGGGAAAATGTAAAACAGCTATAACTTTTGCATACGATGTCGGAAAAAACGTATAATATATCAAAATGTTCGGAACAAAAATCCGCATCCGATGGAGACTGCCTACGGCCTGTTTGCAAATTTTTAGAATCCTCAAATTCTAAAAGGAAAAAAAGTTATGCTCAAATTTCAGTTTTTTTTGAATTTTTGTTAAATCTGGTCAAACTATGGTCAATCAACTTATTCAAGAAGTATTAGTGTTACTAAATAATTATTCAAGAATATTAGTGTTACTAAATAATTATTTCAGTTTTTTTGAATTTTGGTCAACTATGGTCAAACTGTGGTCAAATTGTGGTCAAACTACTTATTTAAGAAATATTAGTGTTACTAAATAATTATTGATTTTTAGAACAATAGTTTCAAACTCAAACAGTGAAAAGTGTGACTTCATGCTCAAGCTAAATTCCTGAGGGTTAATAGGACTGACATCTTACTATTGTCAGGAAAACAACAAGTGCAGACTTGGAAACGAGGGAGAATAGAAACCGGAAGTTAAGCGTGCTTAGGCTAGAGGAGTGAGAGGATGGGTGACCGTTCGGGAAGTTAGATGATTTGGAATGATAAGGGGTGATTAGAGATTAAAGGTTAAATTGAGCAGTGATGAGGGGTGATTAGAGATTAGAGGTTAAAATAATTCAGAAATTTGAAATTCAAAAAAAATTCAAAAAAAATTCAAAAAAAATTTCAAAAAAAAATCGTAAAATTTCCTTTAGTACCGGTTGGTGTTACCAACCGGGACTAAAGGTGGACCTCCAGGCAGCAGCCACGTAGAGGGCCTTTAGTCCCGGTTCCAGTTAGAACCGGGACTAAAGGGGGAGGATTTAGTACCGACCCTTTAGTCCCGGTTCCAGAACCGGGACTAAAGGCCCCTTATGAACCGGGACTAAAGGCCCTTTTTCTACTAGTGTAATAAAATGAATAATGACATGCAAAAGGCCTATGTTTTGTAAGAACATTGACTCCTTCCTGGAGCGGTAAATCCCGGGCACTCGATATGTCCTAGTTTGTAGCACAAGTCATGCCGAAATTCACGGAAAATTTCGGCATGACCTTTGCTAAAAAAGTGGACAAATCGAGAACCTGAAATTTTCTAGAACGGAAATGAATCAACATTCCGGCAAAACATATATAGGCCAATCAGCTTCATTCAAACAACAAAGCCACTTGGGCACAAACAACATGACCACTTCAATGAAAAGATATAATCAACAATAAAGGTCTAGGAAGGGATCATCTTTAAAATAAAACTTGCCTAAATAACCTAGATAATTAACCTAATTAAACTAGTTAACCTGACTAGTTCTCTGTCAAAGCGCTAACTAAATTTTTGCACGAACCTAGGTAATTAACCTAATTAAACTAGTTAACCTAACTACTTCTCTGTCAAAGCCCTAGCTAAATTTTTGCCCTAACCTAGATAATTAACATAATTAAACTACCTAACCTATGCATGAGAGAGAGGAGGGGTGTGGGCTTACACAGGATGGCTCCGGTGGTGGCGAGGGAGGCAGGGGCCTCTCCGGTGACGGCGAGGGAGGGTCCGGTGGCGTTGATGAGGCCGCACGGCTCCGTGGCGTTGGGGGCGGCTCCGGTGGCATCGACGGTGCACGGCTCTGGTGGCCCCAGGGGCGTCGACGTCAGAAGGAGACGGCGGTGAAGTGGGGCAACGGCGAATCGGGGAGACGACGGCGGGGTGGGTCGAGAGATTTGTGGGGCAAGTGGTGCCCTGGGGGCGGGAACGGTTTTTTGGTTAAGTCAAAACTAGCGGTAGCGCGTTTCGCAGAACGCGCTATAGCTAAGGTAGCTATAGCGCTTTTTCCAAAACGCGCTACTGCTATACAAATGTAATTTTCTCTCTTTTTTATTTCCTTTTCTGTTTCTATAGCGGGGGTCCTGGAAAAGCACTCCAGCGCCTCTTACTAACACACACTACAGCTAAGCCTTTCTCTGTTTTTTCGCTTTTTCATTTATTTTGCTTTACATTTTATTTATTTCTTTCTCCTTTTTCTGTTTCTTTCATTTTCATTTACTTTTCTATTTGTTTTTCATTTTATTTTGTTTCCATTAGCAGTAGCGCTGTTACAGGGAAACGCGCTGCTACTCATGCCCTAGCGGTAGCGCGCCTCCTGCAAGGCCGCTACTGTTATGCGTAGCCCATCGTTCCAACAATGGGAATATTATTAGTAGCGCTTTTACGGGCACACGCGCTACTGCTAGGATCGTATCTGCAGCGCAGTTTATTCTGAACCGCTACTGCTATCTAGTACTAGCGCCCTTTTTTAAACCGCGCTGTTGCTAAATTTCTGTGTATAAGGTTTTCCCTAGTAGTGTAGGCGTATCAACGGGCTATGGAGATGCCCATCAATAGATATCAATGTGAGTGAGTAGGGAATGCCATGCAACGTATGCACTAGAGCTATAAGTATATGAAAGCTCAACAAAAGAAACTAGCGGGTGTGCATCCAACTTGCTTGCTCACGAAGACCTAGGGCACTTGAGGAGGCCCATTGTTGGAATATACAAGCCATGTTCTATAATGAAAATTTCCCACTAGTATATGAAAGTGACAAAACAAGAGACTCTCTATCATAAAGATCATGGTGCTACTTTGAAGCACAAGTGTGGAAAAAGGATAGTAGCATTGTCCCTTTTTTATTTTATTTTTTTAATTTGGCCTTTTTTTGCCTTTTTTTTATTTGGCCGTTATTTTTTTTGGCCTTTCTTTTTTTGGGAGAATGCTCTATTAATGATGATCATCACACTTCTATTTTTTTACAACTCAATGATTACAACTCGATACTAGAACAAGATATGACTCTATATGAATGCCTCTGGCGGTGTACCGGGATGTGCAATGACTCATGAGTGACATGTATGAAAGAATTATGAACGGTGGCTTTGCCACAACTAAAATGTCAACTACATGATCATGCAAAACAATGTGACAATGATGAGCGTGTCATAATAAACAAAACAATGGAAAGTTGCATGGCAATATATCTCGGAATGGCTGTCGAAATTCCATAATAGGTAGGTATGGTGGTTGTTTTGAGGAAGGTATATGGTGGGTATATGATACCGGCGAAAGGTGCGCGGTATTAGAGAGGCTAGAAATGGTGGAAAGGTGAGAGTACATATAATCCATGGACTCAATATTGGTCATAAAGAACTCACATACTTATTGCAAAAATATATTAGTTATCGAAGCAAAATACTACGTGCATGCTGCTAGGGGGATAGATTGGTAGGAAAAGACCATCACTCGTCCCCGACCGCCACTCATAAGGAGGACAATCAATAAATACATCATGCTCCGACTTCTTAACATAACGGTTCACCATACGTGCATGTTACGAGAATCACAAACTTCAACGCAAGTATTTCTCAAATTCACAACTACTCAACTAGCATGACTCTAATATCACCATCTCCATATCTCAAAACAATTAGCACGTATCAAACTTCTCATAGTATTCAATGCACTTTATATGATTGTTTTTATTATATCCCTCTTGGATGCCCATCATATTAGGACTAAATTCATAACCAAAGCAAATTACCATGCTGTTTAGAGACTCTCAAAATGATATAAGTGAAGCATGAGAGTTCATCTATTTCTTCAAAATAAAACCACCGTTGTGCTCTAAAAAGATATAAGTGAAGCACTAGACCAACAACAAACTACTCCGAAAGATATAAATGAAGATCAATGAGTAGTCGAATAATTATGCAACTATATGAAGACTCTAAAATTAAAGAATTTCAGATCTTAGTATTTTATTCAATCACCAAGAAAATCCTAACAAAATAAATTGACGCTCCAAGCAAAACACATATCATGTGGTAAATAAAAATATAGCTCCAAGTAAAGTTACCGATGAACGAAGACGAAAGAGGGGATGCCTTCCGGGGCATCCCCAAACCTAGGCTCTTGGTTGTCCTTGAGTATTACCTTGGGGTTCCTTGGGCATCCCCAATCTTAGGGTCTTGCCACTCCTTATTCCATAGTCCATCGAATATTTACCCAAAACTTGAAAACTTCACAACACAAAACTTAACAGAAAACTCGTGAGCTCCATTAGCGAAAGAAAGAAAAACACCACCTCAGTGTACTGTAATGAACTCATTCTTTATTTATATTGGTGTTAAACCTACTGTATTCCAACATCTCTATGGTCTATAAACTCTTTTACTAGCCATAGATTCATCAAAATAAGTAAACAACACATGAAAAACAGAATCTGTTAAAAACAGAACAGTCTGTAGTAGTCTGTAACTAACGCAAACTTCTTGAACCCAAAAAATTCTAAAATAAATTTCTGGACATGAGGAATTTATATATTAATCATATGCAAAAATAATTAACTAAATATTACTCTCCAATAAAAAATGGCACAAGAGGAGCACCATTGTGTTTTGCAAGGGGAGCACCATTGTGTTTGGGAAGGTAGTCATCCAAGAGGCAGAAGTGAAAAACCAATCCAGTTTTACCAACAGAGGATCATGCTGCATATTGATCCAACTAAACTTTCTGCCATGCAAAGGTAATTCAATTGAACCTTGATTGCTTATAGCCTCATTAAACAAAAGCATATCATTGACATCTCCCCCAGGTCTGTTCCTAAAAAATGGCAGCAATTCTCGTGAGCGCTAAAGTTTCTGTTTTTTACAGCAAGATCAACAAGACTTTCCCCAAGTCTTCCCAACGGTTCTACTTGTCACAAACACTAATTAAAACATAAAAACTCAATCATAACAGAGGCTAGATAAATTATTTATTTCTAAACATGAGCAAAAAGCAAGGAACAAAAATAAAGTTGGGTTGTCTCCCAACAAGCACTATCGTTTAACGCCACTAGCTAGGCATGATGATTTCAACGATGCTCACATAAAATATAAGAATCAAAACATAAAGAGAGCATCGTGAAGAATATGACTAGCACATTTAAGTCTAACCCACTTCCTATGCATAGGGATTTTGTGATCAAACAACTTGTGGGAACAATAATCAACTTGCATAGGAAGGTAAAACAAGCATAACTTCAAAACTTTAAGCACATAGAGAGGAAACTTGATATTATTGCAATTCCTACAAGCATATGTTCCTCCCTCATAATAATTCTCAGTAGAATCATGAATGAATTCAACAATATAACTATCACATAAAGCATTCTTTTCATGATCTACAAGCATAGAAATTTTATTACTCTCCACATAAGCAAATTTCTTCTCTTAAATAGTAGTGGGAGCAAACTCAACAAAATAATTATCATGTGAGACATAATCCAATTGAAAACTAAAATCATGATGAAAAGTTTCATGGATATCATTATTCTTTATAGCATACAGGCCATCACAATAATCATAATAGATAGCAACTTTGTTCTCATAATCAATTGGAACCTCTTCCGGAATAGTGGATTCATCACAAAATAAAGTCATGACCTCTCCAAATCCACTTTCATCAATATAATCATCATAAATAGGAGGCATGATTTCATCATAATAAATTTTCTAATCAAAACATGTGGGACAAAAAATATCATCTTCATCAAACATAGGTTCCCCAATGTCGGTGTCAAAACCAGCGGATCTCGGGTAGGGGGTCCCGAACTGTGCGTCTAGGCCGGATGGTAATAGGAGGCAGGGGACACGATGTTTTACCCAGGTTCGGGCCCTCTTGATGGAGGTAAAACCCTACGTCCTGCTTGATTGATATTGGTGATATGGGTAGTACAAGAGTAGATCTACCACGAGATCAGAGAGGCTAAACCCTAGAAGCTAGCCTACGGTATGGTTGTATGTTGTGATTGTTTTTCTATGGACTAAAACCCTTCGGTTTATATAGACACCGGAGAGGGTTATGGTTACACAAGGTCGGTTACAAAGGAGGAGATATCCATATCCGTATTGCCTAGCTTGCCTTCCATGCCAAGTAGAGTCCCATCCGGACACGAGACGAAGTCTTCAATCCTGTATCTTCATAGTCTAACATTCCGGCCAATGGAGATAGTCCGGCTGTCCGAGGACCCCCTAATCCAGGACTCCCTCAGTAGCCCCTGAACCATGCTTCAATGATGATGAGTCCGATGTGCAATATTGTCTTTGGCATTGCAAGGCGGGTTCCTTCACCGAATACATCACAGAAGAATTTGAATACGAGGATAGTGTCCGACCCTGCAAAATAAGTTCCACATTCCACCGTAGAGAGAATAATATTTTCGTAGATCTAATATGCTGGCTTGTTTTGGCAGCATGACATTATGTCATGGCCCGGTGATTATTCGAACCGTTTTTCTTCAACCAGCTCCACACATAACGCGAGGCGGTTTCTTGACACGTCTTGTCAAAGCAGAGATGATGTTCCCCCAATTACGGGATTCCCATTAATGCGATCGTGGGTAACCCAACCGTGTCTAGGACTCCTAGATTATTGGCAAGTCCTAAACGGCTACGGAGAGGACGCTTGATATTCATCCTCTTTATAAAGGGACAAGGTTTTCGCTTTTTCCCTCTCGTGCTCAATCGAACCCTTCCCCTGCCTCGAGTTCCAACACCCAAAGCCCAGGTTAGGTGCTCCGAATTCTTCAATCATGTCCGGATCCAGCCTTCAAGGCCGATGGATGCCCTCCTCCGTGACGGAAGAGGACATCAAGAAGTTGAGGGAGGCCAGATTCCCGACCGCCGAGGTTTCGCACCGGCTTCCTGCTTGAGGGCAGGTCGTCCCTACTCCCGAACCCAACGAGAACATCGTGTTCGTCTCCCACTTCCTCCGAGGCCTAGGCCTCACTCCGGATCCCTTCGTCAGGGGTTTGATGTTCAATTACGGGCTAGATTTCCATGATCTAGCTCCGGACTCCTTTCTCCACATCTCGACATTTATTGTCGTGTATGAGGCCTTCCTCCGCATTACCCCTCACTTCGGCCTGTGGCTCAAGACCTTTGAAGTGAAGCCGAAGATGATTGAGGGGCAAAATGCAGTGTGCGGAGGTGCATCAATAGGCAAGATGGCAGGAGATCCATGGCCGAAAGGTTCCTTTCCAGAGGTGTCCGAATTATGGCAGCGGGAGTGGTTTCATGTCACAGCTCCCAGAAGTGCCAAGTGGGCGGCTGCCGCCGCTTTCCGCTCGGGCCCCCCACCACGACTAATGTCATGGATTAGCAGAGGTCTGAGCTCGGGTCTGGCCAAGGACATGCCGATACTGCAAAGCTGCATTCGAGATCTCTTCGAGGGAGATTTTGATTTGGTAGTGGTAATACAAGTTATGCTTGTTCGTCAAGTCCAGCCTTGCAAACGCCGGCCCCTTCGCTTGTGGGAGTTCAATCCAGAAGGATGGCCGGATGGTACTGAGGACGTGGGCCTGAGCAGTAACCGCACCGCCAGAAGGATGGCCAGAAGGACCGCATGCCATTCAAAGTTTCCTCGGCCCGACGCACGAGGAGATGTACAAGTCATTCTTCGGACCTCAAATAGAGTGTTTGGATGCTACTGAGGACGTGGGCCTGAGAAGTAACCGCACCGCCGAACAAGTAAGAAATCCTCTAGCCGAACACACCGCCTTTTATTCATCATGAAGTTATTTTTGAGAGATCACTCTTTGACCAGGACTGGCTAACGAAGGCGAAGATGATTCGGTGTTCGCCCCCCCTCCCTGAGGGTTTGGAAAAATCCGGTATTGGAAAAGATGCTCGAGCTCGCACCTTGCCCGGAGCCCTCGAAGGAAGATAGAGGGGGAATAATATGGGCGGAAGCGGGCCCCCATCGCTGCCAGTTTCAACCGAGTGAATGAAATCCTCCTTAAAGGAGGATAACCGGGGGAGGAAGAGGACTGCTTCCGAGGATCCGGAAGCCGAGGCCTCCAAACGAGAGAAGAAGTCTCCAACAGAGGGTCCTGCCTCGGGGGTGCTCTTGCCGCACAAATTCCGCGGGGGGGTCAGCCCTCCAATGAGTCGTAAGTGATCCAAAAAATACTTTAATAGTGAAGGTATACTATCTTTCTTCTGAGAAAACAACCGCTGCATATATCTTGCAGTTCGGGTCTTAGCCCTTCTCAGCTGAGCTCGTCTTCGGGGGATCTTCTTCCAGAGATGATGGAGAGTGAAACGCTTCCCCCGGACTCCTCCGCTCAAGAAGCGGGCGACCCCAAAGTGTCGTCATGTAGGGCCTCTCCGGATCCGGTGAGGCCAGAAGATAATCCCATAGATCCCCGAAGTCCCCAGTGTCCGGCTCCCGAAGAGAGCAAACAAAAGAGTCCGACACCGTCTGGTATGCGGTCGGACATTCTGAGGGAGATGTTGGGGCGAGTGGCCATCTCAGAAGAACACCATACGCTGATGGGTACGGTGATGGAAAGAATTTTGTCCATCGAAAGCAGATTACATGATGCCTTTATAAGTCTACTGACAGGCTTTGAGGTACGTGAAATAATATGTGACAGTACCGCACATGTTAGGTGTGCCTGTGTAGATAGTAGCCCCTGAGGCTCTGGTTGTTGTCGAGAACAGCGGTGAACAGAGGATCATAGTCCCAGGTAATAACCAGACTGCCTTTATGTGCAGGTGGTGTAAGCTCCGGTGGCTAGCCGGACTAGTGAGTTTGCCGAATTAAAATGGCAACTGGATGCGGCAGACGCCGACATCGAGCTTGTTAACAGGCGGCTTGACGAATCACAGGGTAAGTAATGTTTTCTGGTGAATGTCACACAATAAGAGCAGCATGATGCCAGTATCTTTAATATGTTGTGACTGCAGACGGAGTTGCCACCGTGGAGACCCTTCGGGCGAAACTCGCCTGAGCCAAGGAATAAGCGAGGGTTAGTAATGTGGCTGCTTTGAAGGCGGCTGAAGAGTTAAGAGCCGAGAAGGCCGCCCATTGCAAAAGCAAAGAAAAGATGGCCAAGATGGCCGTAGAATTAAAAGGCACTGCCGACCGTTGCCAGTTCTTTGAAGAAGAAAACCGAGTGAAGGCAGCGGACCTTGAGAAGGCCACTATGGCGACCAAAGACAGTCGCTCTGCTATGAGGGCGAAGAAGGAGGAGCTGCGCGAAGCCGGGGATATTGCGGCTGGGAAGCCCTTTTTGCTGTGGAGGAAGTTCGGAGATCCGCGGTATGCCCCTCTAGATCGGCTGTGGAGTTCGGCAAACGCATATATGGACTTGGCAGCGAGCGCTGTCGATGCGGTCGAATACTTCCAAGATCAATCAGATCGTGAAGTGCAAAAGCTATTCTGGTCGCAATTCAACGTTCCAGAGCGTCCGCTTTCCTTGACTGATCAGCTAGCCGAATGGGCCGAACTTAATAGGTTGTCTGGACTCGCCATGAGGTCTGTTGTAAATCATTTGTGGCCGGAGAAGCCGAAGTCGAACAGCTATTTCAGCTTAGTGCGACAGTTCCTTCGTGCGGTGCCGCGCATCAACGCGATGAAGAGGTCGGCGTGCATAGAAGGCTCGCAGATGGCCTTTGCCCGTGTCAAGGCATACTGGGCGGAGATGGATGCTACCACTGTTGCGGCGCAAGGTTCGGCCATAGGCCGAGTAGCTGCTAAGCACTATTTTGAAGAGGTTCTTGAGGGTGCTTGTTTGATAGAGTCCCAGTGCTCGAAGAATATTATGTTTGAATGACATGTATTCCCATTGTAAACACAATGTTTTTATGAAATATAGTAAGGCTGTATTTATACTTTTGCCGAAAAGTAACATGATGCCTCCTGTGTGGCCGTTTGTGTATATATGTATATAACCTGAAAGATTGCAGTCGTCGGCTTCAACCCCCATGCATATAATGCGGATGTGATCACAAAAAACGCGTGTTCACACTTAACCCAACATCTTGGTCCTATTAAGGAGGTGATATCACAGCGAACGAGGCAACTGGACTATAATGCTTTAACACTTTCACTTAGCCATAGGAGTTTGACAGTGGGGCTACTAGATAGCCCCTGGTGGCTCCGCATTCTCCCGATCTCGGGGTGCGTACATGCCCGGCCGGGAAACGGCCCTTCGTTAAGGCGGAGGAATTCTAACATTCCGATAGGTCATCGAGTGGTTGACCAGTCTCACGCTATATCATGACAGTGAGTTTTCGGCTTTCTCTACTGAGGTGCTCGTCCGGATGAACCAGGGCACAATCACAATAGTTCTCCTGGTGCTGCCTTAGCCGATAAAATGGAATGTAAGGCACCAAAGCACAGGAGCCGGGCAAACCCAACATTTGACCAAAGACAATGATTCGGAGCTAATGCATATAAGGCCAAACTCGCGACGCCGAACACTCCCTAAGGTATTCGGTCTTTATGGTATAAACCGGGCCTAAATAGTGCCCTTTGTAAGAAGCCCCTTGTGTCCAGGTACGTGCATTATTCTGATGTGGCCACATGCCAAGACGTCAGCATCCTTCCCAATTGTGCTGAGAATTCAGTGGATGTGTATCAATAAGAGACAGTAAAAAAGGTTTACGTAGGGTCTTAATCTAAAAAGAATCCTTGGAACGGGTCCCTGCTGCACGTCTGCGCCTGTGTCTCCGTTGTGCCATATCCTGGACGGGTGTAGCACGATGATCATCTGTAAAAGAGAGGAACTTAGGTGAAAAAGTTGTCCTGCAAAAAGATAGTTTTTAAAGAAACTATGTATAACTAAAAATGAGTAGAAATTGCCACTTGTCTGTGCGCGTTGAGCCCCTTGTATTTGTAATAGGGGTGTGGCCATCCATCCGGTACAAATTACATATAGCAGCGCCGGACTCGTCTAACCGCGTCCGTGGTCTTGACGACCTATCAAATGCTTTAGTTGGTGAGGCCGTTTTTAGTGTGCGGCTGCCAAGGCAGTCACATTCTCTTCGGCACACAAAGATCGCTTGATACTTCCGTTCACTGTAATGATGTCGCGTGGACCGGGCATCTTGAGCGTCAGGGAAGCGTAATGTGGTATTGCATTAAAGCGAGCAAAAGCTTCGCGTCCAAGTAGTGCTTGATAGCCGCTTTGGAACGGAGCGATGTGGAAGGTTAAATGTTTGCTACAGAAGTTATCGGGGAAGCCGAATATAACCTTTAGTAGCAGGGAGCCCGTGCAATGAGCCCCTGGGCCTGGCGTTACCCCTATAAAGGTAGTATTGATATGGCAAATTTTCGTTGGGTCTATCCCCATTTCGCGGATTGTATCCTGGTATATCAGGTTGAGACTGCTGCCACCGTCCATCAGGACTCGTGTGAAGTGGTATCTGTCGATTATTGGGTCTAATACCAGGGCAGCCCATCCTGCACGCCGGATACTTGCTGAGTAATCACGATGGTCGAAAGTGATCGGTTGAGACGACCAGTGGCAGGGCTCCGCGGTGATAGGCCCTTGGGCATATTTTTCTACGAGTGCCATTTTGTTTCTCCCCTTGATCACGTGTAACACGTTTACTGTTTTGACTTCTAGTGGAAATTTCTTTTGTTCCCCAGTGTCTTGCTTGAGAGGCTCATCCTCGTCTTCGCTTGGTGCATCATCCCCCTTGTGTACGGCGTTGAACTTGCCGGACTGCTTGAAGACCCAAAATTCTCTGTGAGTATGATTAGCGGGTTTAACAGGGTGCTATGGATCTGACATATTTGGTCCAGAATTTTTTTTGGGCTGGACAGTTCGTCTCTGATGCCTTTAGAGGGCGGCTTTTGCTGACCTGGCCGAGAGCTTTATAATCCAACGTTTACTTCCGTGCTCTTCGTGCTGTCTTCTTTATTCTGGCGTTTGTTATTGCTGTTGCGCTATGATTTCCCGTTTCCATCTCTAACTTCAGATGTACTGGGGTCGCTAGTGCTGCATTTGGCTAGCCAGCTGTCCTCTTCCGCGCAAAAGTGGGTCATGAGGCTTGTTAATGCCGCCATTGTTCTTAGATTTTCCTGGCCGAGGTGTCTGGCAAGCCATTTGTCATGGACGCTATGCTTAAAAGCTGCCAAGGCTTCGGCGTCTGGACAGTCAACAATTTGGTTCTTTTTAATAAGAAACTTGTTCCAAAGTTTTCGGGCTGACTCTCTGGGCTGTTGAGTTATATGACTCAAATCATCCGCGTCCGGAGGTCAGACATAAGTCCCTTGAAAATTTGCCCGAAAAGCGTCTTCGAGCTCTTCCCATCTTCCAATGGAGTTTTCGGGGAGGCTTTTAAGCCAGTGACGAGCTGGCCCTTTGAGCTTGAGGGGTAAGTACTTGATGGCATGGAGATCATCTCCTCGAGCCATATGGATATGGAGGATATAGTCCTCAATCCAGACCCCAGGGTCTGTTGTTCCGTCGTATGCCTCTGTGTTTACGGGTTTGAATCCCTCTGGAAATTCATGGTCCAGCACCTCGTTGGTGAAACATAGGGGGTGTGCGGCACCCCTGTATCTGGGTGTACCGCGTTGTTCAGATGTTTGTTGTCTTACATCATATGCTGGGGCGCGCTTGCGTGGTCCATAGATGGATCTGGTTGCGTCGTCCTTTTGGTGCGAGCCCTCACGTGGATCGCGTATTGGCTTGTGGGTGGCGTTGTCTGCCGCTCTGTGTTGGCCGTGAGGTCGTCTATTTGGCTAGGTGGCCATTTTTATTTTTGGTTGTGGGGGGTCTGAGGCCTCCTCATCGAATTCAGGTAGCAACTTCCGCTTTGGGTAGCTTTTGGTGGGGCGATTGCCGCCGTACTTCGCTGCTGTGTTGAGTACTTTGCTCCATCTGATTTGGAGTGTGTCCTGCGCAGCCTTGAGCTTTTGCTTCTGCTTTTTCAGACTCCCCGCGGTGGCAACAAGCCTTTGACGGGCATTCTGCTGCTCCGGGTGCCTGTCCGGCGTTATGTCGTTCGGACTATTATCTTTGATAGAATTGGTTTGTTCGGTTTGATTCTTCGTATTTCCGTGGCCCGGCAGTGGTTCGCCCAACTCCAACGCTGGGTCTGTATGATCGTTATTTCTGCCGAGGCAGGATTTGGGGCGGCGTTTGCGCCGCCGCTTTGACTGCTTCTCGAGGGAACAAGCCTTCGGTGCGTCCTTCCGTTCCTCGTCGTCGTCTTCTTTTGGTGTGTCCACAATGTATATGTCATATGATGAGGTGGTCATCCAGCGCTCTGTGGGCGGTGGTTCCTCTTCGCCTCCCGCATCGTCGTCCATACCGTCGATGTCTTCGGAGTCGAAGTCGAGCATGTCGGTTGAGTCGTCGACAGTGGCTATTAAGTGGGTTGTGGGTGGGCGTCGAATTTCTTCGTCGTCCGCATCCCAATCCTGTTGGCCATAATCCGGCCAGGGCTCTCCTCACAAAGAAAGAGACCTTAGTGAATTCAGAATGTCGCCGAAGGGCGAGTGCTGAAAGATATCCGTGGCAGTGAATTCCATGATCGACGCACAATCGGATTCGATTGGCAGGGGCACGGGCGGTTCGGAGTCAGAAAAAGAGTCCGACACCTTGGAGTCGTGGGCTGCGAAGAGGATTATGTTGGTGTTTGGCTTGATCGCTGTTGAGACTGCAGCCTCTGAGGTGGTGTCTAACCACCCATCCTCAATTGGCGCAGTTGGCTCAGAGCTAAGGGTCGGAGCTGACGCGGGCGCGGCCTATGGGGTACTGTTCGGTGGCAGAGCTAGGTCATACCCATCGCGACAGTGTGGCGCGCCGGGCTGTGGCTCGAATCCGTCGAATATCAAGTCTTCGCGGATGTCGGCCGTGTAGTTCAAACTTCCAAATCTGACCTGATGGCCAGGGGCGTAGCTTTCAATCTGCTCCAGATGGCCAAGCGAATTAGCCTGCAGTGCAAAGCCACCGAATACGAAGATCTGTCCGGGGAGAAAAGTCTCACCCTGGACCGCATCGCTATCGATGATAGTAGGATCCATCAAGCCTAACGGCGACGACACAGAGGAACTCTCAATGAAAGCACCAATGTCGGTGTCAAAACTGGCGGATCTCGGGTAGGGGGTCCCGAAGTGTGCGTCTAGGCTGGATGGTAACAGGAGGCAGGGGACACGATGTTTTACCTAGGTTCGGGCCCTCTTGATAGAGGTAAAACCCTACGTCATGCTTGATTAATACTGATGATATGGGTAGTACAAGAGTAGATCTACCACGAGATCAGAGAGGCTAAACCCTAGAAGCTAGCCTATGGTATGATTGTATGTTGTGATTGTTTTTCTACGGACTAAAACCCTTCGGTTTATATAGACACCGGAGAGGGCTAGGGTTACATAAGGTCGGTTAAAAAGGAGGAGATATCGATGTCCGTATTGCCTAGCTTGCCTTCCACGCCAAGTAGAGTCCCATCCGGACACGAGACGAAGACTTCTATCTTGTATCTTCATAGTCTAACAGTCCGGCCAATGGAGATAGTCCAGCTGTCCGGAGACCCCCTAATCCAGGACTCCCTCACCCAAGCTTGTGGTTTTGCATATCATTAGCATCATAGATAGTCATGGAATTCATACTAACAACATTGCAATCATGATCATCATTCAATGATTTAGTGCCAAACATTCTAATGAACTCTTCTTCTAACACTTTGGCACAATTTTCCTTTCTATCATACTCACGAAAGATATTAAAAAGATGAAGCGTATGAGGCAAACTCAATTCCATTTTTTTATAGTTTTCTTTTATAGACTAGACTAGTGATAAAACAAGAAACAACAACATTTGATTGCAAGATCTAAAGATATACCTTCAAGCGTTAACCTCCCCGGCAACGGCGCCAGAAAAGAGCTTGATGTCTACTACACAACCTTCTTCTTGTAGACGTTGTTGGGTGTCCAAGTGCAGAGGTTTGTAGGACAGTAGAAAATTTCCCTCAAGTGGATGACCTAAGGTTTATCAATCCATAGGAGGTGTAGGATGAAGATGGTCTCTCTCAAGCAACACTGCAACCAAATAACAAAGAGTCTCTTGTGTCCCAAACACACCCAATACAATGGTAAATTGTATAGGTGCACTAGTTCTGCGAAGAGATGGTGATACAAGTGCAATATGGATAGTAGATAATAGTTTTTGTAATCTGAAAATATAAAAACAGCAAGGTTACTAATGATAATAGTGAGCACAAACAATATTGTAATGCGTTGAAACAAGGCCTAGGGTTCATACTTTCACTAGTGCAAGTCCTCTCACCAATAATAACATAATTGGATCACATAACTATCCCTCAACATGCAACAAAGAGTCACTCCAAAGCCACTAATAGCATAGAACAAACGAAGAGATTATGGTAGGGTACGAAACCACCTCAAAGTTATTCTTTCCAGTCAATCTGTTGGCTATTCCTATAAGTGTCACAAACAGCCCTAGAGTTCATACTAGAATAACACCTTAAGACACAAATCAACCAAAACCCTATTGTCACCTAGATACTCCAATGTCACCTCAAGTATCCATGGGTATGATTATATGATATGCATTGCACAATCTCAGATTTATCTATTCAAAACAACACAAAGTACTTCAAAGACTACCCCAAATTTTCTACCGGAGAGTCAAGACGAAAACGTGTGCCAACCCCTATGCATAGGTTCATGGGAAGAACCCGCAAGTTGATCACCAAAACATACATCAAGTGGATCAATAGAATACCCCATTGTCACCACGGTTATCCCACGGAAGACATACATCAAGTGTTCTCAAATCCTTAAAGACTCAATCCGATAAGATAAATTCAAAGGGAAAACTCAATCCATTACAAGAGAGTAGAGGGAGAGAAACATCATAAAATCCAACTATAATAGCAAATCTCGCGATACATCAAGATCGTACCACCTCAAGAACATGAGAGAGAGAGAGAGAGATCAATCACATAGCTACTGGTACATACCCTCAGCCCCGAGGGACAACTACTCCATCCTCGTCATGGAGAGCATCGGGATAATGAAGGTGGCCACCGGAGAAGGATTCCCCCTCCGGCAGGGTGCCGGAACGGGTCTAGACTGGCATTCGGTGGCTACGGAGGCTCCTGGCGGTGGAACTCCCGATCTATTGTGCTCCACGATGTCTTTAGGGTATATGGGTATATATGGGAGGAAGAAGTATGTCGGTGGACCTTCGGGCTTCCCACGAGGTAGGGGGCGCGCCCCCACCCTCATGGGCAGCTCGAAACTCTCCTGGTCCATCTCCGATACTCCGGGGGCTTCTTCTGGTCCAAAAATAAGTTCCGTGAAGTTTCAGGTCAATTGGACTCCGTTTGATTTTCCTTTCCTGCGATACTCTAAAAAAAGGAAAAAACAGAAACTGTCACTGGGCTCTGGGTTAATAGGTTAGTCCCAAAAATAATATAAAAGTGCATAATATATCTCGTAAAAATCCAAAACAGATAATATAATAGCATGGAATAATCAAAAATTATAGATACATTGGAGACATATCACCGAGCTGGTGAAATCATGTGAGGCCTGCCAATTGCACGCCAAGCAGATCCACCAGCCGGCTCAGGGTCTCCAGACTATCCACACCACCGCCAGATCGACAGGGGCTGGCACGATGAGCTCCAGTCCGTGTTGTGGTCCATCCGCACCACCGCCACCAGGCCCACAGGCGAGACCCCGTTCTTCCTCGTCTACGGAGCAGAAGTGGTTCTCCCACACGAGGTCAAGCATCGCTCCACGCGGGTCCTGGCGTTTGATGAAACGCAGCAGGACGCCATGTGGGGGATGGACCTCATGCAGGGGGTGGAACACCGTCGTGAAGCCTCGCTCTGAGCTGCGAGGTACCAGCAGGCGCTGCGGCGGTACCTCTGCCGCAACGTCCGCTCCAGGACGCTCGAGGTGGGTGACCTTGTCCTGAGGCGGGTGCTCTCCAGGGAAGGGTTGCACAAGCTCTCCCCCATGTGGGAGGGCCTATTTCGGGTCGCCCACGTCTCCAGGCTTGGCGCCGCGTGCCTGTAGATGCAGGATGGAGTCCCCATCCAGAACGTGTGGAACATCCAGCACCTCTGGAGGTTCTACCCATGAAGCAAGGCCCGGTGCCTATGAAGAATCTCCACTCGTGATACTCTCACGTAATAATGAGTGGGGTTGTACACGCCCCGAAGTCTCAGGAGTGCCGCCCTCGGGCCTCGGGGGCTCCCTCCCACGCCTATTGGCAACACTTAGCTTCGCGCTAGTGAGAAGACAAGAAGAACAGACTAGGTGCCAGACACGGCTTTTCATTTGCTTTCCGCAGTTGGTTTGCCCCTCTTTGGTGAGAATTTGCTTTCTGGTGTTCCTTGCTGGACTGGTTCTGTTGCCTTTCGCCTCCTTTCTTCTCTCGTTCCTCGTTTTTGGCCCGCACTCTCCCTCATGCGCCACGTGACACTACAAAAAAATACACTTCCGTGATGATACGTGTTTGTCACAGTAGGTCACGTTTTCTGTCATGCATGTACATCCATGACAAAGTTATGACAGAATCAAGATAGTCATACCTGTGTTGTCGTAGAAGTGTTCCATGACATTACCAAAATTATCATCACGGAAGTGTCCACTTCCTTGACGATAAATCATGTGTCGCAAAAGTGCTTTCATCAAGGTGACCAACACGTGGCATCCACCGTAACGGAACGCCGTTAAGCTATCGGGTCCGGTTTTGGATCCGATAACCCGTTAACAGCCCCGACCAATGGGGATTTTCCACGTTTAAAATCATCATTGGATGGAGGAAACACGTGTTGGCTCACTGTTGGGACAGATCTCATCCACTCATTGGACCCAAAGCGCCTATGATACGTCGACACGTGGGACGACCCAACAGAGGCCCATTCTTGTGAAAAGGTCGGCCCGCTTGACTTCGTCAAAAGGTTGTGGGCCGGCCCACGGCAAGCCTGTTAACGGCCTGTTCGCATATAGACCATTTATAGCCCGCTAACCCAGGGCCCATTTACGGCCTATCCGAATTAGGCCCAGTAGCATCATCTGGGTAGTTCAATATAATTCCAGCCCATTTTAACTTCCGGCCCATGTTTGGCCCATGACGTCTGTTTGCCCATATGAGGCCCTTAGTAACCCTCGGCCCATTTAACGGCCCATGGTAAAACTGGCCTGTAATGAACAGTGTATCACTTTATACCCATTAACGACCCATTATTCCGTTGGGCCGTTTCCAGCCCATGTTATCTTTCGGCCTTCTCAGGACCCATTTATTCTTGGGCTCATTTCCAGCATTCGGTTACTTATGGCCTGCTACTGTCATTTTCTGCTTGTGGGCCAAATTCAGCCTGTGCTTACAGTCGACCCGTTTGTGGCCCGTTAATACATTGGGCCGTTTTCATAGCATCATCAAATACGACCGATTAACGATGGCCCATTATGGTCGGCCCATGAACAGACGATTCCAATTCTAGCCATTTACGACCATAAAGCGGTATGTTATTGGCCCATGTTTGGGTAATCGATCATACGGCCCGTATAAGGCCCATTGATGATATGACCCGTAGAAGGTCCATTGTTTCTATGGCCCGTAGAAGGCCCATCGTTTGTACGACCCGTAGAAGGCCCAGTGTCACTATAGTAAATATGTAGCCCATGGTTATTGTGGCCTAGTTTTTAAAAAGAGGTCATTGCGGCCACTAGCAAACCGCAAAAAAAGAACATCACTGGCTACAAGAAAACAAATAAACAAGACAATAAGAAAATAAATAAGCAAGCAACTTACGCTAGGCTATCACGGCTATTACACATATTACATCCACTGGGCATCAAAGTTCGCCACCAATGCAAATATAGGGAACAAAGCAGCATATCATATACACTGGTTGTCAAAGTTGGCGACCAGTGCAAATAAACGCCGCAGCAAAACAAGTCCAGAACTGAAACCACTTCATATGATCTCAAGAAACAATATCCTAGGTACCCATAATGATGGCAAGATGCTTAGCAAACTTATTAACTTTCTCTTGTTTGGCGCTTAAATCCTCCAGCGCTTGTTGTTGCACCAGAAAGTATGCATCTGAATTCTGCAGGGACTTCCTCTTTCCTTCAGCTTCCTGTCGCAACACATCTGATTGATGTCTTTCAACTTGAAGTTGAGACTCAAGAATACGAACTGATTCAGGCAGCGAGTTCGTAGAGCTTGTGCCAGCAGTAGTGGCCGGTAACTCGAACACTACATCAAGACAGGACTTCTGGGTTCTCTCACTGTCGTCAAGGTAGTTTTTATCAGCTTTTTTGGAGACCAACAGGGATGTCTCACTATCTCGAACCTTATATGCATTACTTCCTTCACCATTTCATAACGGGGTATTGTTCTCCAATATTTTGTCTGCATTCTAAAAGAGAAACAAGCAAACACGTCACAGGTTTACCATGTTGTATATGAAACTCATTTCGCTAAATCAGTTCAGTAGTAAAGTGCACAAGATAATAGCATGAAACAAACATATATCTATGTACCGTGGTCACTTTATGGTCTATATCATTCTTGTTTTTGTTGCCAAATCAAGATAGAGACACAGTTCAAATAATATTTGTTCAAGAAAAAGCAGAATAGACAGAATATAAGTGTGGGAAACTATAGAGACACTTGTAATGTGCATGACATCATAACATAACTGTTTATTCAATTGAAACTGAAATCAATATAGAGCAAGTTACAACAGCAAACCAGTTAAAGAAACAAGTTTAAAACATACCTGTTGCGCCATTGGAGTTTCAATTCCATCCTTCAAATATGAAAATAGTTGGTCTGAGTAAATATAGTGATGCAAGAGCAAAGGAGTATGAACCATAGCTATAGAACCTGACCAGAGAACAATTCTTCTTCTCCTTTAAGCGTTGAGTTGGGATTCGGAGTGATGGTCCTCGTGCATTGGGAACTGTAGTTCCCTTTATAACTGCTCGTGTTTGGGTGCTCTATGGTCGAGACGGTGTTGTGTCAACTGGAACTGGGTTACTATCTGCTGGGGTTGGGGTTAGAAGGGGTGTAGCTGGTTCTCTGTCCAACTGGGTAGGGGTACAATCTGCGAGAGTCTAGGTTATGTGTGGTGGGCTGGTTCTTGGGCAAGTACAACCATGGTTCTATCTGTATCAACTGGTAGCACTATCTCTTCTTGAAGACCGTGTTGTTACTCCCTTAGATACTGCCATCACCCTCTCCAATTCAAATGGCTGATAAACAAGAAAATTAATTGAATGTACATATATTGTATGATAGATAGGTGCAATGGATAGTTGGGAATAAAAGAGGGCATTAAATAATTCACATTTATGTTTTATAACCAAACAGGATAGCATGACACAATTTGACATATATGAAGGCTAACTAAACAGGATAGCATGATACAATTTCACATTATGATGGCTAACTAAAAAAGATGGAAAGACATAGTTCAAAATATGATGAATATGTAAACAGGATGACATGAAATAACTATATAATGTGTTTATTAAATAGGTTGGCATGCCATAATTCACATACATGCCGCCTATGGAAACATGATATCATGATATAATTCCCGGATAGAATTACATAATTCAAAATATGATGATTGTAAACACTAAACATGATGAGATGATATAACTATATGACGTCTGTTGTCTACTACACAACCTTCTTGTAGGACAGTAGAAAATTTCCCTCAAGTGGATGACCTAAGGTTTATCAATCCGTGGGAGGCGTAGGATGAAGATGGTCTCTCTCAAGCAACCCACAACCAAATAGCAAAGAGTCTCTTGTGTCCCAACACACCCAATACAATGGTAAATCGTATAGGTGCACTATTTCGGCGAAGAGATGGTGATACAAGTGGTATATGGATGGTAGATATAGGTTTTTGTAATCTGAAAATATAAAAACAGCAAGGTAACTAATGATAAAAGTGAGCACGAACGGTATTACAATGCGTTGAAACAAGGCCTAGGGTTCATACTTTCACTAGTGCAAGTTCTCTCAACAATAATAACATAATTGGATCACATAACTATCCCTCAACATGCAACAAAAGAGTCACTCCAAAGCCACTAATAGCGTAGAACAAACGAAGAGATTATGGTAGGGTACGAAACCACCTCAAAGTTATTCTTTCCAGTCAATCTGTTGGCTATTCCTATAAGTTTCATAAACAGCCCTAGAGTTCGTACTAGAATAACACCTTAAGACACAAATCAACCAAAACCCTATTGTCACCTAGATACTCCAATGTCACCTCAAGTATCCATGGGTATGATTATATGATATGCATCGCACAATCTCAGATTTATCTATTCAAAACAACACAAAGTACTTCAAAGAGTACCCCAAATTTTCTACCGGAGAGTCAAGACGAAAACGTGTGCCAACCCCTATGCATAGGTTCATGGGAAGAACCCGCAAGTTGATCACCAAAACATACATCAAGTGGATCAATAGAATACCCCATTGTCACCACGGGTATCCCACGCAAGACATACATCATGTGTTCTCAAATCCTTAAAGACTCAATCCAATAAGATAACTTCAAAGGGAAAACTCAATCCATTACAAGAGAGTAGAGGGGGAGAAACATCATAAGATCCAACTATAATAAAAAAGCTCGCGATACGTCAAGACCGTACCACCTCAAGAACATGAGAGAGAGAGATCAAACACATATCTACTGGTACATACCCTCAGCCCCGAGGGAGAAGTACTCCCTCCTCGTCATGGAGAGCACCGGGATGATGAAGATGGCCACCAGAGAAGGATTCCCCCCTCCGGTAGGGTGCCGGAACGGGTCTAGATTGGCTTTCGGTGGCTATGGAGGCTTCTGGCTGCGGAACTCTCGATCTATTGTGTTCCCCGATCGTTTTAGAGTATATGGGTATACATAGGAGGAAGAAGTATGTCAGGGGAGCCACGAGGGGCCAACGAGGGTGGAGGGCGCGCCCAGGGGGGTAGGCGCACCCTCCTGCCTCGTGGCTTCCTCGTTGATCCCCCGACGTGCACTCCAAGTCTCCTGTATTGCTTTCTTTCCAAAAATAAGTTTCGTGAAGTTTCAGGTCAATTGGACTCCGTTTGATATTCCTTTTACGCGATACTCTAAAACAAGGAAAAACAGAAACTGGCACTGGGCTCTGGGTTAATAGGTTAGTCCCAAAAATCATATAAAATAGCATATAAATGCATATAAAACATCCAAGGTTGATAATATAATAGCATGGAACAATCAAAAATTATAGATACGTTGGAGACATATCAATGTCTTTATTAAATGGGTTGCCATGCCATAATTCAGATAAATGTTGTGTATGTAAACATGATGGCATGATATAATTCAAATATATGATTTATATAGTAAGCAAGTAAGTAGATGGCAATCCATATATGATGTAAAAACTAAGCAATGCATGACATGGGTAATATAACCCTGCCAAGTTTGAGCATAGACCTCAGGGGGGAAATAGGGCTAGTCATTAGTCTCTGAATCCTCCTATGAGGAGCTCTTTGTATCCAGCAAGATGTCTGCTTCAGCAGGTAGCATTGTCTGCTCTGAATACCTTGTTTTCTCTCCAGATACTTCCATCACCGCTTCAAATGGCTGATGCACAGGACGAGTACTTGAATATACAAACGTTGTCAACAAATGTAACACGTAATACAAAAAAATGATAGCATGATATAATTCACATACATGATGATTGGCTCAACAGCACGACATTGCATAATTCACATATATAATGCCTTTGCAACAAGATAGCATTGCATAATTCACATATATAATGTCTTGCAACCAGATGGCAATGCATAATTCACATATATGGTAATTAGACACTAAACAGGTGGCATTCACACAAAGCATGTCTAAACTAATCAAATGACATTGCAATGCAAGACACCATACGCATGATATGAGCAACATAACCCTACCAAGTTAATTAGAGCATACACCTCGAGGGGGGGAATAGTACTAGTCATATGTCTCTGAATCCTCCTCTGAGGAGCTATCCGTAACCAGCGAGATACGCGCTTCGTCAGATAGCATAGTCTGCTCTGAAGACCTTGTTTTCACTCCAGAATTTTCCATCACCGTGTCAAATGGCTGATGCACACGAAGAGTAGTTGAATGTACTAACATTGTTGACAAATGTAATACGTAACGGAAAAAAAGATGACCTAACATAATTCACATATAGGATGACTTGCTAAGTAGGATGGCATTGCAAAGTTCACATATATGATGCCTGGCTAAACAAGATGGCATTGCATAATTCACATAAACGATGAATAAACTAAACAGATGGCATTCACACAAAGCATGTCTAAACTAAGCAGATGACATATTTGATGTATAAAGTAAGCAATGCAGGGCACCATATGCATGATATAACCAACATCAGCATGCCAAGTTAGAGCGAAGACCTCATTGGGTAAATAGGAGTGGTCTTCTGCTTCTGAATCCCCCTCAGAACAGTTATCTTCCTCTTGATTATGATCCGAAATGGGTGGAGGGGGGCTGCCTTTGCGCCCACCAAGGAGCGACGTCTGCCTGAAATTTTATTGCCACGCAAGGCTTGTCTCTTTTGCTCTACATGTTCAGTTCCATTGTGTACAATAACTGACATGCATGGGAATAAAACATAGTGAGATTATGTAAGGAGTGCATGCACAAATAAAGAGTGATGGGAGCAAACTGTGGATAGACCCAAAACCAATGATAGCAGGCAGATAATAGCTTTAGTTAAAAATACAGATAATGGCTCCTTTAATGTTTGTTTGCACCCAACATGAAACTCATAGTAGACACCCGAGATTAACCAGATAGTAGACAGATAGTACTGATTGCTGCCCCAATATGTACCCCACAACCATTGAAAAACTCAAGTTTCAGCATACGTCTGGACCTGACTCGGAGTCTAATAGGAGAACACGATGATAAAGTAGCATGTCATCATATTAAGCGATGCATAACGTAAGCAGACACGGAAGAGTGTGACCTCTCTTGTGGACCCGTATAGTCCTCAAGGTCATCTGCTCAGTTGATGATGGTAATGCAGTTTTCGTGCCTGCCGTCGGCGGGGAAGAAGATCTGAGGCGGCAAAAGACAGTCTGGAGAGCGGATCCCTGCTGTGGTGAACCCTTCCGTCATTGGAGCAGCTGAGCTGGGGTGGAACACAACACCGCAGGAGCAGGACAAACAACACAAGGTTTTCTTTGACACATATCTGTAATAGAAGTAATTTTGTAAGGGCTTGTTTGAATTTGAGGATTTTAACAATGAAGGGATAGGAAATAGACAGGAATAGGATAGGAATGCACGTGCAAAACAGAGAATTTAAAAATAGAGGATTTATGCCAATCTCGGTGTTTGGTTCACAAGAATTGGAAGATCACAGGATGCAAAGAAGCATGGTGAGAGTAAGTCAAACCACAAGAAAATGTACGGTTATAATGCTATTATGCTACTATCTCTTAGTCTTGTGCTTCATGAATAGGAATTTGAAAAGGAGGACAATTGCAAATTAAAATTCCTACGGTTTTTCTTTCAAGGAGACACCAAAGGAACAAATCCGACAGTTTTCCTTTGCTCCATTCCTTTGCACCCAATTCATGAAAAGTTGTACCATACAAAACTTTCCAATTCCTATGTTTTACATTCACTTTTCCTTTCAAGCACTGGCGATTCCAGTAGGCAGGCTTGAGCAAGGAAAATCCTACACTAAAAAATGTTTTTGTGCTACTTCTATTACTTTGGACCCAGGCCACTGCCCTACTAGCTTAACTCCCAGGGCCATCGAGAAATGCATAGCTCAAACGCGCAGAGATAAATAATGATGGCATTCAAGAGAGTCCATCACGGATAGCTAAGTTGTCTGGTACCTCACTACTTGTCATATAATAGGATAAAATGATCTTATTTCCCGTTACTCTGTGTGCTAAGTGGACAATATATATAACATGTAGAGTAAAAAAGATATGCAACCAGTGTACAACCTCTTTGGCGAAGCCATGTCAATCTCAGCATGATTGGGTTAGGCGGTGAGGATGCTCCGGCTGACTTGGCTGTCGGAGGAGGGGGAGAAGATCTTAGGCGTCTGGAGATGGAGCCCGAGGTATTGATCCGTTGTGATGGAGAGTTTCGCCGTTGGAGCAGCTCCGGTGAATTGTACGATGCCAAGGCTGAAGCAGGACAAGAGAGACAATGTTAACCTGAGTGGAATTCTAATAGCATCTCCAATAGATGACGTAAAATAAATAACCATAAAGTGCTAGATGTATACATCAGCCGCTCATCTCCGAACTTAACTGTCGAAACTAAATTTAACTATCGAAACTGAACTTAACTGTCGAAACTGAATTTTGCTGTTGAAACTGAATTTTACTATCGAAACTGAACGCACTAGAGGTGAGGCTACACGTCAGTCGACTAACTTTTTCATCTCCGGTCAGTCGATATTGCAGCCGTTGGATACAAAATCAAGGGCCTGCAGTTCATCTTCAACCTCCACCCCCCTGAGCCGCCAGCCACCACCGGCCAAACAGCCGCCCCCCGCCGCCCGCGGCTGGCGGTGCGCCGCCCCACCC
>NC_041384.1:665382268-665400719 GCF_002162155.2 Triticum dicoccoides
CGATCCCGACGCCACCGCCCCACCACCACCGGCGACCACCGCCCCCACCCTCATCCCTAAGATAGATAGTGGGGTACCTCTTCGGCGAGCCCCCTCCCCGCTGTGTATGGTTCTTCCTTAACTCTGGCGAGCCCCCGCACCGCCTGAAAATCGACTGACCCAAAAGTCGATTCAGTCGACTGAAGTGTAGCTAAATCGGAGCAGCATCGCAAGCAAGAGCAAGAGCGAGAGCAGCAACGCGAGCAAGATCAAGAGCAAGAGCAGACCAGGCAGGGGACCGAGAGCAAGAGCGGAGCAGCAGCGCGAGCGAGAGCTAAAGCAGCAACAGCTCCTACTGATGTGGACGCCGCCGCCGAGGGAGTGACGCCATGGAGGAAGTGGCCGGAGACGCCACCGTGGATGGAGCCGCACCGTGTCGGCTCGTGACCGAGCACCGGTAGCACCCTGAGATCGAATCAAGAAGAAAATGCGGCGATTAGTGTACAACCTCTTTGGTGGACCCAATTAGGCCGCAGCTTCATACAAGGAAATGGTGATGATGATGATCTTCTGGTGGTGCAGGTGAAGATGGCGGTGTGGGAATGGAGGTGGCGCAAAAGACGAGGGGAACATCGGGGGAGCTCCATGGAGGTGGAGGACGGGGTGGCTGAACCGGCGGGACGATCAGATCGACGACGAATCCTCATCCGGTACGGTGGATGAGGGACGCCGAGGTGTTACTGTGGACGACATCATCAGGGAAGAGGTTCCAGCTGGGTGGCAGATGGAGGAGGGTGTGGGGCTTCGCGGGTTTTCCCGGCCTCGGTGTATGAATGGGTGGGCGGATGGGATGGGAGTGGGGAACCATAGCTTAGGGACGCGCTTGTCCGAAATGTGGGGTAAGTTACGGAAGTACCCCCACCGATTTGAGGTGGTTCTTTCAGTTCAGGGGTATCACCGGCATTTTGCATGTCGGGATTTCACAGGAGGTGGGAGTTTTTGCGTGTTGTAATTTTGGAATAGCAAGACGCGGGTTGAGATGGAGGGAGTTGTCGGAGCACAACAAAAAAAATATATATCTTAAATATTTCGGGCTAACAGGGCGCGGGTTGAAATTTCCGGACAAGCCTAACGTGTACTGTACCAAATCAATTCGCACTACAAATGTCATTCAAAACTTTGAATTCATGTTATGTTCAATTAAAATATTTCTCTACGTGTATAATGCATGCAACCTAGTACTCAAATGAACATCTTAGTGCATTCCAAACGTATATACTACCGCTTCAATTTGAACTAAATTTGAATTCGTTTCTCTATTTGAATAAGATCTACAATAATTATTGTTGTGAAGTCAAAGCATTTGAATTATTTCTCTATTTTAATAAGATCTACAATCATTATTAGTGTCAAGTTAAACCATCGTTTGTGTATTATCTTCACCGCACACCACATGATTAGTCTCGAATTACATATGAACTATGTGTGCTATATGAACTCGAACTCGATTTTTTGAATCCACTTTATGTTGATTTCAAATCATAGTACATTTCAAGCTCTAGCTAGATCTTCAAAAACTAAACCATGTCTCATATGTATAATGCGTTTATCACATTATGTATGGTGCCCCGCCCCCTACGCCTGCAAGTATTTAGATGTGAGTTGCAAACACCAGACATTACCACAAATTCAAATAAAATGTGAGAATGTTCGATATATAGTATTGTTTAGATTGTTCGATATTTAGTTGTAAGCTGCAAACACCACACATTATCACAAATTCAAATAAAATATGAGATTGTTCGATGTATAGTATGGTTTAGATTGTTCGACATTTAGTTGTGAGTTGCAAACGCCATGCATTATCACATTATGGTATAACATGTGCAAAACCACAACACGCATATCACCGCTATATTCATGCATGAATATGTTTAAAACACTATGATCTCCTGTTCAAATATATGAATCCACTTTCATATCAAATTATGATCTTTGTTAGTCCCTTACAACCACACAATCCTCTAACCTTTGTAGCTACCACAAACTTTCTCTCGTGCATGCACATGCCCTCCTCGCCCCCTCCCTCGGCATTCTATCCATCGCGCACATTCATTTTTTTCTTTAGGTCGTTCTCCCACAGTCTCCACAACTCCTTTCTGACACACCGATCGATAAACCTCTCCAGCGATGTCTGCCTACAACATACACACGCACCTTCAATCTCCTCGTTTATGTGTCCTTGCCTCGTGTCTCTCATACGGTCCCACACACGTGTAAACTCGTGCCCCTCTTTTCATCGATCTCACAACCGCACACTCCTCCCCCTATCTAGCTAGTAGCTGGGCCTCTCGCACCACCTCCTAGCTCCATTCTCTCTATCTATCCGTCTCGCCCGGCCTTATTTTCCTATAATAAATGGACATACACCGACCGATCTCCCTCTATACATATAGCTAGCTAAGTCCTTATAACTCGTTTTCCCCACGCGTCGATCGATCTACCTCATTATTTGTGTCTCTCCCTTTCTCCGACAAACAACAATTGATCTACCGATCTAGTTAGGTTTGCTTACCAAACACATGGTTCCCCTTCATCATCCATGGATGTGTCCCGACAGATCTACCACGCACAGGCACACACAGAAAAACATCCCCACTCTTATTGATAATATTGTAGTTCCACCCTCAGTTTGTCTAGTAGGCCTCTCCCACCATCTTCGAGAAGCAACTCCATCACCCATCCAGCACTCTACCCCTCTCCCTTCCTCTCTCTCTCTCTCCTCTCTCTCTCTGTCCCATCCTATTTCCCGTCCTTCAATTATGTATGGACGTCGACCGATCTCCCTCAAGACATAGCTGGGTCTCTCCTTCTCAACACATATACGAGTTGTTCTACCTCTATAGTTGGGCCTCTGCCTACCCCTCCCCCACCCCCTCGCACACACGCACACACACACACACACACTGATACATCTAGCGCTCTAGTCATGTCTCCCTGCCACACACAAACTTGACCTGTGCCCTCTGACGTTCCGGTAGCTAGGTCAGTCACCCTATATCTTCGACTCGCACCCACCGACTTGATCCTCTCTTAGACTCTATTAATATCTATGACCCCTCCCTCTCTTCTCATGGATCGCCCGACCCTCTATATATGATATTGATAGGCCTCCATTTCACACACATTGCATGCAAAATTTTGTTTGAGATGTGAATAGATTCACGAAATCAACCTCCCCCCCACCAAAAAAACAAAAAACACTCACGAATGCACAAGCCATTTGTCTAGGTATATATCTCTCACACACATCCGTCTCTTTCCACCGTAAGAAGAGGTGCACGCACGGCGCACGTACTCCCGTCTCTTTCCCAACCACACCCGCGCGGGTACACGGTGGAGCTCATTTCTGTACGAAAAGGCAGCTCACGTGGTAACTTGACACGTGTACTGGTTGGCCACTATATGGAGGGAGGATCGTCTACCACGGGTGAACAAACAAATTGTGACTTGACGCGTTATGTTAAAAAAGAGGCAAACCATGTGGGGCCTACCTTAGAGGCAAGGCTCTATACACTGGAGTACTTTTGATGTGTCTCGTTAACTCGCGGAATGAGGAGAAGCTTGCTTAGTACGCCGTCTCCCCCGCCCACGGGCGCGGTGGCTCGCAGGATGAGGTGAAGCTTGCTTACTATGCCTTACGCCCGCTCACTCGCCCACGCGTGTGGTGGCTCGCATGACGAGGAGAAAATTTTACTACTCCCTCTGTTTACTCCTCGTCCCTACTACCTTGGTTAGAGATATTATCATATTGTTTGGAATATATATGTCCTTTAGTAGATTTCAATATGAACTACTAGTACATACTCCAAATACTGAAGTATATAGACGTATTTTAGAGTGTAGATTCACTGATTTTGCTCCGTATGTAGCATAAAGTTGATACACTTATTTTGGAATGGAGGGAGTACATATTCGCTATGATCTGTCAATTATTGAGATGCAATAGCATGCATGTTAGTCTCCTTTGTATTTGATGAAATGTTGCAACGGGCAACCTTGGACGCAAGATACATGTAACAGAAGCTGGAAGCTTCATAGCATTGTACTTTCTCGCTGATAAATTACAGTACGTACTATACAAGTACTCCCTCCGTTCCTAAATATAAGTCTTTGTAGAGATTTCACCATGAACCACATACAGATGTATATAGGTGAATTTTAAGTGTAGATTCATTCATTTTGTTCCGTATGTAGTCCACCTAGTGGAATCTCTACAAAGACTTATATTTAGGAATGGAGGGAGTACTATGTAAAGAGTTAGGTGTCGCACGGTGTCCAGAAAATATGGTGATAGTGTGAGGTGGGCCATGTAATCACTAAGCCTGCATGTTTTCACTACTCTTGCACTCCTCCTCCGTAAGAATGGAGAAAATTGTAATCTAGTAGTACCTCTTTCACCGAAAGCGTGGGACATCCAGCAGTCCTACTGCTACCTGTTGAGCACTGCGTTGGATTTCCTTGAAGAGGAAAGAATGATGCAGCAAAGTAGCGAAATTATTTCCCTTAGTTTTTGAGAACCAACGTATCAATCCAGTAGGAGCCTACGCGCGAGTCCCTCATACCTGCACAAAGCAAATAACTCCTCGCAACCAATGCGATAAGGGGTTGTCAATCCCTTCACGGTCACTTACGAGAGTGAGATCTGATAGATATGATAAGATAATATGTTTGGTATTTTTGTGATAAAGATGCAAAGTAAAATAAAATCAAAGTAAAAAAGCAAAGCAAATAAGGAAGATTAATATGATGAAGGTAGACCCGGGGGCCATAGGTTTCACTAGTGGCTTCTCTCAAGAGCATAAGTTTTTTACGGTGGGTGAACGAATTACTGTTGAGCAATTGACAGAATTGAGCATAGTTATGATATATCTAGGTATGATCATGTATATAGGCATCACGTCCGAGACAAGTAGACCGACTCCTGCCTGCATCTACTACTATTACTCCACTCATCGACCGCTAACCAGCATGCATCTAGAGTATTAAGTTCATGAAAACAGAGTAACGCCTTAAGCAAGATGACATGATGTAGAGGGATAAATTCATGCAATATGATAAAAAACCCATCTTGTTATCCTCGATGGCAACAATACAATACGTGCCTTGCTGCCCCTATTATCACTGGGAAAGGACATCGCAAGATTGAACCCAAAGCGAAACACTTCTCCCATTGCAAGAAAGATCAATCTAGTAGGCCAAACCAAACTGATAATTCGAAGAGACTTGCAAAGATAACCAATCATACATAAAAGAATTCAAAGAAGATTCAAATATTGTTCATAGATAATCTTGATCATAAACCCACAATTCATCGGTCTCAACAAACACACCGCAAAAAGAAGATTACATCGAATAGATCTCCACAAGAGAAGGGTAGAGCATTGTATTGAGATCCAAAAAGAGAGGAGAAGCCATCTAGCTAATAACTATGGACCCAAAGGTCTGAGGTAAACTACTCACACTTCACTGGAGGGGCTATGTTGTTGATGTAGAAGCCCTCCGTGATGGATGCCCCCTCCGGCGGAGCTCTGGAACAGGCCCCAAGATGGGATCTCGAGGATACAGAAAGTTACAGCGGTGGAATTAGGGTTTTGGCTCCGTATCTGATTGTTTGGGGGTACGTAGGTATATATAGGAGGAAGGAGTACGTCGGTGGAGCAACAGGGGGCCCACGAGGGTGGAGGGCGCACCTGGGGGTAGGCGCCCCCCTACCTCATGGCCTCCTCCTTTATTTCTTGACATAGGGTCCAAGTCTCCTGGATCATGTTCGGTGAGAAAATCACGTTCCCGAAGGTTTGATTCCGTTTGGACTCCGTTTGATATTCCTTTTCTTCGAAACCCTAAAATATGCAAAAAAATAGCAATTCTGGGTTGGGTCTCCGGTTAATAGGTTAGTCCCAAAAATAATATAGAAGTGGATAATAAAGCCCAATAATATCCAAAACAGTAGATAATATAGCATGGAGCAATCAAAAATTATAGATACGTTGGAGACGTATCAAGCATCCACTACTAGGGAAAACCTTATACACAGAAATTTAGCAACAGCACGGGTTAAAAAAGGGCGCTAGTGCTAGATAGCAGTAGCGGTTCAGAATAAACCGCGCTGCAGATACGATTCTAGCAATAGCGCGTGTGCCCGTAAAAGCGCTACTACTAATATTCCCATTGCTGGAACGATGGGCTACGCATAGTAGTAGCGGCCTTGCAGGAAGCGCGCTACCGCTAGGGCATGAGTAGCAGCGCGTTTCCCTGTAACAGCGCTGCTACTAATGGAAATAAAATAAAATGAAAAACAAATAGAAAAGTAAATGAAAATGAAATAAACAGAAAAAGGAGAAAGAAAAAAAATTAAATGTAAAGCAAAATAAATGAAAAAGTGAAAAAACAGAGAAAGGCTTAGCTGTAGCGTGTGTTAGTAAGAGGCGCTATAGCTAATGTAGCTGCAGCGCGTTTCGAGGACCCCCGCTGTAGAAACAGAAAAGGAAATAAAAAAGAGAGAAACTTACATATGTATAGCAGTAGCGCGTTTTGGAAAAAGCGCTATAGCTACCTTAGCTATAGCGCGTTCTGTGAAACGCGCTACCGCAAGTTTTGACTTAACCAAAAAACTGTTCCCCCCCCCGGCAACCACTTGCCCCCCAAATCTCTCGACCCACCCGCCACCGTCTCCCCGATTCGTCATCGCCCCACTTCGCCGCCGTCTCCTGCCGACGTCAACGCCCCCGGAGCCACCAGAGCCGTGCGCTGTCGACGCCATCAGAGCCGCCCCCAACGCAACGGAGCCGCGCGGCCTCATCAACGCCACCGGAGCCGCCGTCGACACCACCGGATCCTCCCTCGCCAGAACTGCTTCCCTCGCCGTCACCGAAGACGCCCCTGCCTCCCTCGCCACCACTGCCTCCCTCGCCACCACCGGAGCCATCCTCTGTAAGCCCCCACCCCTCCTCTCTCTCTCTCATGCATAGGTTAGCTAGTTTAATTATGTTAATTATCTAGGTTAGGGCAAAAATTTAGTTAGGGCTTTGACAGAGAAGTAGTTAGGTTAACTAGTTTAATTAGGTTAATTACCTAGGTTAGTGCAAAAATTTAGTTAGGGCTTTGACAGAGAACTAGTCAGGTTAACTAGTTTGAATAGGTTAATTATCTAGGTTATTTAGGCAAGTTTTATTTTAAAGATGATCCCTTCCTAGACTTTTATTGTTGATTATATCTTTTCATTGAAGTGGTCATGTTGTTTGTGCCCAAGTGGCTTTGTTGTTTCAATGAAGCTGAGTGGCCTATATATATTTTGCGGGAATGTTGATTCATTTCCGTTCCGGCAAATTTTAGGTTCTCGATTTGTCCACTTTTTAGCAAAGGTCATGCCGAAATTTTCTGTGAATTTCGGCATGACTTGTGCTACAAACTAGGACATATCAAGTGCCCATGTGATTTGCCGCACCAGGAAGGAGTCAACGTTCCTACAAAACAATAGGACTTTTTTATGTCATAAATCATTTTATTAGGTCTAGAATTAATAGACTAGATTTAATCATAGGAAACATAGCTAGCAACGATGAAGGACAGGGTTCTGGTGATTGCAACGACACCTACCGGGCGGCAGACGAATTTTTTAGCCTTGCGATGATCAACCGATGTTATTGCCGGGCCCACCGGTGGCATCGGGGACTGAGACCGACACGCAGACCGGTGCTGAGACTGACACCGGCGGTCAGACTTAGACAGGCATCGAGACCGGCGCTGAGACTCAGACCGGCGCTGCCTCGGGGAGCGGAGCCGGTGTAGAACCGAGAGCAAAGAGGCAACGAGTTCCTAACAAACTCAGGACTACTAGAGTGGTGGTCACGGAGGTGGACAACGGCAATTTTGAGCCAACGGCCCCCGAGGAAGCGCGTTGATGCTACGGCAATCAAATAGGCTGCATCGTACGGACAACCGCCACCATCAACAATGAGAAACTACAGAAGATAGAAAATATGAGGAGCTCCCTCCTAAAGAAGTTTCACCAGATATTCTTGTTCCCGGGCCGGAATGAGAAGGATTATAAAGATCCAGATGAGGACCCGGCAATGAAGAAGATAAACAAACACGCCATGACCAAGTTTAGAAACGCGTTGGCCGCCTGGAAAAATCGAGTGAAAGCAAGGATCATCGACAAGAAGGAACCCTACTCCAAGATTGTAAAGGATAATCCGACAATCACGGAAGAGCAGTTTCAAATATTCAAGGAGGCTTGCGAGGCTGAAGATGCCAAAAAAAAGTCTAAGTATATGAAGGGGCTTCAAGAGAGGAACATTGGGAGCCACCACCTCGGAAGCCGTGGTTACGTCGGAAAGAGGTCCAAATGGGCCAAGGAGGACGCGGAAGCCGCGAGTCTGGGCATCCCAGACCAATTGGCGGAGTTCACCGTCCCGCAGGAGCGTGACGTCCTCAGGGCCCGACACCGTTGGGACCCAGTGAAAAAGGTTTACGAGACAACACCGGTCATTACGGAGTTCATGAGACTGCTGGTAATTTTAGTTTCTGATCAATTCGACTGCACACGTGAGTAATATTTGTAAATGATCATTGTGCCTTTTGCAGAGAGAGCAGCACAGGATTGCGGCCGAAAGCGACTCGCCGTCTGAGGCATTGGCGAGGCCCAAGTGGGACACTCCATTCAACCGGATGTTGAACATATTGAAACAACAACCGGCGGATACTCGACCGTCGTATGGACGTGTGCACGGTGTCGGAGATTGCGCCACGTGGAAGAAGTACTACCGTGAGACCACGGAGGAGAGAAAGGAAAGACGGAGGTTAAATGAAGAAAACATCGACAAGAGGGTTGAGATTGCGGTTGAGAAGAAATCAACTGAGACAGTCGCAACAGCGGTAGCTGCCGCAAAACAGGTGGATTTAGATATTTCTACTACCTTGGTTCCGGCCGTTTTCAATTGGACCAGGCAAAATCCAAAAAAGATGCAGCGGACTTTCCCCTTGCTGACTTCTTGGCGGGGAGCAGCTCGACTAGCGTTGCACCAGCACCTGTAGCTGCACCTGCTCCCGCACCGGCTCCCGCACCGGACATGCTAGGCGGTGCTTCGTCTTTGGCTGAGCTCGACGCCCTCACGGTATCTGTCACACCGGCCCCCTTCAATATAAATGTATAATCTCCCGTTTTCGTTGCCTTTCGGATGTCTCACGTCACAGACTTTTCTTTGCAGGCCGACAAAACCCCGTGCACCATATTGTACACCATCGGCGACCAGAAGGTGGACGTGGGGAAGGCGACGATAATGGAGCCGAAGGAACCATTGTTCCACAGCCGGCCGATCCCCCCGAACGTCTTCAAGGTTTCCGTGGCCAGTGTCAATACAGGCCACGAGAATTTGCCTCCTCCAGTACTACTGGGGGATGACGACGAGACACCGCGGCAGCTTGGGGATTGTTGCAATGCTGGGTGGGTCCTGTTGTGGCCAAAGAGTCTGCTTCGTCTGGAGGCGGCCGGGAGCACACCCACGAGCATGCAGCCTCAGCAAGGTATGAACATCAACACCCCACCTAACCAATTATCGTCGGGTGTCGGGTTGGGTGATAGCGGGCGGGGTAAGGAGGAGGCTCCATTAGTCGCTGATGACGTCGCCATGGATGAGGATGAGGACGACGATGGCGCTGCTGAACAGTATGTCTATACTGGCGCCTCCTCAGGGTTTGAGCGTCATGAGTCGGTGCCTGAATTGCCGTCTCAACATATTATGGACGACCTTTCGGTAGTAAAGAAGTTTAGGAAGAGAGCGAGGAAAGGCAAAAAAGATGTTTCTATGATCCAGCCGCCTCAGTAGCCTCGGCTTCAGGACCGTATAGATATCCCCGATGCGGATAAATGGCATATCCCCGGTCAACCAATCCTACCTGCAACAGCGCTACGGGCCAGATTCGGCAATCTAAGGAGACTTCATGATGATGTGCTGCGAGTAGAGAAAGGCCTCATCGCCTCGAAAGATCCAGGATACCCACTCTATGTGGTTAACATTCCGCGGCAAATGTCGTACGTGGACAGCTTCCCTGTGGATAAGTTCTTCCTCCGATTCGATTACATATTCGACATGTTGCACATGAAGAAGCTGGATCTTACGTTTGTTTTCCTTTGTGCCTTGCACATGAACTACATCATCGGGGTTGAGCAGATATCTCATATCTGTGTCGCTGACCCGTACTACATGCACGAGGGCTTCTTGGGAGTCTACGCAAATCACCGTGAATATGCGAGGGATTACATCGTCAATTTCATGCTCGCCAATAAGGACAAGGAGGCGATTCTTGTGCCTTATCATCCCGTGTAAGTCATCCGCGCTGCTATCCTTCCTTCGATTTCAATCATTCATTTGCACGGTGGAGGCTAATTAATTTGAGGACTTATTTTGCGTAGCGGCGGGCGCGCCGTCCTCATCATCCTCTACCCCCGATTCTCCCACGCTCTATACTTGGACTCGTCGAAGAACATTCACAAAAAGGATTACACCCACATCAAGGATGTTCTCGACAGTGCTATGTTTTACTACCAAGAAAGGGGTGGAGAGGTCAGGGACAAGAAGAGAAGGGGCGGCAGGGTCGCCTTCGGCCATAAGACCGACTTCTGCTGCATCCAGCAACCGAACGATTCTCTTAATGATGGATTCTATGTCCTATACCACATGCTGGAGTACAGACGGGATCACCCGAACCTTCGCATGTCACCTAGATCCAGCGATGCCCATATTCTGCAATGGGCAAAGGACATAGGAGATATTGAGGATCATCGACTTTGAGCTGAGTTCTATAACATCCAACGCGAACTTGCCCAAATCATCGTGAAGGAGGTCGTCGGAAAAACAGGGATGTTCTACGGAGAAGGACAAATGTCGCGGGAAGACGTCCGAACATGGATAGCCTCTCAGCATCTCGACCTGAAGCCTTTCACTAGGCTCGGGGACTATCTCCTTGACTTGGATGGATGGAACGACATGTTGGAGTGATTGTCGATATATGACAATGTGTCCGTTTAGTCCATACTTTTTGTATGACAAAACTTTGAGTTATGCATGGTGAAACTTTATTTGTGATGTAATTAAACCGTCCTCCTCCTCGACTAGCGAAAATCACTCTAGTTAGGGCATTTTGGGGTACGGTGAACTTTGTTATTTATGCTTATGATATGTTGTTTTTATTTTTGACAAGTCTGTCTCTTTCTGTTGCTCAACTATATATGTTGCATATCATCGACTCATGTGATGATGCAGGTGCATAGATCATAGATGGCGAAGAAGTGCTATGCCAGGAGTATATATACAACAAGTGGCCGGAGTGTCAGGCCCTTCCGGTTTCCGAGTGACAGGAAGTAGTTAGTTTAGAGGCTAATGCGAAAGAGGGATACGAACTCATGTTCTCAAAGTGATAGCTCTTCTCGCGTATATCATTGTTTAGATGGATGGCGATCTATTTGCATATCATTCGAGACTTGTATCACTATTTTCGAGATGATGACGAGAGACCACTTTGTGTTGGATGATGATTATGATGATGACATGATTTGATGAGACTAATTGTATCTATATGCTATGATTACATTTGTATGTGTATGATATGCTAAAGATTATTGTATAAAGCCAATTCAAATACAAAACAAATACAAAACAAATATGTAGGAAAAAAACTAATAAATAAACTAGTAGTAGCGAGGGGGGAAATTTAGCAGTAGCGCCGCATTGTCAGTAGCGCGTCCCAGCAAACAGCGCTGTAGATAATATCAGTAGCGCCCTTTCCCAAAGAGCGCTACAGCTATTCATGTATAGCAGTAGCGTGGGACAACCGGCGCTACTGCTATACATTAGTTATAGCGCCTTATTAGTAGCGCCGCTGCCCGTGCTACTGAGAGGCCCAAAACCCTCGCTGCTGGTAGGATTTTCCCTAGTAGTGATCCCCAAGCTTAATTCCTGCTCGTCCTCGAGTAGGTAAATGATAAAAACAGAATTTTTGATGTGGAATGCTACTTGGCATAATTTTAATGTAATTATTCTTAATTTTGGTATGAATATTCAGATCCGAAAGATTCAAGATAAAAGTTCATATTGACATAAAAATAATAATACTTCAAGCATACTAACTAAGCAAGTATGTCTTCTCAAAATAACATGGCCAAAGAAAGTTCATCCCTACAAAATCATATAGTTTAGTCATGCTCCATTTTCGTCACACAAGAATGCTCTCATCATGCACAACCCCGATGACAAGCCAAGCAATTGTTTCATACTTAGTAATCTCAAACCTATAAACTTTCACGCAATATATGAGCGCGAGCCATGGATATAGTACTATGGGTGCAATAGAGTATAATGATGGGGGTTATGTGGAGAAGACAAAAAAGGAGAAAGTCTCACATCAACGAGGCTAATCAATGGGCTATGGAGATGCCCATCGATAGATGTTAATGCAAGGAGTAGGGATTGCCATGCAACGGTTGCACTAGAGCTATAAATGTATGAAAGCTCAACAAAAGAAACTAAGTGGGTGTGCATCCAACTTGCTTGCTCACGAAGACCTAGGGCACTTGAGGAGGCCCATTGTTGGAACATACAAGCCAAGTACTATAATGAAAAATTCCCACTAGTATATGAAAGTGACAAAACAAAAGACTCTCTATCATGAAGATTATGGTGCTACTTTCAAGCACAAGTGTGGCAAAGGATAGTAGCATTGTCCCTTCTCTATTTTTCACTCTTCTTTTTGGGCCTTCTCTTCTTTTTTTCTTTTTTATGGCCTTTCTTCCCCTTTTTTTCCTCACTTGGGACAATGCTCTAGAAAATGATGATCATCAGACTTCTATTTATTTACAACTCAATGATTACAACTCGAGGCTAGAACAAAAGATGACTCTATATGAATGCCTCCGGCGGTGTACCGGGATATGCAATGAACCTAGAGTGACATGTATGAAAGAATTATGAACGGTGGCTTTGCCACAAATACTATGTCAACTACATGATCATGCTAAGCAATATGACAATGATGAATGTGTCATGATAAACGGATTGGTGGAAAGTTGCATGGCAATATATCTCGAAATGGCTATGGAAATGCCATAATAGGTAGGTATGGTGGCTGTTTTGAGGAAGATATAAGGAGGTTTATGTGTGAAAGAGCATATCATATCACGGGGTTTGGATGCACCTGCGAAGTTTGCACCAACTCTCAATGTGAGAAAGGGCTATGCAAGGTACCGAAGAGGCTAGCAATGATGGAAGGGTGAGAGTGCGTATAATACATGGACTAAACATTAGTCATAAAGAACTCACATACTTATTGCAAAAATCTACAAGTCATCAAAAACCAAGCACTACGCGCATGCTCCTAGGGGGATAGATTGGTAGGAAAAGACCATCGCTCATCCCCGACCACCACTCATAAGGAGGACAATCAAAGAACACCTCATGTTTCAAATTTGTTACATAACGTTTACCATACGTGCATGCTACGGGACTTGCAAACTTAAACACAAGCATTTCTCAAATTCACAACTACTCAACTCGCACGACTTTGATATTATTACCTCCATATCTAAAAACAATCATCAAGCATCCAACTTCTCTTCGTATTCAAAACTCTCATAAGAATTTTTTTACTAATCTTGAATGCCTAGCATATTAGGATTATTTAAGCAAATTACCATGCTATTTAAGACTCTCAAAATAATCTAAGTGAAGCATGAGAGATCAATAGTTTCTATAAAACAAATCCACCACTGTGCTCTAAAAAATATAAGTGAAGTACTAGAGAAAAACTATATAACTCAAAAGATATAAGTGAAGCACATAGAGTATTCTAACAAATTCCAAATTATGTATGGCTCTATCAAAAGGTGTGTACAGCAAGGATGATTGTGGAAAACTAAAAAGCAAAGACTCAAATCATACAAGACGCTCCAAGCAAAACACATATCATGTGGTGAATAAAAATATAGCTCCAAGTAAAGTTACCGATGGAAGTAGACGAAAGAGGGGATGCCTTACGGTTCATCCCCAAGCTTTGGCTTTTAGTTGTACTTAGATTATCTTGGGGGTGCCATGGGCAACCCCAATCTTAGGCTCTTGCCACTCCTTGTTCCATAATCCATCAAATCTTTACCCAAAACTTGAAAACTTCACAACACAAAACTTAAAGTAGAAAATCTCGTGAGCTCCGTTAGCGAAAGAAAACAAAAGAACACTTCAAGGTACTGTAATGAACTCATTATTTACCTATATTGGTGTTAAACCTACTGTATTACAACTTCTCTATGGTTTATAAACTATTTTACTAGCCATAGATTCATCAAAATAAGCAAACAACACACGAAAAATAGAATCTGTAAAAAACAGAACAGTCTGTAGTAATCTGTAGCTAGCGCAAGATCTGGAACCCCAAAAATTGTAAAATAAATTGCTGTACGTGAGTAATTTATCTATTAATCATCTTAAAAAAGAATTAACTAAATATAGCTTTCCAAATAAAAATGGCAGCAGTTATCGTGAGCGCTAAAGTTTCTGTTTTTTACAGCAAGATATCAAGACTTTCCCCAAGTCTTCCCAACGGTTCTACTTGGCACAAACACTAATTAAGCACGAAAAACACAACCAAAACAGAGTATAAATAAATTATTTATTACTAAACAGGAGCAAAAAGCAAGGGATAAAAATAAAATTGGCTTGCCTCCCAACAAGCGCTATCGTTTAACGCCCCTAGCTAGGCATAAAAAGCAAGGATAGATCTAGGTATTGCCATCTTTGGTAGGCAATCCATAAGTGGCTCTCATAAAAGATTTATAAGGTAATTTAATTTTCTTTATAGTAAGGTGTTCCATGCCTTTCCTTAACGGAAATTGGAATCTAATATTTCCTTCCTTCATATCAATAATTGCACCAATCGTTCTAAGGAAAGGTCTACCAAGGATAATAGGACATGAAGGATTGCAATCTATGTCAAGAAGAATAAAATCTATGGGAACATAATTCCTATTTGCGACAATAATAACATCATTGATTCTTCCCATTGGTTTCTTAATAGTGAAATCCTCAAGGTGCAAGTTTAAAGAGCAATCATCAAAATAACGGAAACCTAACAAATCACACAAAGTCTTTGGAATCGTGGAAACACCAGCACCCAAATCACATAAAGCATAGTACTCATGATCTTTAATCTTAATTTTAATAGTTGGTTCCCACTCATCATAAAGTTTTATAGGGATAGAAACTTCCAACTCAAGTTTTTCTTCATAAGATTGCATCAAGGCATCAACGATATGTTTAGTAAACGCTTTATTTTGACTATAAGCATGAGGAGAATTTAGCACGGTTGCAACAAGGAAATACAATCAATCAAAGAGAAATTTTCATAATTAAATTCCTTTAAATCCAAAATAGTGGGTTTAGCAACATCTAGTGTTTTGGAACGCCTTCTGGGTAAAGGTTGATCATATTCAGTCCCACTTTCATCAAATTTAGCATCAAGATCTAAAAACTCCAAAATTTTGGAACGCCTTCTGGGTAAAGGTGGATCATATTCAGTCCCATCATTATCAAGATTCATATTTCAAAACAAAGATTTAATAGGGGACACATTAATAACTTTTAGATCTTCATCTTTATTTTCATAGGAACTAGAAGAACACGCTCTTATAAAGGCATATTTCTTAGCACGCATCCTAGCGGCTCTTTCTTTGCACTCATCAATGGAAATTATCATGGCTTGGAGAGACTCGTTGATATCATGCTTAGGAGGAATAGATCTAAGCTTTAAATAATCAACATCAAGAGAGATTCTATCTACGTTCCTAGCCAAGTCATCAATCTTAAGCAATTTTTATTCAATCATAGCATTGACATTCTTTCGCGAAGTAATAAATTATTTAATATTAGATTCAAAATAAGAGGGCATCTTATTATAATTTCCATAATAATTGTTGTAGGAATTACCATAATTATTAGAGGGATTACTAGGATAAGGCCTAGGATTAAAATTTCCTCCATACGCATTGTTACCAAAATTGTTCCTACCAACAAAATTCACATCCATAGATTCATTATTATTCTCAATCAAAGTAGACAAGGGCATATCATTAGGATCAGAAGAAACACTCTTACTAGCAAATAATTTCATAATTTCATCCATCTTTCTAATCAAAACATTAATTTCTTCTATCGCATGCACCTTTTTATTAGTAGATCTTTCAGTATGCCATTGAGAATAATTAACCATAATATTATCTAGGAGTTTAGTAGCTTCTCCTAAAGTGATTTCCATAAAAGTGCCTCCCGCGGCCGAATCTAAAAGATTTCTACAAGCAAAATTCAATCCGGCATAAATTTTTTGTATAATCATCTACAAATTCAAACCATGAGTAGGGCAATTACGTGTCATTAATTTCATCCTCTCCCAAGCTTGTGCAACATGTTCATGATCAAGTTGCTTAAAATTCATAATATTGTTTCTAAGGGAAATGATCTTAGCGGGAGGAAAATACTTAGAGATAAAAGCATCTTTGCACTTGTTCCAAGAATCAATACTATTTTTAGGCAAAGACGAAAACCAAGCTTTAGTAGAAGCTACTAAACTTTTATAGAAGGATATTTAAGAGAGTGAGAAGCTACTAAACTTAAAAATATTCTCACTCTCTAAGCGAAAAAGGAAATAGTTTCAACTTAACAATATTGTTATCCACATCTTCCTTCTTTTGCATATCACACAAATCAACGAAGCTGTTTAGATGGGTAGCGGCATCTTCACTCGGAAGGTCGGAAAACAGATCTTTCATGAAAAGATTCAGCAAAGCGGCATTAAATCCACAAGATTTAGCTTTGGTAAGAGGAGCAATCGGAGTGCTAATAAAATCATTGTTGTTTGTATTGGTAAAGTCACACAATTTAGTGTTATCTTGAGCCATCGTGACAAGCAAGCAATCCAACACACAAGCAAACAAAAAGCAAGCAGGCAAAAAGAGGCAAATAGAGAAAGAGAGGGCAAATAAAACGGCAAGGGTGAAGTAGGGGAGAGGAAAACGAGAGGCAAATGGCAAATAATGTAATGCGGGAGATAAGGGTTGTGATGGGTACTTGGTATGTTGACTTTTGCGTAGAATCCCCGGCAACGGCGCCAGAAATTCTTCTTGCTACCTCTTGAGCACTGCATTGGATTTCCTTAAAGAGGAAAGGATGATGCAGCAAAGTAGCGTAACTATTTCCCTCAGTTTTTGAGAACCAAGGTATCAATCCAGTAGGAGGCTATGTGCGAGTCCCTCGTACCTGCACAAAGCAAATAACTCCCCGCAACCAACGCGATAAGTGGTTGTCAATCCCTTCACAGTCACTTACGAGAGTGAGATCTGATAGATATGATAAGATAATATTTTTGGTATTTTTGGGATAAAGATGCAAAGTAAAATAAAAGCAAAGTAAAAAAGCAAAGGAAATAAGGAAGATTAATATGATGAAGGTAGACCCAGGGGCCATAGGTTTCACTAGTGGCTTCTCTCAAGAGCATAAGTATTTTACGGTGGGTGAACAAATTATTGTTGAGCAATTGACAGAAAAGAGCATAGTTATGAGAATATCTAGGTATGATCATGTATATAGGCATCACGTCCAAGACAAGTAGACCGACTCCTGCCTGCATCTACTACTATTACTCCACTCATCAACCGCTATCCAGCATGCATCTAGAGTATTAAGTTCATGAAAATAGAGTAACGCCTTAAGCAAGATGACATGATGCAGATGGATAAATTCATGCAATATGATAAAAAAAAACATCTTGTTATCCTCGATGGCAACAATACAATACATGCCTTGCTGCCCCTACTGTCATTGGGAAAGGACACCGCAAGATTGAACCCAAAGCTAAACACTTCTCCCATTGCAAGAAAGATCAATCTAGTAGGCCAAACCAAACTGATAATTCGAAGAGACTTGCAAAGATAACCAATCATACATAAAAGAATTCAGAGAAGATGCAAATATTGTTCATAGATAGTCTTGAACATAAACCCACAATTCATTGGTCTCAACAAACACACCATAAAAAGAAGATTACATCGAATAGATCTCCACAAGAGATGGTGAGAACATTGTATTGAAATCCAAAAAGAGAGAAGAAGCCATCTAACTAATAACTATGGACCCGAAGGTCTGAGGTAAACTACTCACACTTCATCGGAGGGGCTATGGTGTTGATGTAGAAGCCCTCCGTGATGGATGCCCCCTCCGGCGAAGCTCCGGAACATGCCCCAAGATGGGATCTCGTGGATACAGAAAGTTACGACAGTGGAATTAGGGTTTTGGTTCCGTATCTGATCGTTTGGGGGTATGGAGGTATATATAGGAGGAAGGAGTACGTCGGTGGAGCAACAGGGGGCCCA
>NC_041384.1:665401018-665589698 GCF_002162155.2 Triticum dicoccoides
GGTAGGCGTGCCCCCTACCTCGTGGCCTCCTCCTTTATTTCTTGATGTAGGGTCCAAGTCTCCTGGATCATGTTCGGTGAGAAAATCACGTTCCCGAAGGTTTCATTCCGTTTGGACTCCATTTGATATTCCTTTTCTTAGAAGACCTAAAATAGGCAAAAAAACAACAATTCTGGGCTGGGCCTCTGGTTAATAGGTTAGTGCCAAAAATAATATAAAAGTGGATAATAAAGCCCAATAATGTCCAAAACAGTAGATAATATAGCATGAAGCAATCAAAAATTATCGATACGTTGGAGACGTATCACCTACCACCTCAGTAATAATGACCAATGAGCTGTCAAATCACATAGACCCAGCAGTAAGTTAGACGGACGAAGCAACCATCACTCTTGAATCCACTTTCTCTCCCTTCTAAAAATATAAGGTACTCCATTGGCGTACTTTCCCAAAAAACTCTTGAATCCACTTCTCCCTTCAACGCAGGCGCCAGTGAGAGGTCGTGTCTGCTCTGCCCGGGCATGAATGCGGGACTGACCATTTCAGGTGGGAAGTGCGCGCCGACGATGGATGGGCTATGGGTGGGCCAGGCTGGTCAGGAGCGGGCGTGGCAGCTGTCCGCCTGTCCGTACCAGACGCCCAGAAACGAGAGGATGCACTGACTCTGGCGGCTAAAATCGTACACTACACACCATCACTCTGTAGGAGTAGGTCAATCTGTCCCTCTCTCTAACAGACACATGTTGTTAAACACACACACGCACACGCATACGCATACACAGGTTCATAGAATAGGACAATTGTACGAGTGCGAAGCCACAGGAAGTGAGATACAAATGGAGTACGTACAAGAAGAGAAGAGGTGACGAATATTCCATCAAACCTGGACTGAGGAGTAGTACTCCCTCCGTCTAGGTGTTAAGTCATCCGATGGAAATCAGATATTCCCAAAATGTTTAGGCGTCGTCCATTAACTTCGCGTCTCAATCCCCTCCTGGCCTCGTTGCTAGCGAGCGTTGTTACTTAGGGAGCGTTTGGATCCTTAGCAAGAACAACTTATAGCATAGCCAGGCAAGGTTAGGTATTTGTAACTATTAAAATATGTTAGCTTTTGTGGGCCAGCTAGCTTGGGTGGGCTAGAAAAACCTTGCTAGCTCAGGAGAGCCAGATCGGCTCGCTTCCGACGGAAAACTTTGCATAGTAGTAACATAGACTAGTAACATATGCAGGTTGTACTAGTCCAAGTTACTCACCACTATGACCAGCCTAAACAATGTAACAAAACACTCCTTACTCTGCCTTGTTATCTCCCTCGGAAACCTAATGCATGGAGCGCAACTATGCATTGATCAGTCAAGAAATCAAAGTCGGTTTGCATGCGAGTTAATACGTGGCCCTGTATGGTAGCTAAAATGACATCTCTTAGTTGTTTGGATTAATTGTTGCGTTTAGAGACAGAAATCAGGGCTTTGATTGGAGGAATGACCGGTCAAGTTTCTCCTTCTCCTCCAATCTGCTTGCACCTTGGTCCCGTTGCACCTTCTAATGTGACTTATTACACCTAGACGGAGGGAGTCCTACGAGATACGGTGGCACACTGACTTAGGTCGAATACAAGTGCCCAAAATTGTGTGCATGTTATAATAAGGATTCACTTAAAATAGTACGTGAGCGAACAGAGGAATAAATTGGATAGTGTTCCCGAGTAGTAGCGAGATGTGTGAGGTAAGATACACCGCTGGCACTTTTAATTTTTCTTATTAATTTTTTTGTTTCACCCTCTGACTGGTGGGACCCAATGTACTACGTGGAGAGAGGTAAGGTGACTAAGGCTGCATTATTTCTGTACCACTATGGATAGTCTTACCACCAAAGCCACATGACACGATTATGATTTAAATCTCAATGACTCTCACACACACAAAAAACACAGCATGCTTGTCACACGAATGCAGGAATGTATAAAAGGTTATTTTCCTCTCGTTGAACATAACGGGAGGGTTGTGTAGCTGGTTAGCCTGTTCACTCATCAAACTTGAGTTCTCGGGTTCGATAACTACACTTGAGCATAATTCGTGCCAGGAGGATTCTTTGACTCATCAAAATGGATGGATACGGAGCTATACGATCTCGTAGTGCCCGTATAATCACCTCATCATGTATAAGCTGCAGCCTCGGTGCTTGTTTTCTAGGGTTTGCACTCTTCACACTCTCTCGAGTATATATATAAACGCTAGAGCCTCAGCGCTTATAGTTTCTCTCTTCACACTATCTCACCCTCTCCAGATCTAAACAAGACTTTGTTGGCCTCACTACTGGTCAAAAGCAGGCAGGATCCGTCCACCGGGAAGGGAAGGAGGCTTTAACTCTGTCTCCGTTGGCGAGGGAGGAGGGAATCCACTACCGGCGTAGCTGTTCACTTTCACCCAGCGGCGGCACGGGAGGGCCTCTGACCCCTTCTTCTTTGCCACCGTACATAGTGTGGGTCGAACGGCCTCCAGTCGCCCACCGAACCACACCCCAAGAACCTTAAGGTATAATTTACTTATTCCACATGCATTGCTCTAGCTGCGTGTGGGCTTTTTTCCGCACCTGCACTGGAATCTTGGTGTTGGATCAAACAGGAAAGTAGTGGGGAAAGTTGTATACCATGAATCTAGGACGTGGTTCAAAGAGGAAATGAATGGGGGAAAGTAGTGGGAAAAGTTGTATAGAATGAATCTAGGACGTGGTTCAAAAAGGAAAGGAAGGGGGAAAGTAGTGGGGAAAGTTGTATCGCATGAATCTAAGACGTGGTTCAAAGAGGACGGGTGATACGTCTCCGTTGTATATATAATTTTTGATTGTTCCATGCCAATATTCTACAACTTTCATATACTTTTGGCAACTTTTTATACTATTTTTGGGACTAACATATTGATCCAGTGCCTAGTGCCAGTTCTTGTTTGTTGCATGCTTTTTGTTTCGCAGAATATCCATATCAAACAGAGTCCGAACGGGATAAAAAACTAACGGAGATTTTTTTGGAATATATGTGATTTTTGGGAAGAAAAATCCACGCGAGACGATGCCCGAGGGGGCCACGAGGCAGGGGGAGCGCCCCTGACCCTCGTGGCCACCTTGTAAGGCGGTTGGAGCCCTTCTTTCACTGCAAGAAAGCTAATTTCCATATAGAGATCATGTTAAAATTTCAGCCCAATCGGAGTTACGGATCTTCGGGAATATAAAAAACGGTGAAAGGGTAGAATCTGAGAACGCAGAAACAGAGAGAGACAGATCCAATCTCGGAGGGGCTCTCGCCCCTCCCATGCCATGGAGACCAAGGAACAGAGGGAAAACCCTTCTCCCATCTAGGGAGGAGGTCAAGGAAGAAGAATAAGGAGGGGGGCTCTCCCCCCCTCGCTTTTGGTGGCACCGGAGTGCCACCAGGGGCCATCATCATCACCGCAATCTTCACCAACAACTTCACCGCCATCATCACCAACTCTTCCCCCCTCTATGCAGCGGTGTAACCTCTCTCTTACCTGCTGTAATCTCTACTTAAACATGGTGCTCAACGCTATATATTTTTTCCCAATGATGTATGGCTATCCTATGATGTTTGAGTAGATTCGCTTTGTCCAATGGGTTATTTGATGATCGTGATTGGTTTGAGTTGCATGTTGTATTATTGGTGTTGTCCTATGGTACTCTCCATGTCGCGCAAGCGTGAGGGATTCCCGCTGTAGGGTTTGCAATATGTTCATGATTTTCGTATGGTGGGTGGCGTGAGTGACAGAAGCACAGACCCGAGTAAGTAGGTTGTTGCGTATGGGATAAAGAGGACTTGATGCTTTAATGCTATGGTTGGGGTTTTACCTTAATGATCTTTAGTAGTTGCGGATGCTTGCTAGAGTTCCAATCATAAGTGCATATGATTCAAGTAGAGAAAGTATGTTAGCTTATGCCTCTCCCTCATATAAAATTGCAATAATGATTACCGGTCTAGTTATCGATTGCCTAGGGACAAATAACTTCCTCGTAACAAAAAGTTCTTTACTAAAACTAACTTAGTTGTGTCTTTATCTAGACAGCCCCTACTTTTTATTTACTTGCTCTTTATTTTCTTGCAAACCTATCCAAAAACACCTACAAAGTACTTCTAGTTTCATACTTGTTCTAGGTAAAGCGAACGTCAAGCGTGCGTAGAGTTGTATCGGTGGTCGATAGAACTTGAGGGAATATTTGTTCTACCTTTAGGTCCTCGTTGGGTTCGACACTCTTACTTGTCGAAAGCTGTTGCGATTCCCTATACTTGTGGGTTATCAAGACCTTTTTCTAGCGCCGTTTCTGGGGAGCAATAGCGTGGGGTGAATATTCTCGTGTTTGCTTGTTTGCTTTATCACTAAGAATTTTTATTTGATGTTCTTAGTTGTTCTTTATCTTTAGTTATGGGTATGGAACAAGAAATACCAAAAAAATTAGGTGTACTTGCTGCTCATGGAGATGAGGAACCTCCTAAAACCCTCGATGCTCGTTATGTGACAGATATTATGTACTACTTTGATAATCCAGAGAAAACCCCATTCAATTTGGTAATGGGAAACATGTTGGATCAACGTGAATACTTTAGGGATTATCGCTTGACTCAAAAAGGGAAACTATATGCTATCAAATTTATATGTTATATTGGTATGCTAGGCTACTATGCTTGAGATCAGATTATACTTGTTGCTCTAGGATGAAGTCTCCACACCTTCCCTTTTCATGCAAATTTAATGATAATGAAACCTTGGCTTCTTATGCTAGAGGTATATATGACTACTATGATGTGGAAAAAATAGAAGAATTTCTTGCTTTGATGGGTGGTTATGAAACTGAATCTATGTTCAAAGAATATGAAAATCTTTATGATGCTGTTTACGGACCTGAAAATTTAGCTATCCTTAAATATTGTTATGAGAATTATGAATACAATTCCGACATTCATGCGTTTATTGAGAAAGTCTCCGCTGTCCAAGAAGAGATTTGTCGTGGAATTGTCATGGAAGATGTCCTAGCGAAAGGACTTAGTCGTAGGGCCATCGCAACTAGGAAGCTTAAAGGGGTTAATTGGGACAAAGGACACAAGAGGTTTATACTGGTTCGGCCCCTTATGGTGAAGGTAAGGCCTAGTCCAGTTGATGTTGTATTGCTAGGTTTCGATGACCAAGGAGCGAATCCGCTTGCTTGGTTATCGATTTGTTGTTTCTTGTCCTAAGCCGCCGCCGGGTCATCCCCTTATATACACGGGTTGACGCATGGCGGCCTACAGAGCCCGGTCGGCTCATAAAACGTGTCCGGCTCGGTGACTTCTTTTATATGACTTTCTTTACAAGTCTTTCTTTACATATGGCGGTTTACAATATTGGGCCTTAATCCGCCTCTGGGCTTAGGCCTTCTAAAATTCTTAATAAACTATCACCTTGAATATTACTGGGCTTCTCTTAACAACCTGCCATTAGGGTTGACCCGGCCCCTCCTGGGCGGGTCGTACCTGAAAGTTATATTCCCAACATTAGGCCCCAGGTTGATTTGAACCTTGTTCTTGTAAAGCTTCAACATTTGGACGAAATCCATCTTCCTTTGTCTGGAAAATCTTTGTAACCCACCATGACGCCATCTTCCGAAAATATGAAAGCCTGCTATGACGTCATCTCCAACAGATCTTTATCCTTAAATGTCTTCCGAGAATCAAGGCGTCCATTTAGCTGGATAATCATTATTTGGGTCTTCCTCGATTTTCGCGCCCGCCTGTTCTCTTATCCCCTTATAAATAGGCACGACCAGGTCTTTCCTCACTCTTCCCTTTCTTCATCTTCTTCCTCTCGCAACCCTACTTCCACTCGAGCTCCACCGCCATCGCAGAACACCTCGTCTTCTTTGACCTCGGCCGCTGCATCAACCTGAATCGATCCAGAGAACGGCGGCGACCCTCCGCAGAAGATCAGTGCATGTATGTGTTCACCTTCCTGCTCCTCAGATCCGCATTAGGGTTTCAAGGTTTCTGTGTGTTCTTCATAGTTCATCACAGTTTCTTCGTAGTTCCTCCTCTGCGGCCTCTTCTGATCCAAAAAGGAACACATAATGCGTGCAGTAGTTGTTCTGCGTCCATTTTTATACTAGTAGATCCCTTTTTCCTGTACAGAGGCCTCATTATAACTCACGAACTCATCTGTACTAGATTTTTCGGTCTAGAATATTTTCTTTTTGGAACGGCCATTTGATCCAGAATAATAGTGACAACTTGGTAAACTTGTTTGTGCCAACACTTAGCCAATTCTGTTTCTAGCATCCTTCGAATATCTTTAGTCATGGCGGCTTATCTCGTTGGCTCACTTTTCCTTTATATGTCATTAGCCCTTATTTTAAGATGCCATTACTTATTTGTACAATCATCATTTAACGTCTAATTTCATCATTGAATTGAACCGACACATCACTTTCTTTTCAGTCTGTTCTTTCATCATGCCGTCCAAAGCGCCAACAGTATGCAACTGGGTCCGTTCCACAGTTACTGAGGATACCTTGAAGGAATTTGTCTCCATAGGATTTTTGCCAGAGAAAAACGTTATGTCTTATCGTGCTCCTGACCTGGACGAAGAACGACCTCAGCCAAAGACGGTGAAGTTATCACTTTCACTAATCAGATGAACCGGGGTTTCTCACCACCCGACTCAAAGTTCTTCCGAGACGTTCTGCATTTTTTCAAGCTTCGCCCACAAGACATTGGACCCAACTCTATATCCAATATCTACAATTTTCAAGTTCTTTGCGAGGTATATCTTCAAGAAGAACCGACCGTCGAACTTTTCAGATAATACTTTTGTCTGAACTGCCAGAACAAATGCACCAACGTCCTTAGTTTGGAGCTTGGTGGAATCTCAATTCAGCGCCAACAGGGTGCCGTCTTTCCCTTAATAGTATTACCGAGCCATCACAAAGATTGGAATCAGACCTGGTTGTACTGCCAAGATACGTCACCAACCAATGAAAAACCACTGCCGGGTTATCACGCGGAGCATCTGGATTCCAAGTTTGTGCTCCCTGATAAGCTTACCGCTGCTGAACGCAAGAAGCTTATTCCATCTATTAAAAGGATTCAAGCTTTATTAGGGAATGGCTTAACTGGAGTTGACCTGATCCGTTGCTGGGTCGCATGGCGGGTCATCCCTCTAAGCCGCCGATCCAAGTTAATGTATGAGTATGGTGGTGAGCCAAATGACTCTCTGCATTATAGCTCTGTTCAATTAACTGAAGAAGACGTTGCAATGGCAACCATCCTTGTGAACGACAAATACGAGGACTATAGTAAGGTTGGGTTAAACCCCTTCTGCAAACTTAACCCGACACCAGAGGTGAAAACCCCTGACCTCTTTCTATTTTTATGTTTTCCTCGGTAGTTTAAATACTTGCATGACCTTTTAACATGTTTATTTGATTACAGGCCAAATCTAACTTCTGGAAGGCCAACTATCATCATGAAGCTGCCGAGGAGTCTAGAGCCGCAGCCATAGCCGCCAGGAGAACGACCCGGAAACCCAAGAAGAAGAAGACCGCATCTGACTTATTCCACCTGGATGATGCTTCTGAGTCGGAGGTAGCCCTTGACTCCCTTGGCCAGTTTTTAACTACCTTATTGACACTGACTATTGCCAGGACGACACGGGGCCAGCCAGGCCGTGGAAGAAGAGGTAACTATTTCTTCTGACTCAGCCCCTTTGCCAAGACAGACTCAACCCGGAAAGTAAGGTTTTCGCACCCTTTTGGCTTATCTGGACCCTCATTTTCTTTTGAGAAAGTAACAACATGAGAGCCGCAGTCAGGCTCGGACTAATTACGATGATGAGCCGCCTTCCGATTTACAACAAAATCCTCGAAAACGCCAGAATGAGGTTTCTTTCATCTTTGTCTATTGCTTCCATTAACGTATCGATTCCCTTGCATTACTAACTTTATTTCACCCTGGCAGGAGGTTTCTCGCTCTTCTGGCGACTCATCGCAAACTCAATTTCCGGCTTTCAAGACTGCCCTGGGTACGGACAATCATCTTTCTTCTGCATCTTTTCAAAACTACATTATTATATTAATTGTCTCATAAAATCTTTCTTAGTGGTCAAGCCAAATCTAAGAAGGCCAAGGTGATTAAGCCGTCAGAAGACCCGAAAGTTCCTGCACCTAAGCTGGCCATGCCAACTCCCTCTCAAACTAAAGCACCAGAAGACCCAGCTGTTCATACTCAATTGGACCCTCCTGTGTTGTCAGCCGATGAGGCCACCCTTAATCCGACCATTACTGAACCATCTAGCTCAGCTAACCCATCAACAACTTCTGATACTAATGTGTTCATTACCGGTAGCCGGTTTGTTGAACCGGGGACCCCCACTGTATTAGCCCGGCATACTACTAAGCAAGAGGCTTTAGAGAAGCAGAAAGTGCAGTTTGATATCTCCCATTACGCTCACCTCAATGTCAATGATGTACTGTCCGGCTATCTCAGTCATGTGCACTCCAGCCGTGACTTGAGATGGTCAAACAATTGCAGCTAAAATATGAGGTATGTTCTCCGGTTTACTTATACTCTGCCAGCCCCTAAGTCTTCAGATGATGAACTCGAATGATCTATAGACTTTATGATATAAGTTGATACTTTGTCTCTATGTTTTTCGAAAGTCCAATAGAGTAGCGTAAACTTCACCTATAGTCCCCAAGGGCCGGCTCAATTTATCATAAATGAAACGGTACTTAATTGCATAACTGTCTTTTACTAGTCCCAATAAGTATTGTGGTCCAGCTCAATCTTGAAAAACTTGCTGAATATCATGCATTATCCCCCAACTGTTAAGCGTTTCTTACTTTGTAAAACCCTTGGGACCTCAAACATATAAAAGTCATAAAAAATTGCTTTGGCAGACATTATCCCCCAAGTGTCAAGTGAAATTGCAGTGCAAAGTACTTTAGAATTTAACCCTTATAACTTTTAGTTTAAGTCTTGACACACCTGTGAATTTTTGTAGAACGCCTTATCTGAGTTGGGCTCTCAATTGACGGATGCCAAGACCCGGTTGGCGGAGCAGGAGACAGAGATAAAGACCACTGACTCTAAACTCCAATTGAGCCTCTCTGAATCTGAGAAATTGAAGACCAGCTTAACTGCAAAAAAGAAATCCTGGGCCAAAGAAAAGACGCTGCTGATACAACGCGCTGAGACAGCTGAGGCGGCTCTTGAGGATGCTACTATAGAGCTCACCGGTTTAAAAAACTATGTTTCTCAAATGGTCTCCACCATCTTCGGTGAGTTATTTGCATAAGTCACTTATACTCTATTTTTACCAAGAATTTAAACCGCCTGCTTAACCTTTGTTAAAATACATACAGGTCCGCGGAGTAACAACCTGAGCCAGGACAGTGTGACAAAGCTTAAGGCAGTTTATACCTTGGTGGAACAACTTTATACGGGGGCTCAACGGGCGCTTGCTGCTATCTCTCCTGCCAACCAAGGACCCAACCGCCTAAGTGATGTTTTGAAGAAGTTATCGATCTTACCCGCTAGGTTTCAAGAGGTCAAACGATCCTATGCCAGAGCCGGAGCCCTGACTTCCCTGAGCCGCTCCAAAGCCTGGGTGCCGGATTTAGACCCGGTGGATGTGGCTAAGGGGTACCCTACCGCGAAGGAAGACGGGACTCCATTTGAGCAAGATGACTTTATTGCGTGTGTGAGGGGAGTTCGTCCTCAAGCTACCATTCTTGGAGAGGAGACCAACATCGACAAATATCAGCCGGGTTTTGATATGGAGAATAAGAAGATGGCGACTCCCTCTTATAAGGTGACAAATCTTATCCCGCCGGTTTGCCAACACACTTTTGCCCCGGAAGTCGACCCAGTTGGCCTGATTGACAATGAGGCGGAGTTCATTCCTCTGAACGGCTTTGACTGGTCCAATCCTAGCTTCCAACCAGTAGAGGGAGGTGAACCGGCGAGGGGAGAGTCATAACCATCTTGTGGGCTCTCAAAGACTTGTAATAGATTAGTTTGAAAACTGCATGTTTTGCCTATGCCATCGCGCATAAAATGTTGCATATGACTCTTTGCCAATGATGTCAATATATATATGCAGCACATCCGTGATTACATCTGCAATGTTTTAACTCTGTCCCTGTAAAAAATGAAAGAGCTAGCCTGGCGGTTTAGCACCGGATGGGTCAAAACATCCGGTATATGACTTATGAAATTATCATAGTGGAAAAGACAGAACCAGATGTAAGATAAACAAGGCTGAAAAAACCTTTGATTAACGAAAAAACATAGAGAAACCTTTTCATGAATGACACTGTCATACCTATGTTCTTTGAATCTGGACTGCCGGTTTACATGGCCCAGATGATGAGGTTGATAACCCAATCTTTTGTAGAAGTCAATACTTCCATATGTCTGATGACTGTTATGCCTTGGCAACTCATTGTCAAATAACCGAGCTAGTTTAATTTGAAACCATACTGATAGTTAGATTTGAGATGATAAAAAATAGCAAGGAAAAACACTAGGCTTCAGACAATGTAAATCAAAACATTTAAATAAAAACTGAAGGCTTCTGATTCGAATACGATTAGTAAACCGGACCAAAGGGGTTAAGCTAAGATTCGAATACGATCATATAGCCCCCAGTGGCTTTGGCGTTGCGCCGATCAAGAGGGTACCGACAGCTATGTTCTCTTTGGTTCGAATACGACCTATGTTTGAACTGGAAGCCCCCAAATGACCTTGAGAGGTTTTTAACGACCCTGATTCAAATACGATCCAAGTCGGACCCAAAAGGGGTTAAGCTATGATTCGGATACGATCAAGAAGCCCCCTAGTGAGTTTGGCTTTGAGCCGATCAAGAGGGTTACAGCAGCTATGTTCTCTTTGGTTCGAATATGACCTATTTTTGAACAAGAAGCCCCCTAGTGACCATGAAGTTTATGTCTAGATTCGAATACGATCCTGAGCCGGACCAAAAGGGTTAAGCTAGATTCGGATACGATCAGCCCCTTAATAGTCATTTAAATAATGAAAATAGTAAAGATATATGATCATTGAGGAGGAAAAGGTCAGAGGTCCTGCTTTATTACTTATCATAATATATACAACATCAAAGTATGTACATGACGAGAGTCGGTGGCTCAGGTGTAGTATGGCCGAAGCTGGGCAATATTCCACGGCCGGCGGGTCTCTTCCTCTGACTTACGTGAGTCTTTGTGCTCTCAAACGTCAATAAGGTAATATGACCCGTTGTTTAAGTTCTTACTAACCACAAAGGGCCCTTCCCAAGGTGGGGATAGCTTGTGTGCATTGGATTGATCCTGGATTAGCCGGAGCACCAAGTCGCCTTCTTGGAAGGTTCTAGTTTTAACCCGGCGGATGTGATAATGGCGCAGGTCTTGTTGGTAAATTGCTGATCGGGCTGCTGCCAAATCTCGTTCCTAATCTAACAAGTCAAGTGCATCATATCGGGCTTGTTCATTATTAGCTTCAACGTAAGCCGCCACGCGGGGCGAGTCATGACGGATGTCACTAGGCAGGACTACTTCTGCTCCATAAACCATGAATAAAGGTGTATAACCTGTAGACCTGTTAGGAGTGGTGTTGATACTCCATAGCACCGAAGGTAACTCCTCTACCCAACAACCTAGTGTTCGTTGTAAAGGAACCAAAAGCCGGGCCTTGAGACCTTTTGAAATTTCCTGATTTGCTCTCTCAGCTTGACCATTAGATTGGGGGTGAACTACTGAAGAAACATCAAGTCAGATATGCTCACGTTGACAAAACTCTTCCATACGACCTTGTTAAAAATTAGTGCCATTTTCAGTTATATTGCTGTATGGAAAACCAAAGCGAAAAATCACCTTTTTCATGAATTGAACCGCCGTGGCTGCATCACACTTCCTCACTGGCTCTGGCTCAACCCATTTTGTGAATTTGTCAACTGCCACCAAAAGACGTGTCTTTTTATCTTTGGACCTTTTGAAAGGTCAAACGGCCAAGCGATTGGAATCATCCGCAACTCTTGAGCTGGCACGTGCGCTCGTCGTGCAAACTTTTGACATCCATCACACCTACTGACCAGCTCCTCCGCATCAGCGTAAGCCATTAGCCAGTAAAAACCATGACGAAAAGCTTTGGCCACAAGAGACTTTGACCCGACGTGACGACCACAATCCCCTTCATGGATCTCACAAAGTATTTCTGACCTTCTTCAGGAGAAACACAACGTTGAAACGCTCTAGTGACGCTGCGGTAATACAACTCACCGTAAGAAATTGTCATTGACTTAGACCGCCGGGTTATCTGTCGGGCCAGGGTCTCGTCCTCTGGCAACTTGCCCCAAGTCATGTAAGCCAAGAACGGTACTGTCCAATCTGGAATGACATGAAGAGCCGCCACCAACTTTGCCTCCGGGTCAGGAACGGCCAAATCTTCATCTTTAGGCAACTTAACAGACGCGTTATGTAAAACATCTAAAAAGGTGTTAGGTGGCACCGGCTTACGCTGAGATCCCAACCGGCTTAAGGAAATGGCCGCTTCGTTCTTTCTGTGGTCAATGTGTTCCCCTTGATAACCCTTAAAATGCCCTGCAACAGCGTCGACCTCGTGGCCATAAGCCTCCATGAGAGGATCCTTAGAATCCCACTTTCCTGACACTTGTTGAGCCACTAGATCTGAGTCGCCTAGGCACCGTACCTGGCTTAACCTCATTTCCTTAGCCATTCGAAGACCATGAAGCAAGGCCTCGTACTCAGCTGTGTGTTAGTGCAAGGAAACATCAATCATAACACATAACGAAATTTGTCACCTCGAGGAGAAGTTAGAACAATTCCAGCCCCCGAGCCTTCAATTGTCTGGACCCATCAAAGTGAATCGTCCAATATGTGTTGTATGGTTTCTCCTCTGGCATCTGCAACTCTATCCAGTCATTAATGAAGTCAACCAACGCTTGAGATTTGATCGCAGTACATGGCACATACTTCAAACCATGAGACCCAAGTTCAATAGCCCACTTGGCGACTCGTCATGTGGTTTCTCTATTTGGAATAATGTCTCCTAGAGGAGCAGAGCTAACCACAATGATTGGGTGACCCTGAAAGTAATGCTTGAGCTTCCGGCTTGCCATGAACACCCCATAAACAAGCTTCTGCCAATGTGGATATCTTTGTTTAGATTCAATGAGCACCTCACTGACGTAGTAAACCGGCCCTTGGATCGGATGTTCCTTGTCAGCCTCCTTGCGCTCCACAACAATGGCCACACTGACAACACATGTGTTAGCAGCCACATACAACAACAACGACTCTTTCTCAACCGGAGCAGCAAGAATCGGTGGCTCAGTTAGCTGTTTCTTCAGATCCTCAAATGCAGAGTTAGCAGCATCACTCCAGACAAAGTCATTGCCTTCTTAATCATTTGATACAAAGGCATCGCCTTCTCCCCTAACCGGCTTATGAACCGGCTTAAGGCTGCGACACGACCTGCCAACCGTTAAACGTCATTGATGCATGCCGGTTTAGCCATAGATGTAATTGCTTTAATTTTCTCCGGGTTAGCCTCAATACCTCTGTTAGACACCAAAAAACCCAAGAGTTTGCCAGCTGGGACTCCTAAAACACACTTGGCCGGGTTAAGCATTGATGACCTACAAGTATAGGGGATCTATCATAGTCCTTTCGATAAGTAAGAGTGTCGAACCCAACAAGGAGCAGAAGGAAAGGATAAGCGGTTTCCAGCAAGGTATTCTCTGCAAGTACTGAAATAAGTGGTAACAGATACTTTTGTGATAGGATAATTTGTAACGAGCAACAAGAAAAGTAAATAAAGTGCAGCAAGGTGGCTCAATCCTTTTTGTAGCAAAGGACAAGCCTAGACAAACTCTTATATAGAGAAAAGCGCTCTCGAGGACACATGGGAATATCGTCAAGCTAGTTTTCATCACGTTCATATGATTCGCATTCGGTACTTTGATAATTTGGTATGTGGGTGGACCAATGCTTGGGTACTATCCTTACTTGGACAAGCATCCAACTTATGATTAACCTCTATTTCAAGCATCCGCAACTACAACAAAAGTATTAAGGTAAACCTAACCATAGCATGAAACATATGGATCCCAATCAGCCCCTTACGAAGCAACGCATAAACTAGGGTTTAAGATTCTGTCACTCTAGAAACACATCATCTACTTATAACTTCCCAATGCCGTCCTCTAGGCCCAAATAATGGTGAAGTGTTATGTAGTCGACGTTCACATAACACCACTAGAGGAGAGACAACATACATCTCATCAAAATATCGAACGAATACCAAATTCACATGACTACTAATAGCAAGACTTCCCCTATGTCCTCAGGAACAAATGTAACTACTCACAAAGCATAATATGCTCATAATAAGAGGGGTATTAATATGCATATAGGATCTGAACATATGATCTTCCACCAAATAAACCAACTAGCATCAACTACAAGGAGTAATTAACACTACTAGCAACCTACTAGTACCAATCCCGGACTTGGAGACAAGAATTGGATACAAGAGATGAACTAGGGTTTTGAGAGGAGATTGTGCTGGTGAAGATGTTGATGGAGATTGCCCTCTCCCGATGAGAGGAGCATTGGTGATGATGATGGCGATGATTTCCCCCTCCGAGAGGGAAGTTTTCCCAGCAGAACAGCTCCGCCAGAGCCCTAGATTGGTTCCGCCAAGGTTCTGCCTCGTGGTGGCAGAGTTTCATCTGGAAAGATGGCTTATGATTTTTTCCTCATCGAAAGACTCCGTATAGCAGAAGATGGCCATCGGAGGGCCACCAGGGGGGCCACGAGGTAGGGGGCGCCCCCAAGGGGGTAGGGCGCGCCCCCCACCCTCGTGGGCAGGGTGTGGCCCCCCTAGTGAACTTCTTGCGCTCAACATTTTTTATATATTCAGACAACGTCTTCCGTGAAGTTTTGGGACTTTTGGAGGTATGCATAGTAGGTGTCTAATATTTTCTCCTTTTCCAGCCCAGAATCCCAGCTGCCGGCATTCTCCCTCTTTATGTAAACCTTGCAAAATAAGAGAGAATAGGAATAAGTATTGTGACATAATGTGTAATAACAGCCCATAATGCAATAAATATCGATATAAAAGCATGATGCAAAATGGACATATCAACTCCCCCAAGCTTAGACCTCGCTTGTCCTCAAGCGAAAGCCAAAATCGAAAAATATGTCCACATGTTTGGAGATAGAGGTGTTGATAAAAGTAAAATACGGACATGAGGGCATCATGATCATTCTTAGAACAACAACTTACATAATTCTTGTCATATGATTTCTTATGCTAGATTAATAATTGAATCACATTTTCAAGTATGAATCGTAAACTTCATTGAAAACTAACAAACTATAATCTTAGTCATTGGAGCAATTGCAATTTATCATAACATAGGAAAGAGTCAATATATAAGAGCTTTTCAGCAAGTCCACATACTCAATTATCATATAGTCTTTCACAATTGCTGACACTCACGCAATACTTATGGGTATGGAGTTTTAATCGGACACAGAGAAAGATAGGGGCTTATAGTTTTACCTCCCAACGTTTTACCTCAAGGGTAATGTCAACAATAATAGTTCATGAAAACTCACATCCAATTAGCCATATATACTAGGATCTTTCCAACATACTGTGCTTGCCAAAGGATAAAATTGTAAAAAGGAAGGGCGAAGATCACCATGACTCTTATGCAAGGTAGGAGATAAAAGTAAAAGATAGGCCCTTCGCAGAGGGAAGTAGAGGTTGTCATGCACTTTTATGGTTGGATACACAAAATCTTAATGCGGAAGAACGTCACTTTGTATTGCCACTTGTGATATGGACCTTTATTATGCAGTCTATCGCTTTTATTTCTTCCATATCACACGATCGTATAAAGCTTATTTTGTCCCGCACTAATAAGTCATACATATTTAGAGAGCAATTTTTATTGCTTGCACCGAGTACAACTTACTTGGAGGATGTTACTCAATCCATAGGTAGGTATGGTGGACTCTCATGGCAAAACTAGTTTAAGGGTATTTGGAAGCACAAGTAGTATCTCTACTTGGTGCGATGAATTTGGCTAGCATGAGGGGGAAAGGCAAGCTCAACCATGTTGGATGATCCATGACAATATAATTTATCTCAGATGTAAGAAAACATAACCCATGTAAGAAAACATAACCCATTACGTTGTCTTCCTTGTCCAACGTCAACTCTTTAGCATGTACTATTTTAATGAGTGCTCACAATCATAAAAGATATCCAAGATAGTATATTTATATGTGAAGACCTCTCTTTCTTTATTACTTCATATTAATTGCAACGATGACCAAAACTATGTTTGTCAACTCTCAACAACTTTTATTCATCATACTTTTTTCTATGTGAGCTCATTACTCTCCATAAGATCCATATGATCTCTTTGTTTCCTTTTTTATTTATTTCTCTTTTCTTCACTTAGGATCATGGCAAAATAATCAAGCCCTTGACTCAACACTAATCTTTATTATATATAGCTCATGGACTCGATTACATAGAGGGATCATAAAGCAAAACTCAAAACTAGATCATGCCATAAACTTTATTCTATTAGATCAAGATATTACCAAAAGGATCGAACTAAGAAAAACGGTAAAGATAAAAGTGATGGTGATACGATACCGGGGCACTCCCCCATGCTTGGCAGTTGCCAAGGGGAGTGCCCATACTAGATACTCAATTCTTCTTTATTGGTGGAGAGGGCGATTGTTTTGTTGATGGCGTAGGCTTGTCGTCCTTCTTCCAAGGCATAGTGAGGGAGTCCTGGATTAGGGGATATCCGGACAGCCAGACTATATCCTTTGGCCGGACTGTTGGACTATGAAGATACAAGATTGAAGACTTCGACCCGTGTCCGGATGGGACTCTCCTTGGCGTGGAAGGCAAGTTTGGCAGTACGGATATGTAGATCTCCTTCCTTGTAACCGACTCCGTGTAACCCTAGCCCCCTCCGATATCTATATAAACTGGAGGGTTTAGTCCGTAGGACCGACAACAACAATCATACCATAGGCTAGCTTCTAGGGTTTAGCCTCTTCGATCTCTTGGTAGATCAACTTTTGTAATACTCATATCATCAAGATTAATCAAGCAGGAGTAGGGTTTTACCTCCATCGAAAGGGCCCGAACCTGGGTAAAAACATCATATCCCCCGTCTCCTATTACCATCCGCCTAGACGCACAGTTCGGGACCCCCTACCCGAGATCCACGGGTTTTCACACCGACATTGGTGCTTTCATTGAGAGTTCCTCTGTGTCGTCATCGTTAGGCTAGATGGCTCCTTCAATCATCGATAGCGATGCAGTCCGGGGTGATACTTTTCTCCTCGGACAGATCTTTGTATCCGGTGGCTCCGCACTACGGGCCAACCCGCTTGGCCATCTGGAGCAGATCGAGAGTTACGCCCCTGGCCACCAGGTCAGGTTTGGAAGCTTAAACTACACGGCCGACATCCGCGGAGACTTGATCTTCGAAGGATTCGAGCCCCTGCCGAGTGCGCCGCACGGTCACGATGAGCATGATTTAGCTCTACCATCGGACAATGTCAGGAGACCGCACCGACAACCGCTCCGACCCTCAATTCAGAGCCAATTGCGACATCCATGGACGGGTGGATAGACCCCGCCACGGAGGCCGCATTCTCAGTGGCGATCGAGTCGAGTATCGACCATACCCTTCACGGGAGCCGTGACGCTGAACTACCGGATTCTTCCCCGGCCACGGACTCCGAAAAGCCTGCGCCCGTGCCTATTGAATCCAACTGGGCGCCGATCATGGAGTTCACCTCCGCGGATATCCTTCGGCACTCGCCCTTTGGCGACATACTGAACTCCTTAAGGTCTCTCTCCTTGTCAGGAGAGTCCTGGCCGAACTATGGCCGGCGAGTATGGGATGCGGACGATGAAGAAATTCGCCGCCCACCCACCACACACTTAGTAGCCACTGTTGACGATTTGACGGACATGCTTGCCATCAACTCCGAAGACATCGACGGTATGGACGACGATGCAGGAGACGAACAGAAGGCACTGCCCACAGGGCACTGGACGCCCACTTCATCATATGATGTATACATGGTGGACACACCCAAAGAAAATGACGACGAGGAACGGAAGGACGCAACGAAGGATTGTTCCCTCGAGAAGCAGTCAAAGCGGCGGCGTAAGCGCCGCTCCAAATCCCGCCTCGGCAGAAACAACGATGTAACGCCCACGATACGGCTATATCTCCCATGTGTCGAACAACGACTTACATGCATAACCACATTGTAAGCAATGTCGCAAGTGAGGTAATCTTCACACAACCCATGTAATGTATAAGGAAAAGAGATACATAGTTGGCTTACACTCTCCACGTCACACAATAGCATAAATATCATTACATTCATCTAGATACAATCAAGGTCCGACTACGGAACCAAAATAAAGAACGACCCCAATGTGATAAAGTCCCCGATCGCCCCAACTGGGCACCACTACTGATCGTCTGGAAAGGAAACATAGTATTGTCCAGAGTCCTCATCGAATTCCCACTTGAGCTCAGTAGAATCACCTGGAGTGGTATCATCGGTCCCTGCATCTATTTTTGGAAGTAATCTGTGAGTCACGGGGACTCGCTCAGCAATCTCACACTCGCGCGATCAAGACTATTTAAGCTTATAGGAAAGGTAAAAGGTATGATGTGGAGCTGCAGCAAGCGACTAGCATATATGGTGGCTAACATACGCAAATGAGAGCAAGAAGAGAAGGCAAAGGCACGGTCGAGCAACTATGATCAAGAAATGATCCTAGAACAACCTACGTTCAAGCATAACACGAGACCGTGTTCTCTTCCCGGACTCCGCCGAAAAGAGACCATCACGGCCACACACTCTGTTGATTCATTTTAATTAAGTTAAGTTCCAGGTTATCTACAACCGGACATTAACAAATTCCCATCTGCCCATACCCGCGGGAACGGCTTTCAAAATTTCAAATCCCTACAGGGGAGTCCCAACTTAGCCCATCACAAGCTCTCACGGTCAACGAAGGATATTCCTTCTCCCAAGACAATCCGATTAGACTCGGAATCCCGGTTACATGACATCTCGACAATGGTAAAACAAAACCAGCAAAGCCACCTGAATGTGCCGACAAATCCCGATAGGAGCTGCACATATATCGTTCTTAGGGCACACCGGATGAGCAAGACGTCGGGTAGGCCAGCCCAGAGTTGCCCCTGGTGGCACCGGACATCACCCAGTTTGGACCAACACTTAGAGAAGCACTGGCCCGGGGGTGTAAAATAAAGATGACCCTTGAGTCCGTGAAACCCAAGGGAAAAGGCTAGGTGGCGAATGGTAAAACCAAGGTTGGGCTTTGCTGGAGGAGTTTTATTCAAGGCGAACTGTTAAGGGGTTCCCATTATAACCCAACTGTGTAAGGAACACAAAATCAAGGAACATAACACCGGTATGACGGAAACTAGGGCGGCAAGAGTGGGACAAAACACCAGGCATAAGGCCGAGCCTTCCACCCTTAACCAAGTATATAGGTGCATTAAAATAGACAAGATATAATAATGATATCCCAACAATAAACATGTTCCAACAAGGAACAAACTCCAATCTTCACCTGCAACTAGCAACACTATAAGAGGGGCTGAGCAAAGCGGTAACATATCCAAACAACGGTTTGCTAGGACAAGGAGGGTTAGAGGTTTGACATGGCAATATGGGAGGCATGATAAGCAAGTGCTAGGTATTGTAGCATAGGCATAGCAATAGGGCGAGCATCTAGCAAGCAAAGATAGAAGTGATTTCGAGGGTATGGTCATCTTGCCTGCAAAGTTCTCCGAGTTGACGTTAGCTTGATCCTCGTAAACATACTCAACGGGCTCCTCGATCATGTACTCGTCTCCCGGCTCTACCCAAAGCAAGAACACAAGCAAAGGGAGACACAATCAACCACGTGCAATGCACAAGCAACATGATGCAAAACATGGCATGATATCCGGGATGTGATGTGCGATGCATATGCATGTTTCGAAAAGGAAAGATTGAACCTGGCCTCAACTTGGAAAAACCAAGAGTGCCACTGGAAAGGGGAGTTGATTTTGGTTGAAATCGATATAAAGATCACCGGAATCGGATGCACGGTTTGGAAATGACAAGCAAAACAAATATGGCACCGGTCTGCGACTAACAGCACGAGATCATTTAATGCATCAGGAACAACAAGCTACAACACTCTAACATAGCAACAAAATACATGGCAGGGATCCACTCAAGATGCTTGACAAAAGATGAACACTGAGCTATGGCTAATTCACTCAATAGCAGGTTCAAACAAGCATGGCAAAAGTGCAAAAGATATCAGGTTACAGACTTGCTGAAAATAACATGTCAGGAATTTAACATCAGGAAGCAATGTTTAAAGCAAGATAACTACATGCTACAGGAACATATCATCGCAAAGCAAGGCATGGCATGAATCTACTCAAAGCATACAACAAAAGTCCCTTACTAACCATAAGCCAAAAGGGATCAGAAAATACAATGGCAACCATGTGAACATAGCAATTGTCGTTAACAGATTCAGACTTAGTAGAAACTAGAACATGGCAAAACAGATATTAAGTAGGCATGTTTACGAGCTCGATGCACTCACCACAAGGCATTGCATGACAAACTAAGCATACACCCAGCAAGTAGACATGGCATAGAAGCTAAACATGGCAAGAACAACAACACAGCATGCATGGATCAACTATAACAAGCTCGGCAAAAATGCTTAACTATAAACATTCTGCCAGGAACATTTTATAGCAAAAGTAGAGCTCGATTGACTCAAGCTAGGTTGATCCATAATTGCAAATAAAGACATGGATGGATAGAGCACCACAATATCTACAAAACATCCTTACTGATCATGCTCAAAAGAGGCATGCATCACTCTGTATCAACATGAATACATGGCATAAAAATATTAACAGGGCAATGACTTAGAATATTTCTAAGTCCCTGAAATCAGCAACATTACGAGGGCTAATTTGCATGCTTATGCTAGTCACCACAGAGATCACAAAAATACATGGCATACACCCCTGTAAAGATGGCATGGCATACTTCAAAACACATGTAGAGCTCAAGTTCATAGGAGGCACACATCAATCATGGAAAAAATGACAAATGTCCCATTACTGATAAGAAACTGAAACTAACAGAAACTAGCACCCTTCCAACAGCATTTAGGGCATCAAGATGATCTCAAATTAACATGATGCAATGAGATGAAATGAAGTACTCGTCGAGACGAACAATTTGATATGCTACACGCCCAAAACGGAGCTACAGATGTAGAGTTATGCCATGTCGAAGAATGCTAAAATTTACTGAGATAGAGGGAAAAAGTCAACCGATCCGGATCTAGGGTTTGCACGCGGATCAAGGTGGCAGCGGATATCGCCGGAACAGCGCTCATCGTCGCCGGAGAGGACGAGGGTGTCGAGGGCGTCGCCGGAACCGGGGTCGGGGGCTTGCTGCGGGCCGGCGCGGCTGCGGGCGGCGGCGCGCCACGTGGTGGCCCTCGGTTGGCGCGGCGAAGTGTGTCCGGCGCGCTAAGGACGAAGGGGGCTAGGGTTAGGGTGTGAATTGATCCGAAATTTCAGGGAGGGGTGCCTTTTTATAGGTAGGAGGAGCTAGGAGGCTCCAAATTGAGCACAGTTTGCGGCCATGCAATCGTGATCGAATGATCTAGATGATGGAGGGGTTTTAGGTTGGTTTTGGGCTACTTAGGAGAGGTGTTGGGCTGCAACACACACGAGGCCTTTTCGGTCCCTCGGTTAACCGTTGGAGATCAAACGAAGTCCAAATGTCACAAAACTTGACAGGCGGTCTACCGGTAGCAAACGAAGGCCGCTTGGCAAACCTCGGTCCAATCCGAGAACGTTTAATACCCGCACACGAAAAGAGGTAGAAAGGGACACCGGAGGACATAGGAGCACCAGAATGCAAAACGGACAACGGGGAAAATGCTCGGATGCATGAGACGAAAACGTATGCAAATGCGATGCACATGATGACATGATATGAGATGCATGACAAAGACAAAACAACATGAGACAAAAACCCGACAATGAGGAAATAAAATAACTTGGTGCCAGAAATGGCAAGAGTTGGAATACAAATAAGGCAGGTTACACACGGGGTGTTACAACACTCCACCACTACGAAAGGATCTCGTCCCGAGTTCTAGGACTGGAAAAACTCCAGGTACTCAGAACGGAAGTGGTCCTCACGTTCCCAGGTGGCTTCACGGTCGGAATGATGTGACCACTTGACTTTCAGGAATTTGATAGACTTGTTGTGAGTCTTGCGCTCAGTTTCTTCAAGGATAGCAACGGGATGCTCATGATAAGACATGTCTTCCTGGAGATCAATCTCTTCGAAGTTGATGGTGCGGTCAGGAGTCTTGAAACACTTGCGGAGTTGAGACACGTGAAACACGTCATGCACGTTTGCAAAGTTGGAGGGAAGCTCAAGTTGATAGGCGAGATCGCCTCTTTGGCCAATGATCTTGAAAGGACCCATGTATCTAGGGGAAAGCTTCCCTTTGATACCGAAGCGACGAGTACCTTTCATTGGAGAGATGCGGAGTTAGACATGGTCTCCGATATCGAAAGCCAAGTCACGATGCTTGCTATCATAGTAACTCTTCTGGCCCAATTGCGCGGCTTTGAGATTTTCACGAATGGCTTTGCACATTTCTTCTGCCTCTGTGATCAAGTCATTGCCAAGAAGTTGGCGTTCACTAGTCTCTGACCAGTTAAGAGGAGTACGACACTTCCTGCCATAGAGAATCTCGAATGGGGCCTTGCCCGAACTCGCTTGGAAGTTGTTGTTGTTGTAGGAGAACTCGGCATATGGAAGACAATCTTCCCACTTCATACCGAAAGAGATGGCACATGCCCTGAGCATATCTTCAAGAATTTGATTGACTCGCTCGACTTGGACACTGGTTTGAGGATGAAAGGCTGTGCTGAAGCGAATGTTGGTGCCCATGGCCTTCTGAAAAAGAATCCCAAAACTTGGAGGTAAAGATGCTGCCACGATCTGAAGATATCAACTGCGGAATGCCTTGCAGAGAGACAATCCTGGAGGTATATAGCTCTGCCAACTGAGCTGCTATGATAGATTCTTTGATAGGCAGAAAATGAGCCACTTTAGTGAACTTGTCGATGAAAACGAAGATAGCATCATTGCCACGCTTGGACATGGAAAATCCAGTCACGAAGTCCATCTCAATATGGTCAAACTTCCATTCTGGAATGGCACGAGGTAGGAGGAGACCAGCTGGTCGTTGGTGTTCTGCTTTCACTCTTCTGCAGACATCACATTCATTCACGAACTGAGAAATCTCATGCTTCATTCGATATGGACGCTACCACTGTTGCGGCGCAGGGTTCGGCCATAGGCCGGGTGGCTTCCGAGCACTATTTCGAAGAGGTTCTCGAGGGTGCTCATTTGATAGAGGCCCAGTGCTCCAAGAATATTATGTTTGAGTGATATGTATTCCCATTGTAAACACAATGTTTTTATGAAATTTATTAAGGTTGTGTTTATACTTTTGCCTAAAAGTAATATGATGCCTCCTTGCGGCCGTTTATGTATACATGTGTATAACCTGAAAGATTGCAGTCTTCGGCTTCAGCCCCCCGCATATAATGCGGAGATGCTCGCAAAAAACGCGTGTTCACACATAACCCAACGTCTTGGTCCTATTAAGGAGGTGATAGCGCAGCGAACGAGGCAACCGGACTATAATGCTTTAACATTTTCACTTAGCCATAGGAGTTTGATAGTGGGGCTACTAGATAGCCCCTGGTGGCTCCGCACTCTCCCGATCTCGGGCTGCGTACATTCCTGGCCGGAAAATGGCCCTTCGTTAAGGCGGAGGAATTCTAACATTCCGATAGGTTATCGAGTGGTTGACCAGTCTCACGCTATATCATGACAGTCAGTTTTCGGCTTTCTCTACTGAGGTGCTCGTCCGGATGAACCAGGGCATAATCGCAGTAGTTTTCCTAGTGCTGCCTTAGCCGATAAAGCGGAACGTAAGGCACCAAAACACAGGAGCCAGGCAAACCCAACATTTGACCAAAGACAATGATTCGGAGCTGATGCATATAAGGCCAAACTCGCGACGCCGAACACTCCCTAAGGTATTCGGTCTTTATGGTATAAACCGGGCCTAAATAGTGCCCTTTGTAAGAAGCCCCTTGTGTCTAGCTACGTGCATTATTCTGACGTGGCCACATGCCAAGACGTCAGCATCCTTCACAATTGTGCTGAGAATTCGAGGGATGTGTATCAACAAGAGACAGTAAAAATGGTTTACGTAGGGTCTTAATCTAAAAAGAATCCTTGGAGCAGGTCCCTGCTGCACGTCTGCGCCTGTGTCTCCGTTGTGCCGTATCCTGGACGGGTGTAGCACGATGATCATCTGTAAAAGAGAGGAACTTAGGTGAAAAAGTTGTCGTGCAAAAAGATAGTTTTTAAAGAAACCATGTATAACTACAAATGAGTAGAAATTGCCACTTGTCTGCGCGCGTTGAGCCCCTTGTATTTGTAATAGGGGTGTGGCCATCAATCCGGTACAAATTACATATAGCAGCGCCGGACTCATCTAACCGCGTCCGTGATCTTGACGACCTATCAAATGCTTTAGTTGGTGAGGCCGTTTTTAGTGTGCGGCTGCCAAGGCAGTCGCATTCTCTTCGACGCGCAAAGATCGCTTAATACTTCCGTTCACTGTAATGATGCCACGTGGACCGGGCATCTTGAGAGTGAGGGAAGCATAATGCGGTATTGCATTAAAGCGAGCAAAGGCTTCGCGTCCAAGTAGTGCTTGATAACCGCATTGGAACGGAGCAATGTGGAAGGTTAAATGTTCGCAACGGGAGTTATCAGGGAAGCCGAATATAACTTTAGTAGCAGGGAGCCCGTGCAGTGAGCCCCTGGGCCTGGCGTTACTTCTTTAAAGGTAGTGTTGCTATGGCAATTTTTCGTTGGGTCTATCCCCATTTCGCAGATTGTATCCTGGTATATCAGGTTTAAACTGCTGCCACCGTCCATCCGGACTCGTGCAAAGTGGTATCCATGAATTATTGGGACTAATACCAGGGGAGCCCATCCTGCCCGCCGGATACTTGCTGAGTAATCACGATGGTCAAAAGTGATTGGTTGAGACGACCAGTGGAAGGGTTTCGCGGTGATAGGCCCTTGGGCATATTTATCTGGGAGGGCCGCTTTGCTTCCCACGATCACGTGTAATACGTTGACTGTTTTGACTTCTGATGAAAACTTCTTTTGTTTCCCAGTGTCTTGCTTGAGAGGCTCATCCTCATCTACGCTTGGTGTATCCTCCCCCTTGTGTACGGCGTTGAGCTTGCCGAACTACTTGAAAACCCAACATTCTCTGTGGGTATGATTAGCAGGTTTACCAGGGGTGCTATCGATCTGACATACTTGGTCCAGAATTTTGTTCAGGCTGGACAGTTCATCTCTGGCGCCTTTAGAGGGCGGTTTTTGCTGACCTGGCCGAGAGCTTCAGAATTCGGCGTGTACCACCGTGCTCTTCAGGCTGTCTTCTTTATTCCGACGCTTATTATTTTTTTTAAGTCGTGATTTCCCGTTTTCATCTCTAACTTCGGATGTGCTTGGGTCGCTGGTGCTGCATCTGGCTAGCCAGCTGTCCTCACCCGCGCAAAAGCGGGTCATGAGGCTTGTTAATGCTGCCATTGTTCTCAACTTTTCTTGGCCGAGGTGTCTGGCAAGGCATTTGTCACGGACGCTATGCTTAAAAGCTGCCAAGGCTTCGGCGTCCGGGCAGTCAACTATTTGGTTCTTCTTAGTAAGAAACCTATTCCAAAACTTTTGGGCTGACTCTCCGGGTTGTTGAGGGTCGGACATAAGTCCCTTGAAAATTTGCCCGAAAAGCGTCTTCGAGCTCTTCCCAGCTTCCAATGGAGTTTTCGGGGAGGCTTTTAAGCGAGTGCCGAGCTGGCCCTTTGAGCTTGAGGGGTAAGTACTTGATGGCGCGGAGATCATCTCCTCGAGCCATATGGATATGGAGGATATAGTCCTCAATCCAGACCCCAGGGTCTGTTGTTCCGTCGTAAGCCTCTATGCTTACGGGTTTGAATCCCTCTGGAAATTCATGGTCCAGCACCTCATCAGTGAAACATAGGGGGTGTGCAGCACCCCTATATCTGGGTGTACCGCGTTGTTCTGATGTTTGTTGTGTTACATCATATGCTAGGGCGCGCTTGCGTGGTCCATAGATGGATCTGGTTGCGCCATCCTTTTGGTTCGAGCCCTCGTGTAGATCGCGTATTGACTAGTGAGTGGCGTTGTTTTCCGCTCCATGTTGGCCGTGAGGTCATTTATCCGGCCAGGTGGCCATTTTGATTTTTGGTTGTGGGGGATCTAGGGCCTCCTCATCAAATTTGGGTAGAAACTTCCGCTTCGGGTAGCTCTTGGTGGGGTGATTACCACCATACTTCGCTGCTGTGTTGAGTACTTTACTCCATCTGATTTGGAGTGTGTCCTGCGCAGCCTTGAGCCTTTGCTTCTACTTTTAAGACTCCTCGCAGTGGCAACAAGCCTTTGACAGGCATTCTGCTGCTCCGGGTGCCTGTCCGGCGTTATGTCGTCCGGACTATTATCTTTGACAGAATTGGTTTGATCGGTTTGATTCTCCGTATTGCCGTGGTCCGGTAGTGGTTCGCCCTGTTCCAACGCTGGGTCTGTATGATTGTTATTTCTGCCGAGGCGGGATTTGGGCCAGCGTTTACGCCGCCGCTTTGACAGCTTCTTGAGAGGACAAGCCTTCGTTGCGTCCTTCCGTTCCTCGTTGTCGTCTTCTTTTGGTGTGTCCACCATGTATACGTCATATGATGAGGTGGACGTCCAGCGCCCTATGGGTGGCGGTTCCTCTTCGCCTCCCGCATCGTCGTCCATACCTTTGATGTCTTCGGAGTCGAAGTCGAGCATGTCGGTTGAGTCATTGACAGTGGCTACTAAGTGGGTGGTGGGTGGGCCTCAAATTTCTTCATCGTCCGCGTCCCAGTCCTGCCGGACATAGTTCGGCCAGGATTCTCCTGACAGGGAGAGAGACCTTAATGAGTTCAGTATGTCACCAAAGGGTGAGTGCTAAAAAATATCCATGGAGGTAAACTCCATGATCGGCGCCCAATCGGATTCGATAGGAATGGGCTCAGGCGGTTCGGGGTCTGTGGCCGGAGAAGGATCTGGCAGTTTAACAACACGGCTCTTGTGCAAGGCATGGTCGATGTTCGGCTCGATCACCGCTGAGGGTGAGGTCTCCGTGGCGTGGTCCATCCACCCGTCCGCGGAAAGCGCAATTGGCTCCGAATTGAGGGTCGGAGCGGCTGCCAGTGCGATCTCCTTAACACTGTCCGATGGGAGAGCTAAGTCATGCTCATCGTGACCGCGTGGCGCACAAGGCAGAGGCTCGAATCCGTCGAAGATCAAATCTCCACGGATATCGGTTGTTTAGTTTAAGCTTCCAAACCTGACCTGGTGGCTAGGGGCGTAACTTTCCATCTGCTCCAGATGGACAAGTGAATTGGCCCGCAGTGCAAAGCCCCCGAACACGAAGATCTGTCCGGGGAGAAAAATCTCACCCTAGACCGAATCGCTATCGATGGTAGTAGGAGCCATCAAGCCTAACGGTGACGACACAGAGGAACTCTCAATGAAAGCACCAATGTCAGTGTCAAAACCGGCGGATCTCGGGTAGGGGGTCCCGAACTGTGTGTCTAGGCCGGATGGTAACAGGAGGCAGGGGACACAATGTTTTACCCAGGTTCGGGCCCTCTTGATGGAGGTAAAACCCTACATCCTGCTTGATTAATATTGATGATATGGGTAGTACAAGAGTAGATCTACCACGAGATCGGAGAGGCTAAACCCTAGAAGCTAGCCTATGGTATGATTGTATGTTGTGGTTGTTGTCCCCTACGGACTAAAACCCTCCGGTTTATATAGACACCGGAGAGGGTTAGGGTTACACAAGGTCGGTTACAAAAGGAGGAGTTATCCATATCCGTATTGCCTAGCTTGCCTTCCACGCCAACTAGAGTCCTATCCGGACACGAGATGAAGTCTTCAATCTTGTATCTTCACAGTCTAACAATCCGGCCAAAGGATATAGTCCGGCTGTCAGAAGACCCCCTAATCCAGGACTCCCTCAGTCGTCGCGGCAAGCTCTACATCAACGACGAAGGCTGGGGCCCTGATGCGGGCTCAATCGAGTACGGGTACCGGGTCCCCTTCGGCGGAATTCACGTCTTCATCGGTCGGATCGGCGAGTGAGGCCCTGAGCCAGACGTCTGTACCGACCTCATCGAAACGGCTCAGCGCAAGGACCGCCCGTGTTCAATCTATCGTGAAGCATGCCTTCGTAGGCTGCGTCCACGGCGGTGAATACTCTGAAGGATTGGTAACGGGCGGTGAGACGGCCATCTGTTCTGACACTGCATCGTCAACAGGTGAGACGGACTCTCTGTACCATTTACAAGACGGCATGCTCGGGGATTGTTCCGATGGCAGCAGTATTCCGGACCCCTTTGAGCCACCGAATCAGGCCGGAATCTTCATGGCGGGAACACAGCCCGGACAGAACTATACCGCAGCGACAGCAGCATCTACCGGGTCGGCTGCAGCCCGGTCAGGAGACCCCGCACGCCCCCGGCTCAGATTTTCATGGACCTCATGGATAAGCTGACGACTCTATTAGCCGCTGTGGTAGAGCCGGCGGATAAGGCCCAGCACGACGCTGAGGTGGCACGCGTGCGTGAGGAGATGGTGCGAGCCAAGGAAAATCTAGCTGCGGAGGAGACCCGGATGGCAGTAGAACGAGCAGCTTTGGATGCTCGCGCTCAACAGCTTCAAGCAGAAACTTTCCGGCTCTTGGTGGATCTTAACGCATCAAACAAGGTCATGAGGAGGAGGCATTAGAAAACTCAGTCGCGTCTACCTCTGACACTGGATCCGAGGAACCTATTCCATACACACGGGGCTGGGGGGAGCAACTTGCCGGAGGCAAACCGGGTTACGATACCCGGTACACCAGTTCAGCCACGCGCCATGGAGCCACCTCGTATAAACGCAACTCCTCCTCATTATGTGCCCACACCTCCAGGTCACTTCTCCAACCCTCTGGAAAACCTCATCGCAGCGTCGTCTCGTTTGGCGGCTCTCCCAATAGAAGGCGACTCGCCAACAGCAATTGAAACCCGGAGGGTAAGAGAACTACTTCAAACAACTCTGGCCCAGCAGGATGCATACTCCTACAGTCAAGACATGATCCATTCAACTCCTCGCCCAAGTGGGAGCCGGAGTTACAGTAGGCACATGGAGTCTGCAGAGATGTCAAGTAATGCTCAGCGCCACAACCGGCCATATAGGCATGAGCCAGTGCGGGCTGGAGCCCTTAATTTAGCGGATCAAGAGAGGATTCGTCAAGAGGCGGAAGGAGCAGCTCAAATGGTGGCAGAGCAGGCGGCTCATCAAACCTTTTCGGCTTATCCAGCAACCTCGGTTGAGGCAGGAGTAGGCACAAGAACCAGAGGTGTGCCTTGCTTGGTGCCGGCCATACGCAATGAGCGGTTGCCAAAGGATTTCAAGGGGCCTCCTAAGGTGCCTAATTACACGACTGACCTACAGCCGGGGGCTTGGATTAAGAGTTATGAGATGGCTATGGAACTATTGGAGGTTAGCCACGTTGCAATGGCCAAATATTTTACTATGATGTTGGATGGAACAGCTCCTACTTGGTTAAAGGGATCGCCACCCAATTCTATCGGCTCATGGGCAGAGTTGAAAGCCCGGTTAATCCAAAACTTTAAGGACACGTGTAAGAAGCCTATGTCGATTGTGAACGTGACCAATTGTAAGTAAGAGGATGGAGAATCCACAACCCATTGGGTGTGCCGGGTCAAAGAGATAATACATTCATCTGATAAGATGGATGCCGGCTCAACAGTTTTAATGTTGGAGAAAATTGTTGTTTTGAACCTCTAAAGCAGAAGCTGGGGCGGCTCAAACATGACTGTAATGACATGTGAACATTAAGGGCGGCTCTCATCAACTATGCTGATTTTGATACCACCAAAGACCCGGTGTCTGACAAAGAAAGGCAACAAAGGGAAAGAAGAACGGCAACGACAAGGGTCACCAACATAACGCGGCAAATCAGGGAGGTAATAAACGCAAGGATGATGAGTTTGTTGCTAATACTAATGCACAGGGTGGTAATCAACGGCGCAAGGGCAGACAACCCCCTCGATCGGGTGGGTCAAGCCCCACCCTGGAGTAGTTGTTGAATGAACCTTATCCAAAGCATGGCACCCGGGAGAAACCAGCCACTCACCTGTGGAAAGTTTGCACAATCATGAAGGCATTTAAAAATTCAAATACGTTTGATGGGGGTCACGACACCCGGGAGCCGGTTCAGGCGGAGGAGGTTTTCACGGTCAAGGTTATCCTGGTCACCAAGGAGGATATAATCAGCAAGCCGACCAGGGTAATCAGCAACAACAATCTGGTTATTAGAGCAATCCGAAGTAGCTGAGTAGTGGGCAATATCATGTATTCACCACCAGCTTATGCAAGAGGGACCAGAAACTTCACAAGAGAGCCATCAATGATGTTGAGCCGGCAGTTTCACGTTATCTACGTTGGTCAGAGCAGCCTATCGTGTGGAGCAGAGAGGATCACCCGCCCCGGGTAGATAACCCGGGCCACTTGGCTTTAGTATTGGCACCTCAGGTTGGTGGATACAAGTTTACTAAGGTACTCATGGATGGAGGCAGCAACATCAACATCCTCTACTATGAGACGTTCCGCCGGATGGGATTGACTGATAAAAATCTTATACAGTCCAACACTGTTTTTCATGGTGTGGTACCTGGTAAGTCGGCATACCCAGTTGCTAAGATTGAGCTAGAAGTAGCTTTTGGGGATGAATATGACTCCAAAGTGGAGAAATTAACCTTTGAGGTGGTTAAGATCAAAAGCCCATATCATTCTAAGTTTGGGCGGCTGGCTTATGCCAAGTTCATGGCTCGGCCTTGTTATGTGTATTTGCAGCTCAAGATGCTGGGTCACAAGGGTACCACTATGGTACATGGGAGCAGGAAGATTGCCCTGGAGTGTGAAGAAGGTGATGCTGCCTATGCAGAATTCGTCTCTGCAACGGAGGAGTTAAAGTTTTACAAAGATCATGTTGACCCAGCGGACATGACGTCATTAAAGAAACCCACAGCAGAGCATGAGCCGGTGTTGAAATTCAAATCAGCTGATGACACTCAGATGCTTGACTTTGTGCCTGGTGACTCATCCAAATAGTTCATCATCAGCGCAAACTTGGATCCAAAATAGGAAAGCACGCTCATCGAGTTCATCCGTGAGAACCGGGACATCTTTGCATGGAAACCTTCAGACATGCCGGGTGTCCCAAGGGAACTCGCTGAGCACACTCTTAATATTCATCCAAAGTTCAAACCTGTCAGACAGTTTCTCCGACGGTTCAATGAAGAAAGGCGCAAGGCCATTGGAGAAGAGGTGGCCCGGTTCTTAGCAGCCGGGTTCATTGTGGAAGCCTTTCACCCGGAGTGGTTAGCTAACCCAATGCTTGTACTAAAAAAGAATGGCACCTGGCGTATGTGTGTAGATTACACTGATCTGAAAAAAGCTTGTCCGGCTGATCCTTTTGCTCTCCCTCGTATTGATCAGATCATTGATGCTACTATGGGTTGCGCAAGTTTGAGTTTCTTGGATGCTTATTCCGGTTATCATTAGATTATGATGGCGATCAAAGATCAGGAGAAGACAGCTTTTATTACTCCCTTTGGAGTTCTCTGGTATGTGTCTATGCCTTTCGGGCTTCAGAGCGCCCAGGCGACTTACCGGTGGTGTGCGCAGAATTGTCTTCATGATCAGATTGGGCGTATTGTTCATGCTTATGTGGATGACATAGTGGTGAAATCCAGGAAAGAGGAAACCTTGATCACAAATCTGAAAGAGACTTTTGATAATCTCCGGGTCTACAAGATGATGCTTAACCCGGCCAAGTGTGTTTTTGGAGTCCTAGCCGGCAAGCTTTTGGGTTTTTTGGTGTCCAACCGAGGCATTGAAGCTAACCCGGAGAAAATCAAGGCAATTACATCCCTAGCCAAACCAACATGCATCAATGATGTCCAGCGGCTGGCGGGTCGAGTTGCTGCTTTGAGCCGGTTCATAAGCCGGTTAGGGGAAAAGGCAATGCCTATTTATCATATGATGAAGAAAACAGATGCTTTTGTTTGGAGCGATGCTGCGAACGCTGCTTTTGAGGATCTGAAGACACAGCTTGCTGAGCCGCCAGTCCTGGATGCTCCAATTTAGAAAGAGCCGCTATTGTTATACGTGGCTGCCAACACACGAGCTGTTAGTGCGGCTATTGTGGTAGAGAGCAAGGAGGCTGGCAAAGAGTATCCGGTTCAACAGCCAGTTTATTACATCAGTGAAGTGCTAATTGAATCTAAGCAACGATATCCACATTGGCAGAAGCTTGTATATGGGGTGTGCATGGCCAGCCGGAAGCTTAAGCATTACTTTCAGGGACATCCAATCACTATGGATAGCTCTGCTCCTTTGGGACACATCATTCATAACAGAGAAGCCATTGGGCGAGTCGCCAAGTGGGCAATTGAGCTTGGGTCTCATGGGTTGAAGTATGTTCCACGTAGTGCAATTAAATCTCAAGCCCTGGTTGACTTCATCAATGACTGGACAGAGATGCAGATGCTAGAAGAGAAACCAGACAACGCGTATTGGACTATTCATTTTGATGGGTCCAGGCAGTTGGAAGGCTCGGGGGTTGGAGTCGTGCTAACTTCCCCACGAGGTGACAAATTTTGTTATGTGTTACGGTTGATGTTTCCTTGCACTAACAACGCTGCAGAGTATGAAGCCTTGCCCCATGGTCTTCGAGAGGCAAAAGAGATGAGCTTGAGCCAGGTCAGATGTCTTGGCGACTCGGATCTAGTGGCTCAACAGGTGTCTAGCAAGTGGGATTCGAAGGACCCTCTCATGGCGGCTTATCGCCTAGAGGTTGATGCCATTGCAGGACACTTTTAAGGTTATCAGGTGGAGCACATTGACCGTCGAAAGAACGAAGCAGCCGATGCTTTAAGCCGGTTGGGGTCTCAGTGTAAGCCGGTGCCACTGTCGGTGTCAAAACCGGCGGATCTCGGGTAGGGGGCCCCGAACTGTGCGTCTAGGCCGGATGGTAACAGGAGACAAGGGACACAATGTTTTACCCAGGTTCGGCCCCTCTTGATGGAGGTAAAACCCTACGTCCTGCTTGATTAATATTGATGATATGGCTAGTACAAGAGTAGATCTACCACGAGATCGAGGAGGCTAAACCCTAAAAGCTAGCCTATGGTATGATTGTTGTATGATGAAGTTGTCCTACGGACTAAAACCCTCTGGTTTATATAGACACCGGAGAGGGTTAGGGTTACACAAAGTCGTTTACAATGGTAGGATATCTTGAATATCCGCATCGCCAAGCTTGCCTTCCACGCCAAGGAAAGTCCCATCCGGACACAGGACGGAGTCTTCAATCTTGTGTCTTCATAGTCCTGGAGTTCGGCTGAAGGTATAGTCCGGCTACCCGAACACCCCCTAATCCAGGACTCCCTCAGTAGCCCCTGAACCAGGCTTCAATGATGATGAGTCCGGCGCGCAAATTGTCTTCGCCATTGTAAGGCGGGTTCCTCCTCCAAATTCTTCATAAGAGTTTGTAAACACCAAGAGTAGTGTCCGGCTCTGCAAAATAAGCTTCCACGTATTGCCATAGAGAGAATAATATTAACACAAATCTAATCTGCTGACATATTCCGCAGCGTGACATCACACTACGGCCAAGCCTTTATTCGAATCGTTTTCACTTCTCCACCTCAGCGTGTTTTGCGAGGCGGTTTCCTTGGCACGTCTTGTCAAAGCAGAGATCGTGTCCCCTTTGTTTACGGGATTCTCGTTAATACGGACGTGGGTAACCCAACCGCGCCACTTATCATGGCGCTTGGGAGGCAAGCGAGTTTTACTAGGCTGGTGGGGACGCATAGTCGCATCCGCCCATATAAGGGGATAGGGATCCACCTTTTTACCTACGCCTTCTTCCTGCTTTGCCTATCCATCTTCTGCGCACCCGAGCTCAAGCGCCCAAGCCCGCACTTCCTCCCTCAACCCTCTCCAACAATGTCTGGAGCAGGAGGCAAGTGGATGGTCTCGTCCGTCACGAAGGGCCACGTCAAAGGTTAAGGAAGGCCGGATACTTGTCCAAAGACATCGCCCACCGGCTTCCTGAGGAGGGGCAGCTTCTTCCCACCCTAAGGCCCCATGAGAGCGTAGTATTTCTTCCCCACTTCCTTCGCGGACTGGGTTTTCCTCTCCACCCATTTGTCCGCAGGCTCATGTTCTACTATGGCCTAGATTTCCATGATCTGGCCCCGAACTTCATCCTCAATATCTTGGCGTTTATCGTCGTGTGCGAGGCTTTCCTCTGCATTCGCCCCCATTTCGGCCTCTGGCTCAAGACCTTCAACGTCAAGGCAAAGGTGGTGCGCGGCAACCAGGCGGAGTGCAGAGGTGCCATGGCGGGCAAAATTGCCAACGTCCTATGGCTCAAGGGCTCCTTTGTGGAGACCTTGAAGGGGTGGCAGTCAGGGTGGTTTTACATCACCGAGCCACGCGATCCGAAGTGGATCGCAGCCCCTGAATTCCGATCCGGACCCCCTACGCGGCTTACGTCCTGGAAGGAGACGAGCTTGTCGTGGGGCGACGAAGAAGAGTTGACCGGACTGCAAAAATGCATCCAGTCCCTGGTGAACAAGCAGCTCAAGCTTGTCAACGTAATCCAGGTCATGCTCGTTCGCCGGATCCTTCCGTGTCAAGAACGGGACTTCAATTTGTGGGAGTTCAACCCGGCACAGCACCGAACTCTGAGCAGGCTCTTCGACACGACGTACAAAGATGTCTGGAGGGGGCTAACCAAAGGCGCCGAGGCTCCCACATCGGCCTCCGAAGACCACGGATTCAGCTCGCAGCGTCCTCCTAGCGAGGTAAGATATTTCCATCTTTTACAGGATGTTAAGTTTTTTCATAGTTTGACTCTATGCGGGATTTAAACTCCCTCACCATTGACATGATTGGTGGGAGAAATCTGGACAGATTAACTATCCGGCTCCTTGCCCGAAGACCCAGCCCCTGCTCTCCTAGAGAAGCTGCTGGTTCCGGCACCTTGTGTGGTGCCTGAGAAGAAGGCCAAGAAGAAGAAGGCCACGGGGACTCGAAAGAGTTCCCGGCATATGGTGGTGTCGGACTCGTCGTCCGACGAGTCCGAGACGCACTCCTCCTGTGAAGACTACGAGGAGGAACAAGAAACCTCGCCCCCTCCAGCGGGGGGAGGAGAGAACAGGAAGGCCGTCCCAGTAGGGGAGGCCGAGGGGTCCAAGAAAAGGAAAACCCCTCCGCCGGACTACGTCCCCGACGCCGACGAGGACGAAGAGGAGTGGCCGGATAGGGCCAAGCGTCCGGCGAGATTGTAAGTGTTTGGATACCAGAGTAACTCGTGATATTCCTTTTGTTGCACAGCTTTCCCTAATGTCGGATATAATCATGCAGTCTGCCCAAGGATGGGCTCGACGAGACGTCGAGCGGCTCCCTGGATTCATCGGACGTGAATTCAGTTCCGCCTACTGCTTCCCCCTGTGCTGCAGATGACGCCGAAGTGGCATCGCGACAAGCTCCGGGGCCAGAGGAGGTGGTCCAGGAGGATCCGCAAGGCGACCTCCCAGACTCCAGGAGTGAAGGGGAAAAGACCCCCCTGGGCTCCAAGTCCGGCTTTAAGCCGGACACTGCGCCGGAATCATCAACGGTTCCGGACCGCGGTAGGCGAACTCTTGCCAAGAGGAGCAAGCCTACTGCACCGGCGTCCTCCGTCCAACCGGAGGCGCCGGACAATCTGTTGGAGGAGCTTAAGGGCGCCACCATCAACGAGGAGCACCGTGCCATCATGAGTACGGTGGTCCAAAAGGTTTGGTCCGCCAAAAGCGGACTGAGTGAAGCTTGTGCTAGCCTTCTAACAGGCTTCAAGGTAAGTAAAAATATGTAAAAATATTACCGTATAGACAGTAGCCCCTGATGCTCTGTTTGGCGTTCGGAAAGAAAAGCCGAATAGAGGATCTATTAAATATCGCAGGACTCTAACTAAAAAGGAGTCAATATACTTATGCAGGCTTCGCTGCTGGCCACATTGCAGGGGTGGGTGCCCTGAAGCAGGGCCTCGAGCGGACCGAGCAAGAGCTCGGCCTTGCCAAACGGCAACTCGAGGAGAAAGAAGGTAAGAGATACCTTATAAAAAATGCCTATAGGGAGGCGCAATTGCAAAAAATGACAGGAGTATACTGCTTATTGTAGGGGCCACAACTAAGGTGGCAACCCTCAAGCAGGCGCTGTCCGAGGCTGAGAAGAATGCGGCCACTGAGCGCGCCGAGTGGGAGAAATTTGAGGCGCAGGTCGGCGAGGTGCGGCAAGAGCTTCAGGTTCTCATGCAAAAGCATGAGAGTTTGGAGCTCGACTCGAAGACGCGAGTGTCCGAGCTTGCTGCGTCCCTTAAAACTGCCAAATCTGTCAAGGCCGATATAGCGGAACATAAGGCACCAAAACATAGGAGTCGGGCAAACCCAACTATTGACCCAAATCATGATTCGGAGCCGATGCATATAGTGCTATAAGTTCGGGGTGCCGCACTTGTGAAAGTGGACGGAGTTCTCACGCCATATTGATGGGTACTGAAGCCCCTGGCATATTTTGCCGTACCACAGTGTACGGATGCAGCATGTTATTAATAAACATATATATAAAAAGAGGGTAATGCAAAAAATAGACAAAAAGCTATGCATTGTTTATAGAAAGGCTTCTATGAAAGAGGAACGATACAAATAGTGCGATAGGCGAAATAAAATGGACTATTTGACATGTCCTGGCCAGGGGGAGGCCGCAGAATTGTATTAAAAAACAGGTATACTACTCGCAATAGAGACCACCTGGGAGTTCCATAATGCGGCGCGGCTTGTCTGCTTCCCTAGATCTTGCATCGTTTGTGCGGCAGTTGAATTGCCGAACGGGTCGTCCGAAGTATGGAGTCCTGAGAGTAAGAGAAAAAAAAGAAGGAATCCGGCAGCCCCTGGTGCGGTTTAAGCCGTATTTCAGGCGTGCCATGATAGCGCCCGTTCCCCTGTGCCCATGGTATTTCAAGAGCATAGTTATGTACGCGAAGCACTGGTTTTGCTATATCGCGAGGGCTAGGGTTGGGGCCGCATTGCTACGCTAGCTCGGAACGTGCCAGGCGGTCTTGTTGTAGGGTACTCCGGGCGTGCTTGACAGTGTCCGGCTTTTTGAAGGCCGAACTGGAGGACTGCCTAGAGAGGCTGCTTTGTACTTCTGCTGCGAGCGCTGCCATGTGCTCCTCCGTTCGGAGGGAGCGTTCAGTGTTCCCATTGACCGTGATTACTCCCCTAGGGCCTGGCATCTTGATCTTGAGGTATGCATAGTGCGGTACCGCGTTGAATTTTGCGAATGCGGTTCGCCCGAGCAGTGCGTGATAGCCACTACGGAACGGGACTATGTCGAAGATTAACTCCTCGCTTCGGAAGTTATCCGAAGATGCGAAGACCACTTCCAGTGTAACTGAGCCTATACAGTTGGTTTCCACACCTGGTATGACGCCTTTAAAGGTCGTTTTGGTGGGCTTGATCCTCGAGGGATCTATGCCCATCTTTCGCACTGTATCCTGGTAAAGCAGGTTCAGGCTGCTGCCGCCGTCCATCAGGACTCTTGTGAGATGAAATCCGTCAATGATTGGGTCTAGAACCAATGCAGTGAAGCCACCGTGACAGATGCTAGTGGGGTGGTCCCTTCGATCAAAGGTGATCGGGCAGGAGGACCATGGGTTTAACTTTGGGGCGACCGGCTCCATCGCATATACGTCCCGTAACGCACGCTTCCGCTCCCTCTTGGGGATGTGGGTTGCGTATATCATGTTCATCGTCCGCACTTGCGGGGGAAATCCCTTCTATCCACTGTTGTTCGGCGGCTTGGGCTCCTCCTCATCGTCGCTATGTAGCCCCTTATCTTTGTTTTCGGCTCTTAACTTGCCTGCCTGCTTGAACACCCAACAATCTCTGTTGGTGTGATTGGCTGGCTTTTCGGGGGTGCCATGTATCTGGCACAAGCGGTCGAGTATTCGATCCAAACTGGACGGGCCCTGAGTTTTTCTTTTGAATGGCTATTTCCGTTGACCGGATTTGTAGCCTCGGAATCCGGCATTAACTGCCATATCCTCGTTGCTGTCGCTGTTAACGCGGCGCTTTTGCTTGTTCCGACGTGACCTGTCACTTTTGCCCTTGGTATTCGGATTACCGGTGTTCTTGGTTAAGTTGTTACTGCGAGCTAGCCAGCTGTCTTCTCCCGCGCAAAAGCGGGTCATGAGTGTCGTGAGGGCTGCCATAGATTTCGGCTTTTCCTGTCCCAGGTGCCGGGCCAGCCACTCGTCACGGATATTATGCTTGCAGGCCGCTAAGGCCTGTGTGTACGGACAGTCAACTATTTGGTTTTTCTTTGTTAGGAACCGTGTCCAAAATTGCCTGGCCGATTCTTCTGGCTGCTGAATTATGTGGCTTAGGTCATCGGCGTCCAGTGGTCGCACATAAGTGCCCTGGAAGTTGTCAAGGAATGCGGCTTCCAGATCCTCCCAAGAACCGATTGAGTTTGCTGGCAAGCTGTTAAGCCAATGCCGGGCCGGTCCCTTAAGTTTGAGTGGGAGGTATTTGATGGCGTGTAGATCATCGCCGCGGGCCATGTAGATATGAAGGACATAATTCTCGATCCATACCGCAGGATCTGTTGTGCCATCGTACGATTCGATGTTTACGTGTTTGAAGCCCTCAGGGATTTTATGATCCATTACTTCTTCTGTGAAGCATAGTGGGTGTGCGGCGCCTCTGTATTGAGCTATATCATGACGCAGCTCGAAGGAGCTTTGTCTATTGAGTTCGGCCTAGCCGGATTCATTGCATCCGGAGTGACGATCACCGTCACGTGCAGTGGGGCGCCTGCGCCATCCGTAGATCGATCTTGTTTGCCTTGTCTTGTCCTCCAGGATGTCGCGTAGGTCGGGCGCATTTTCCAGTGCCTTAGTATGCTTGACGCGGTGCCGGGGCATGGCTTGATTGGAGGGCCAAGAGGCCTCTCTATCGCGGCCATGAGGTGGCCGGTCGGCCATGTCACGCGCTGGTGATGTAGGTGCTTCCTCCTCTAGTCGGGGTAGCAGCCTCCGCTTTGGGTAACTCTTGGAGGGGCGTTCGAGTTCATACTCTTCGACCGTAAGGACTTCAGTCCATCTATCAGCTAGCAAATCCTGATCAGCTCTAAGCTGTTGCCGCTTTTTCTTGAGGCTGCTTGCCGTGGCCATGAGCCTGCGTTTAAAACGCTCTTGTTCGGCAAGATCCTCTGGCACGATGAACTCGTCGTCGTCGAGGCTTGCCTCGTCTTCGGAGGGAGGCGTATAATTATCGTCCTCAACCTCTTGGTTCACCGCCCTCTCGTGAGGGCTGGCTTCTTTGTCCTCCTGTGTCGAATTTTGCTGGAGGGGGTGTTCTTCGGCGTTATCCGGAGTAGTATTATCTCTCGTGCCGGAATCACCGTTTTTGCTTTGGCGGGATTTAGAGCGGCGCCGCTGACGCCGGCGCTTGGGCTGTTTCTTAGAGGTATCGTCCATCACTGTTCCATCGCCATCTCCATCCTTTGGAGTGCCCACCATATATATGTCATATGACAAGGTGGCCTTCCAATGCCCTACAGGTGCTGGTTCTTGTTCGTCTCCTGCATCGTCGTCCATGCCGTCGATGTCTTCGAGTCGAAGTCAAGCATGTCGGTTAAGTCGTCGACAGTGGGTACGAAGTGGGTGGTGGGTGGGTTTTGAATTTCTTCATCGTCCGTATCACAACCTCGCTGACCATAGTCCGGCCAGGGCTCTCCTGATAAAGAGAGAGATTTTAGAGAATTCAGGATGTCGCCGAAGGGTGAGTGCTGAAAGATGTCCACGGCGGTGAACTCCATTATCAGCGCCCAATCGGATTCGATCGGCGGAGGCACGGGGGGCTCGGAGTTCGGAGAGGAATCCGGCTCCTTGGAGTCACGGGCCATGCGGAGTGCGGGGCTGGAGTTCGGCTCGAACACCTCTGAGATCGCAGCCCCTGAGGCAGCGTCCAACCACTGATCCTCGATTGGTGCAGCGGGCTCCGAATCAATGGTCGGAACCGATGCGTGTGCGGCCTCCAAGGCGCTGTTCGGCGGCAGAGCTATATCATGCCCATCGATACAGTGGGACATGCTTGGCTGTGTCTCGAATCCGTCAAAGATTAAGTCCCCGGGGATGTCAGCCGTGTAGTTTAGGCTTCCAAACCTGACCTGATGGCCAGGGGCGTAACTTTCGGTCTGCTCAAGGTGACCAAGCGAGTTGGCCCGCAGTCCGAAGCCGCTGAAGACGAAGATCTGTCTGGGGAGAAAAGTCTCACCCTGGACTGCATCGTGGTTGATGATCGAAGAAGCCATCGGGCCTAAAAGCAACGACACAGAGGAACTCTCAATGAAAGCACCAATGTCGGTGTCAAAACCGGCGGATCTCGGGTAGGGGGTCCCAAACTGTGCGTCTAGGCCGGATGGTAACAGGAGACAAGGGACACAATGTTTTACCCAGGTTCGGGCCCTCTTGATGGAGGTAAAACCCTACGTCCTGCTTGATTAATATTGATGATATGGGTAGTACAAGAGTAGATCTACCATGAGATCGACGAGGCTAAACCCTAAAAGCTAGCCTATGGTATGATTGTTGTATGATGAAGTTGTCCTACGGACTAAAACCCTCCGGTTTATATAGACACCGGAGAGGGTTTGGGTTACAGAAAGTCGGTTACAATGGTAGGAGATCTTGAATATCCGCATCGCCAAGCTTGCCTTCCACGCCAAGGAAAGTCCCATCCGGACACGGGACAGAGTCTTCAATCTTGTGTGTTCATAGTCCTGGAGTTCGGCTGAAGGTATAGTCCGGCTACCTGAACACCCCCTAATCTAGGACTCCCTCAGCCACCTAACACCTTTTTGGATGTTTTGCATAACCCCTCTGTCAAGTTACCCACAGAAGAAGATTTAGCTATTCCTGACCCGGAGGCGCAGTTGGTAGCGGCTCTTCATGTCATCCCAGATTGGACGGTGCCATTCTTGGCTTACATGACCCGAGGAGAGTTGCCAGCGGATGAGACCCTGGCTTGATAGATAACTCAGCGATCTAAGTCCATGACAATTTTAGATGGAGAGCTATATTATCGTAGTGTTTCCGGAGCATTTCAGCGGTGTGTTTCCCCCGAATAAGGTCAAGAAATGCTTCGTGAGATCCATGAAGGTGATTGTGGTCATAACACCGGGTCAAAATCTTTAGTGGCCAAGGCATTTCGTCATGGTTTTTACTGGTTGACGGCTCACGCTGATGCAGAAGATCTGGTCAGTGGATGTGATGGATGTCAAAATTTTGCACGACAAGCGCATGTGCCGGCTCAAGAGCTCCTGATGATTCCAATCACTTGCCGTTTGCGGCCTGGGGGCTTGACATGGTGGGACCTTTCAAAAGGTCTAAGGATAAAAACACACATCTCCTGGTGGCAGTTGATAAATTCACCATGTGGGTTGAGGCGGAGCCTGTGAGTAAATGTGACGGAGCCACGGCGCTTCAGTTCATGAAAAAAGTGATTTTCCGTTTCGGTTTTCCACACAGTATTATCACTGACAATGGCACTAATCTGTCCCAAGGGGCTATGGAAGAGTTTTTTCAATGAGAACACATCCGGCTTGATGTTTCTTCTATAGCTCATCCTCAATCCAATGGTCAAGCTGAGAGAGCCAACCCCGGCTTATGGCTCCTTTACAGCGAACACCGGGTTGTTGGGTAGAGGAATTACCCGCGGTGTTATGGAGTATCAACACTACGCCCAATAGGTCTACGGTTTACACACCTTTCTTCATGGTTTATGGAGCAGAAGCAGTATTGCCTAGTGACATCCGTCATGACTAGCCCCGTGTGGCGGCTTATGTTGAATCTAATAATGAACAAGCCAGACAGGATGCACTTGACTTGTTGGATGAAGAAAGAGACTTAGTAGCAGCCCGGTCAGTAATTTATCAACAGGACCAGCGTCGTTATCACAGCCGCCAGGTTATGTCCAGGACTTTTCAGGAAGGCGACTTAGTGCTTCGGCTCATCCAGGATCTGTCAGATGCACACAAGTTATCCCCGCCTTGGGAAGGACCTTTTGTGGTCAGTAAGAACATAAACAACGGGTCATATGACCTCATTGACATTCGAGAGCACAAAGACTCACGTAAGTCAGAGGAAGAGACCCGCTAGCCGTGGAACATTGCTCAACTTCGGCCATACTACACCAGAGCCACTGGATCTCATCATGTACATACGTTCACATTGTATATACCATGATAAGCAATAAAGTAAGACCATCGGTCTCTTTTCTTTTCAAAGACTATGTTTTTTCTCATTTTCAAAAAGCTATTAAGGAGCTGATCATATGTGAATCAAGTCTAACCTTTTTTGCTCTAGCTTATGATCATATCCGAATCTAGCTGCGAATTTCATGGTCACTTGGGGGGCTTCCTGTTCAAACATAGGTCGTATTCGAACCAAAGAGAACATAGCTGTCGTAACCCTCTTTATCGGCTCAAGGCCAAAACTCACTTGGGGGCTTCTTGATCGTATCCGAATCATAGCTGAACCCCTTTTGTGTCCGACTTGGATCGTATTCGAATCAGGGTCGTTAAAAACCTCTCAATGTCATTTGGGGGCTTCCTGTTCAAACATAGGCCGTATTCAAACCAAAGAGAACATAGCTGTCGGTACCCTCTTGATTGGCGCAACGCCAAAGCCACTAGGGGCTATATGGTCGTATTCGAACCTTAGCTTAACACCTTTGGTCCGGTTTACTGATCGTATTCGAATCAGAAACCCCCACCTTTTGAGTACATGATTAAATTATTTTTATCTATTGTTTGCTTTTTTGTTTCAATGTTACAAACAATTAGCCTGGTTCCCTTCACCGGCTCGACTATTTGACAGCATAACCGCCCTGGTCATTCACACCAGCGGCTTACGGATCAAAAGGTACAGCCAACCAAGGTATAGTAATCATTGAGTATTCAAAAAAGCATAAAAGGTTGAGTTATCAAATTCATCACCTGGGTTGTTTAAACCGGTGATGTAAAGATCAAAAGGGACAAGGTATGGTTATTACTTATGCGCACTTATCTGCTGCGTTAACTAAAGAGTTAGTTTTAAAGCCCTTATCCTTTATCTTTGTCTCTGGTTCTTATCGAGGTAAATATATTGGATATAAATTAGGTGTTTAAACTCGTTTGATTTTAAACCACCAAGCCAATCTTTTCTTACAGGAACAGAGTTCAAGCATCGTAGAGACAAACATTAAACGATGCATGCCTTGGCATCTGCAAACACATATTCACATAGAAGTATTTTATGCGCGATGGCATAAGCAAACATACGGTGTTTTAACAACTAAGTTATTACAAGGCTTTATAAGCCCATAAAGATGATCATCATCCCTCCCTCGCCGGTTCACCACCTTCTGTTTGCTGGAAGTTGGGTTTTGACCAGTCAAAACCATTCACGGCGACAAATTCGGCTTCGTCGTCGATCAGGCCGACAGGGTCAACCTCCGGAGCAAATGTATCTTCTCTCACTGGTGGGATCAAGTCTGTTACTTTGTATGAGGGAGTGGCCATCCTCTTATTCTCCAAGGCTAGTCGCCTGAGGCTAGACTCCGTGTACACAAGCCATGAAGTCATCCTGAGTAAAGGAAGAACCGTCCTCTTTCACGGTGGGATAGCCTCTTGCTACGTCTGCCGGGTCTAGATCTGGCACCCAAGCCTTGGAGCGGCTTAGGGCAGTCAAGGCTCCGGCTCGCGCACAGGAGCATTTTACCTCTTGGAACCTGGCTGGAAGGATGGACAGCTTTTTCACGACGTCGCTGAGCCGGTTGGGTCCTTGGTTAGCAGGAGAGATGGTGGCCAAAGCTCGTTGTGCGCCAATATACAATTGTTCAACAAAAGTATATACTGCCTTCAGTTTAATCAACGGGTCTTGGCTCAGATTCTTGCTTTGAGGACCTACATAAATTTTTACACGCAGTCAGTTAACGGCTTATACTCCGGTTTGGCAAAAAATATACAAAAGGTCAAGTCAAACAACTTACCAAAGATAGCAGCTACCATCTGAGACACCCGCCCCTTTAACCCGTTCAGCTTTGTTGAAATCTCTTTCAGAGCTGTTTCGGCTGTCTTGACTCATTGGATCAGAAGTGTTTTTTTCCTTTTCCCAAGTTTTCTCCTTGGCAGCAAAGCTGGTCTTCAAATTTTCCATTGCAAAGAGGCTTATTTGCAGTTTGGAGTTAGAAGATTTGATTTCTGTCTCCTGACTTGCTAGCCGGGTCTTTGCGTGAGTCAATTGAGAGTTCAACTCAGACAAGCCATTCTGTAAAACATTCAAATGAGCCAAGACTTGGTTTCAAATTCAAATTCAACATTCAAGTCTCAAACACTTTACAAACAAACCACTTGTAAAGTACATGACACTTGGGGGCTAATGTATGCCAAATCAGATTTCTACAACTCTACAAAAATATTTAAAGTCCCAAGTACCTTACAAAGTAACAGCACTTGGCACTTGGGGGCTAATGTATGCAGTTCAGCATGTTTATCAAGGTTAAACTGGAGCATTAAGTACTTTGAAGACGGTCTTAACAACAATTTTTAAGTACCGATGCACTTATGATCAAAGTGAACCGGTACTTGGGGACTACAGGTTATTCTATTTCTTGCATAATCTGAAGACTTGGGGGCTGAAGGAATACTAGTAAACCGGAAACAACGTACCTCATACTTCAACTGAAGCTGCTTGACCATCTCGATCTCAGACTCGCGACTGGAGTGTACATGACTAAGATAGCCGAATAAAATATCACTAGCATTGAGACGGTCATAGTTGGTAACGTCAAACTGAACCTTCTGCCTCCCCAATGCCTCTTGCTTTGCTATGCACCGAGCCAGCACCGTTGGGTTCCCCGGCTCAACAAAGCAGCTCCCAGTAATTTGAACATCTTGAGCAGGTGGAGACGGCGGGTCGGTTGAGCTTGACGGTCCAGCTGTAGAAGGGTTCATAGTGGCTTCGTCAAAAGATGGCTCCGGAGGATTTGCTTCATTGACAATAGGCGGGTCTTCTGGAGCGTTAGTTAATGGAGAAGGCGGCCTAGCCGGGTCAGATGCCAGCACTGACGGGTCTTCCGCCGGTTTTGCTGTCTTCGCCTTTTTTGATTTAGCTTGGCCGCTAAGAAAAAATGTTGCAGGAATGTCAGTATAAAGATAAATCTGAACAACCCAAAAGAAAGGAGGATTACTGATTACCCGGGAGCAGTCTTGAAAGCCGGGAATTGGGTTTGCGAAGAGTCGCCAGAGGAACGAGACACCTCCTGAAAGAATAAAAAAGAGTTTACAGAAATATAAGGAGAAGGATCCATTAAGAAGATTTAAAGACAGAGATAAGTAAACCTCATTTGGACATTTCTGAGGAGTTTGTTGAAGGACGATAGCCGGTTCATCTTCAAACCCAGCTTCACAGCGGCTTTCATGTTGCTGTTTTTTCAAATGAAAGTTGGGATCCAAGTGAGCTAAAGGGTTAGAAAACCTTACTTTACGGATCGCTCGTCGAACTTTGTGTCTTGGTAAGGGCACTGAGTCGGAGGAAATAATAGTTACCTAAGCTTCCCCGGCCTGACTGGCCCCAGTGTCATCCTGGTAAGGATATTGTCAATAAGATTGTTAAAAAATTGGCCAAGGGAATCAAGGGCTACCTCCGAGTCAGATGTGTCATCAAGTTTCATCAAATCTTCAGAAGTGGTCTTCTTTTTCTTCTTCGATCTCCGGGTCGTTTTATTGGCATTCATGGCGGTGATTTTTGCCTTCTTCGTAGCTTCATGGTCATATTTTTCACTTTCCAAAAGTCAGAATTGGCCTACAAGGACAAGAGGAAGGATCAGTGCTAAACAATACGGCTGGGCAAAATACAAAGGAAAAAAAAGATCAGAATATCCTTACTTCGGTACCGGGTTAAGTTTACAGAACGGATTTAACCCAACAATACTGCATTCTTCATACTTCCCATTCAACAAAAGGTTTGACATTGAGATAATGTCTTCTTCGGTTAGTTGAACCGGGGTATGACGAAGAGAGTTGTCCGGGCCTCCACCATATTCATACATCAATTTTGACCGGTGGCTTAATGGAATAACCCACCATGAGATCCAGTAGCGAGTCAGATCAACTCCGGTTAAACCTTTCCCCAACAAAGTGTTGATTCTTCTGATGGATGGAAGTAGCCTCTTGCGTTCAGCAACAGGAAGTTTATCTGGAAGTGCGAACTTGGAGTCAAGACAACCGGGGCAGTAACCTGGCAGTGGCTTCTCGTTGGCTGGTGAGATATCCTGACAGTAAAACCAAGTTTGGTTCCAGTCCTTTGGGTGACTTGGTAAAACTATGAGAGGGAAGATAGCACCCTGCCGGTGCTGAATTGAGATGCCTCCAAGCTCTAAGCTAAGGCCGTTGGTGCACTCGTTCTGCCGGTTCAGATAGAAATATTCTCTAAACAGTTCTATAGTTGGCTCTTGCTGAAGATATACCTCATAGAGCACTTGGAAGTTACAAATATTAGATATCGAATTGGGCCCAACGTCCCGAGGATGGAGTTTGAAAATGTGAAGGACCTCTCTGAAGAAATTTGAACCGGGCGGTGAGAAGCCACGGTTCATGTGGTCAGTAAAGACAATCACCTCGCCGTCTTTTGGATTGGGTCGTTCTTCTTCCGGGTTAGGAGCACGATAAGACATGACGGTTTTTGAGGGCAGAAACCAATGTGGAAGAACTCTTTTAAACGATCCTCAGTTATGGTTGAGGGGACCTAGTTACAGATGGTGGGTGTCTTTGACGGCATGATGTGCAAGCAACTGAAAAAAAAAGAAAAAACAACATGTCGGTTCAGTTTACGGCAAGATTAACATTTAAAGGATGAAGATGTAAAACAAGTAACGGTGGCTTAACTAAGGGCTAATGACATATAAGGAAAAGAAAGTCTTGGCGCAAACCCTAATCCAGATCTAGATGCATGAGAAAGAAGGAACTTACAAGATGCAGATCTACTGCGAAGAGTTGCTGCGTCTCTCTGGATGAACTCAGGGTGGTGCAGCGGCCGACGTTGAGGGCAACAGTGAGTGCTATGGCGGTGGCAGAGCTCGAGAAGCAGGGAGGCAGCGACAGGAAGAAGACAGAGAGAGAGAGAGAGAGAGAGAGAGAGAGAGAGAGAGAGAGAGAGAGAGAGAAGTATGAGGAAGGCCGGGGCAAGCTTATTTATAAGGACAAGATGCGAACATACGGGCGCAAAAATCATGGGAGAACCAAAATAATGGTTATCCAGCTATATGGACGCCTCGATTCTCGGGAAGCATTAAAGGTAAAAGGTCCGTTGGAAGATGACTTCATGAAAGTTTTTTGTGTTTTCAAAAGATGACGTCATGGCGTGTTACAGAGTTTTTCAGACACAAGAAGACGGATTTCATCTAAGTATTGAAGATTGACAAGGAACAAAGTTCAAAGTCAACCTGGGGCCTAATGTTGGGGATATAGCTACCAGGTATGACCCGCCCAGGAGGGGCCGGTCAACCCCAATGGCGGGTTACAGAAAGAAGCCCAGTAATATTCAAGGTGATAGTGTATTAAGAATTGTAAAGGGCATAAGCCCAAAGGCGGCTTGAGGCCCAACATTGTAAACTGACTTATGTAAAGAAAGGCTTGTAGAGAAAGGCGTGTGAAAGAAGTCACCGAGCCGGACACATTTTATGAGTCGGCCGGGACTCTGTAGGCCGCCAGGCGTCAACCGGTGTATATAAGGGGACGACCCGGCGGCGGCTTCAGGCAAGAAACAACCAGATCGAAAACCAAGCTGGCGAGTGGAGCCCCTTGGAGATCGAAACTTCAGCAATACCAATCCCAACTAGACGTAGGCTTTTACCTTCATCGTAAGGGGCCGAACTAGTATAAAAACTCTCTCGTGTCCTTTGTCCCGATTAACCCCTTTAAGCTTCCTAGTGCGATGGCCCTATGACTAAGTCCTTGCTCTAGGACATCTGTCATGTCAACACCACGACACAATGCAACACAACAAAAATACGAACACCACGGTACACCCAAATACAGGGGTGCTGCACAGCCCCTATGTTTCATCGATGAGGTGCTAGACCATGAATTTCTAGAGGGATTCAAACCCGTAAACATAGAGGCATACGACGGAACGACAGACCCTGGGGGTCGGGATTGAGGACTAGATCCTCCATATCCACATGTCTCGAGGAGACGATCTCCACGCCATCAAGTACTTACCCTCAAGCTCAAAGGGCCAGCTCGGCACTAGCTTAAAAGACTCCCCGAAAACTCCATTGGAAGCTGGGAAGAGCTCGAAGACGCTTTTCAGGCAAATTTTCAAGGGACCTATGTCCAACCACCAGATGCAGACGATTTAAGTCATATAACTCAACAGCCCGGAGAGTCAGTCCGAAAGCTTTGGAACAGGTTTCTCACTAAAAAGAACCAAATAGTCGATTGTCCGGACGCCGAAGCCTTAGCAGCTTTCAAGCACAGCATTTGAGACGAATGGCTTGCCAGACAGCTCGGCTAAGAAAAGCTGAGAACAATGGCAGCATTAACAAGCCTCATGACCCGCTTTTGCACGGGCGAGGACAGTTGGTTAGCCCGATGCAACACCAGCGACCCAAGTACATCCAAAGTCAGGGACGAAAACGGGAAGCCACCACGCAGAAAAAACAAGCGCCAGAATAAAGAAGATAGCCCGAAGAGCACGGCGGTAAACGCCGGATTCAGAAGCTCTCGGCCAGGTCAGCAAAAGCTGCGCTCCAAAGGCAACAGAGACGAACTGTCCAGCCTGAACAAGATTCTGGACAAACTATGTCAGATCCACAGCACCCCCGATAAACCTGCAAATCATACCCATAGAGAATGTTGGGTCTTCAAGCAGTCCGGCAAACTCAATGCTGAACACAAGGGCCAGGATACACCAAGCGAAGACGAGGACGAGCCTCGCAAGCAAAGCATTGGGGAACAGAAGAAATTCCCTCCAGAAGTCAAAACAGTAATCGTGTTACACGTGATGAAGGGGAGAAACAAAGCGGCACTCCTAAAGACACATGCCCTAGGGCCTATCACCACGGAATTCTTCTACTGGTCTCCAAACCGATCACCTTTGACCATCAGGATTACTCGGCAAGTATCCGGCATGCAGGATGGGTTGCCTTGGTGTTAGACCCGATAATTAACGGATACCACTTCACACGAGTCCTCATGGACGGCGGTAGTAGTTTAAACCTAATATATCAGGACACAGTCCGCAAAATGGGGATAGACCCAACAAAAACCAGCCATAGCAATACTACCTTCAAAGGAGTAACACCAGGCCCAGAAGCCCATTGTATGGGCTCCCTGCTACTAGAGGTTATATTCGGCTTTCCCGATAACTTCCGCAGCGAAAAGTTAACCTTCCACATCACTCCGTTCTAAAGTGGCTATCAAGCACTACTCAGACGCGAAGTTTCGATCGCTTTAACGCAATACCGCATTACGCTTCTCTCATTCTTAAGATGCCCGGTCCACGTGGCATCATTACAGTAAATGGAAATATTGAGAACTCCTTGCGCGCAGAAGACCGTGCGGCTGCCTTGGCAGTCGCACACTAGACAGCCTCACCAACTAGAGCATCTGACAGGTCGTTAAGACCACGGACATGGTTAGACAAGTCTGATGTAGCTATATATAATTGATACAGGTTTGATGGCTATACCCCTACAACAATACAAGGGCCTCAACGCATGTGAACAAGTGACAATTAGGCTCAACTTTACTCATCTGGAACTATACATGGTTTATTTAGTATAACCTACCTTTTGCACGACAACTTTTCAACTAAGTTCCTCTCTTTTTTCAGATGACCATTGTGCTACACCCGTCCAGGATACGGCACAATGGAGACACAGTCGCAGATGTGCAGCAGGAACCGTTCCAAGGTTTCCTTTTAGATTAAGACCCTGCATAAACCTTTTTTACTGTCCCTTGTTGATACACATCCCCCGGATTGTCAGTACAACTGAGAAGGATGCTGACGTATGGGCATGTGTCCATTTCAGAATATTGCACATACCTGGACACCAGGGGCTTATTACAAAGGGCAACTATTTAGCCCGGTTTACATCATAAAGACCGAATACCTTAGGGAGTGTTCGGCGTCGCGAGTTTGGCATTATATGCATCAGCTTCGAATCATGTCTTTGGTCGAATGTTGGGTTTGCCCGGCTGCTGTGTTTTGCTGCCTTACGTGCCGCTCTATCGGCTAGGGCGGCACTAGGAGAACTACTGTGATTGTGCCCTGGTTCATCCGGACGAGCACCTCAGTAGAGAAAGCCGCAAACTGACTGTCATGATATAGCGTGAGACTAGTCAACCACTCAATGACCTAGCGAAATCTTTGGGATTCCTCCGCCTTAACGAAGGGCCGTTTCCCGGCCAGGCATGTATGCGCCCCGAATTCGGATGAGCGTGGAGCCACCAGGCAGGGGCGGACCTACGTGAAGAGCCGTGGGGCCAGCTGCCCCCACTTGATTTTTTCCATCGAGGTATAGTAGTATCATGTGATTCATTAGTGCCCCCACAAAGGCTAATGACGTGCCCCCACTAAGCCTAATTCCTTAGATATTTTAGAAGCCCAATACTACAAAAGTAAGCCCACTAAAAAGGATTGCCAATAGCCTGTAGCGTAACTCTCACCCCTGCATACACATCAAACACATATACGCAGCCTGCAACGCCTCCTGTTAAGAAAAATACGAACTGGGATTTTTCTTGAGAAAAAAATGCACGGGACTAAAGAAAGCCCTCGCCTATCATATCGCCTCAATCTCGAACCGCCATGAGTCACGGGCTTGCTATGGTGCCGCAGGAAATTGTCGACTCCCCCTCGACCCTCATCCGTCCCTTGCTGCTCGCACTCCTGGCGACCTGGCTGGTGACGTTGCAGCGGCACTGCGGCAACACAGCAACGGTCGACGGTGATCCAATCTCCTAACCTCCTACAATTCTCTAACTTCAATTGACATCAAGGTAAATCCCTAGAACATTTTTCTTCAAGCTTTTTGTTTGTTTGTTTCTATGTTAAAAAACATCTTAGTCTTGTTAACTCCTGTGTATAAATTATCAGTTTGTGTAATTAGATCGGTTCAAACCTTTTTTCCATTGACGTTTGAACTATTGGCACTTAATATTACCGGACAACTAATGGAGAGGTTTTTTAAAAAATCAACAACTTCCGCGATGCCCGAACTAGTTGATTTGGAGAAGCTTCCTAGGGATCCATCTAAAAGGAGGAGGATTATAGATTACAATCCCAATCATCATGAGGACATACGAAGGAAATACTTGATGTGGGGGCCCCATCGACCTGAACCAAAAACTTTTAAGCCAAGGATGATTAGGAAGACCAATAGGTATTTTAATCCTGATTGGTATGAGGAGTATGGTGGTACTTGGCTACAGTACAGTGAGGCAAATGACAATGCATATAGCTTGTGTTGCTCTTTATTCAGGGACAACACCAAAGGTAACAAACCTGGGCATGATGCATTTATAGTAGATGGCTTTCATAATTGGAAGAAGCCAGAAAGATTTGTGACTCATGTAGGTGATCGCAACAGTTTCCACAATAGAGCACTAAAAAACTATGAGGATCTAGAGAACATAGATCAATCAATCTCAGTAGCCTTACACAAGCAAAGTCCAATTGAGAAAACTGAGCATCTTATTAGGTTTAATGCTGCAATTGATTTATGTGGATACTTGTTGCATCAGGGACAACCATTCCATGGTCATGATGAATCAGAAGAGTCAGTAAATAAGTGAAACTATTTGCAGTTGATGGACTATACTATTAGTCAGAATGAAATTGTAGCCAAGGCATTCAAAAACGCCCCACAAAATAATCAAATGTTGTCTCCAAAAATTCAGAAAAGTATTACTGAATGCTTTGCAGAAGAAATATTGTCATGTATTTTGCAAGAAATTGGCAGTGATGTGTTCAGCTTATTGGTTGATGAATGTCGTGATATTTCTCACAAAGAGCAGATGGCATTGGTTCTACGATACGTGAGTGGTGGGCTGTCGTATGAGAGGTTTGTAGGTGTTGTTCACATTGAGGAGACTACAACTACTTTTCTCAAGTCCAAAATTGATTTTATGATTGCAAAGTTTGGTTTGAGTTTAAAACAAGTGAGAGGACAAGGGTATGACAGTGCAAGCAACATGGCAGGTGAGTTCAACGGTTTGCAAGCAAAAATTATGAGAGATAATAGTTCAGCTTATTTTGTACATTGTTTTGCGCACAAACTTAACTTGGTTGTTGTGGCCATTGCAAAGAAAATTACTGATGTTGGAGATTTGTATGATATGATATCACTTATGGTGACTGTTGTTGGATCATCTTCAAGAGAAAGAATAAACTTAGAGTGGATCATCAAGAAGAAGTGAGGAAAGCAATTGGTAAGGGTGAGATTGCTACAGGAACTGGACTAAATCAAGAGCCTTCTCTTCAGAGGCCAGGAGATACTAGATGGAACTCTCACTATAGAACTTTGGAAGGTTTGTCAAAGATGTTTCCATCGGTGGTTAAAGTGCTAGAATATGTTGAGGAAGATGGTACTGATCCTATTAAGAAACGTCAAGCCAGTGGGATTCTGAAATATTTTCAATCATTTGATTATGTATTCTATCTGCACATGATGATGATTATATTAAATTTAACAAATGGGCTATCTAAAACATTTCAGAGAAAGGATATGGACATTGTTCATGCCATATCAGATGTGGAATCTACTAAGAGAGAGCTACTAAAGCTTAGATCTGAGCATGGTTGGAATGATCTTGTAGACAAGGTATGTTCTTTTTGTGAGAAGAATGACATTTTAGTGATGGACATGGAAAATATTATGTGAATCCAAAGAAGATAAGGCAAAGGACCGATATTAACAATGAGCATCATTATCGGATTGATTGTTTCTTTGCTGTCCTAGATATGTTGGTAGAAGAGTTAAATGGAAGATTCAATGTTATCAATTCTGAGTTACTTTGTTGTATGTCAGCTTTGAGTCCAAGTGATCAGTTTGGTCACTACAATGTTGACAAGTTGAAGAAATTGGCTTAGTTTTACCCAGATGACTTCAATGATTTGGTGGGTCTTGAGCATGAACTTGATCTCTATTTGGATAGTGTAACCCACGATACAAGGTTTGCCAGCTTGGATAATATTGGTGATCTGATTGAACTAATGGTGACTACAAAGAAGCATCTTTCTTATCCTTTAGTATACCGACTTATAAAGCTAGCACTTACTTTGCCTGTTGCCAATGCAACCATTGAGAGGTGCTTTTCAGCTATGAAGATTGTGAAGAATGCTCTACGGAGCAAAATTAGTGATGATTTTATGAACCATAGACTTATCTGCTTTGTAGAAAAAGAATTGTTGAACAAAATTCCAAATGAAGTGATAGTTAAATGTTTTCATGCGGTGAAAGAACGTTGTGGGTTGAAACGGAAGGTAATGCTCAGCCTAAAGCTCTTACTGTTTTTTTAATACCAGCCTTCTTCAACGTTTCCACCCTCTCAATTTTGATCATGTTATTCGTTGTTGTTGCAGGTTGTAGATTAAGTGTTAGAACAACGTGTCAATGTTCTCTTTTGCAACTTCAGAACAAGATATGGTTATATTGTTGTGATTACTTTTATCTCAAATGGTTAGTTTCCTTTCCCATTTCAATGAACTTGGGTACCATGTGGATAATAAAGTGATTATTCCCGCGTTTTAGTTTACATGGATGTTTTTTTTCTTGTTGATTTATCATTTATGAATATGGCCATACATTTTTTTCCCCCTCTCAATTATTTTCCTAGGTCCGCCCCTGCCACCAGGGGCTATATAGTAGCACCACTGTCAAACTCCTCTGGCTAAGTGAAAGTGTTAAAGGATTATAGTCTGATTGCCTAGTTCGCTGCGCTATCACCTCCTTAATGGACAAAGACGTTGGATCAAGTGTGAACATGCATCTTCTGCGAGCACCCCCGCATTATATGTGTGGGGGTTGAAGCCGACGACTGCCATCTTTCAGGTTATATACATATATACATAAACGGCCGCACAAGAGGCATCATAGTACTTCGTGCAAAAGTATAAAAACAGCCTTGATAAACTCAATAAAACATTGTTTTTCAATAGGAATACATGTCATTAGAACATAATATTCTTCGAGCACTGCGCTTCTATCGAACGAGCGCCCTCAAGAACTTCTCAAAAGTAGTGCTTGGCAGGTACTCAGCTCTCGTCCAAATCTTGGGCTGCAATGGCGGTGGCCTCCATCTCCGCCCAGTATGTCTTCACATGGGCAAGGGCCATCCGTGCACCCTCTACGCACGCCGACCTCTTCATCATGTTGATGTGCGGCACCGCACCAAGGAACTGCTGCATCAAACTAAAATAATTGTTCGGCTCATGGCGAGTCCGGACAATCTATTTAGCTCGGCCCATTCGGCCAACCGATCAGTCAATGGAAGCGGATGCTCTGGAACGTTAAATTGTGACCAGAACAGCTTTTCCACTTCACGATCTTTTTGATCTCGGAAGTGTTCGGCTGCATCGGCAGCACTCGCCGCTAAGTCCAGATACACGTCCACAGAACTCCACAGCCGGTCCAAAGGGGCGTACCGAGGATCTCCAAACTTCATCCGCAACATAAAGGGCTTCCCAGCCGCGATATCCCCGGCTTGACACAGCTCCTCCTTCATCGCTCTCATTGCAGAGCGCGTGTCTTTGGTCGCCATCGTGGCCTTCTCCAGGTCTGCCCTCTTCGCTTGGCAAACTCATCAGTCCGACTAGCCACCAGACCCTCTGCCACCTGCATATTAAGGCGGCACGATTATTCCTGGGACTATGATCGTCTGTGCGTTGTCGTCTTCGACAGCACCCAGAGTCTCAGGGGCTACTATCTACACAGGGCACATCTAAAAATGTGCGGTACTATCAAAAATGTACATCATTTCACGTACCTCAAAACCCGTCAGTAGACTCATAAAGGCTTCATGCAACCCGCTTTCGGCGGACGAAATCCTTTCAATCACCATACCCATCAATGTGCGGTGCTCTTCTGAGATAGCCGCTTGCTCTAGCAGATCCCTCAGTACGTCCGACCGTACACCAGACGGTGCCGGACTCTTTCGACTGCCCTCTTCAAGAGCCGGATACTGAGGACTTCGGGTGGCTATAGGATTTCCTTCTGGCCTTGCCGGATCAGGAGAAACCCTCCGCGACGACACCTCGGGGTCGCCCACCTCATGAGGCGGTATGGCAGGGGGAGGCGTTTCGCTCTCCATCATCTCTGGAAGAAGATCCCCTTAAGACGAGCTCTGCTGAGAAGGGATAAGATCCGAACTGTAAGATAAATGCTTCGGTTATTTTCCTCAAAAGTAAGGCGAGATATTTTCATTATTAAGTACCCTTTTACTTACAGCTCGGTGGAGGGCTGATCCCCTTGAGGGCATAGTGCGGCCGGGGTATCCCCCAAGGGAGGACCCTCCGGCGAAGATTTCTTCCCCCGTTTGGAGATTGTGGTCTCCGGGTCCTCAGAGGCGTTCGTCTTCCTTCCCTGGGGAGAGGAAGTTTCAGTTCCTCCTCCCTGGTTAACCTCCTTCACGGAGGCGCTAGCCTCCTTGTCCCCCCCCCTTTATCTTCTCCTGAGGGCGCTTGATAAGGCGCGATCTCCATCATCCTGGTTAGCACGGGATTTGGTGATGTCTCGGGGAGGGGGGCCGGACACCTGATCAACTTTGCCATCGCTATCCAATCCTGGTCAAAGAGCGGCTTTTTTAGGGTGACGTTGCGATAAACAAACAGACAGTGTGTTCGGATGCAGGGCTACTTACTTGGGTATCCAGGCGATTGCAGCTCAGACCTGCATCCTCAGTGATGTCCGGACACATTATTTGTGGTCCGAAGAACAATTTGTACATCTCCTCGGGCATCATGCCAAGGAAGTGTTGAATAGCTCGCGGTCCTTCCGGCTTGAATTCCCACATGCAAAGGGGCCGGCGTTTGCAAGGCTGTACTCGAAGAACTAGCATAACTTGCACAACCATAACCAGACTGAAATCTCTGTCAAAGTGATCTCGGATACGGCTTTGCAGTATTGGCACGTCCTTGGCTGGACCCCAGCTCAGCCCCCTGCTGATCCATGACGTCAGTTGTGGTGGGGGGCCTGAGCGAAAGGTGGGGGCAGCTACCCATTTGGCACTTCAGGGAGCTGTGATGTAGAACCACTCCCGCTGCCATAATCCGGAGACCTCTGGGAAGCTACCCTCGGGCCATGGAGCGTCAGCAATTTTGCTTATTAAAGCGCCTCCGCACGCTGCGTGCTACCCCTCGATCATCTTCGGCTTCACATCGAATTTCTTGAGCCACATGCCGAAGTGAGGGGTAATGCGAAGGAAAGCCTCACATACAACAATAAATGACGAAATGTGAAGAAAGGAATCCGGGGCCAGAGCAAGGCCTAGTCCTCGGAGAAAGTGGGAGACGAACACGACGCTCTTGTTGGGTTCGGGACTAGGTTCACCCTCCTCCATGACGGAGGAAGGCATCCACCGACCTTGAAGGTTGGATCCAGACATAGTTGAAGGTCCGAAGCACCTGACCTGAGTTTTGGGTGTTAGAACTCGAGGCGGGGGAAGGATTTGATTGAGCACGGGAGGAAAACATAAAAAGCCTTGTCCCCTTTATAAAGAGGGTGAATATCAAGCGTCCTCCTCGTGGCCGTTTGGGACTTTCCTAAGATCTTGGAGTCCTACCAATAGGCACGGTTGGGTTACCCATGTCCGTATTGATGAGAATCCTGTAATAAAGGGGACACGATCTCTGCTTTGACAAGACGTGCCAAGGAAACCGCCTCGCGAAACACGCTGAGATTGGTTATGAAAATGGTTCGAATAAAGACCTGGTTGTGGTATGATGTCACACTACGGGGTACGTCAGCAGATTAGATTTATGGAAATATTATTCTCTCTACAGTGGTATGTGGAACTTGTTTTGCAGAGCCGGACACGATCCTCGTGTTCAAGATCTTCTATGAAGTATACGAAGGAGGAACCCGCCTTGCAATGCCGAAGACAATCTGCGCGTCGGACTCATCGTCATTGAATCCTGGTTCAGGGGCTACTGAGGGACTCCTGGATTAGGGGGTATCCGGACAGCCGGACTATATCCTTTGGCCGGACTATTGAACTATGAAGATACAAGATTGCAGACTTCGTCCCGTGTCCGGATGGGACTCTCCTTGGCGTGGAACGCAAGCTTGGCAGTACGGATATGTAGATCTCTGGTGTCTATATAAACCGGAGGGTTTAGTCCGTAGGACCAACCACAACAATCATACCATAGGCTACCTTCTAGGGTTTAGCCTCTTCGATCTCGTGGTAGATCACCTCTTGTAATACTCATATCATCAAGATGAATCAAGTAGGAGTAGGGTTTTACCTCCATCGAGAGGGCCCGAACCTGGGTAAAAACATCATGTCCCCCGTCTCATGTTACCATCCGCCTAGACGCACAGTTCGGGACCCCCTACCCGAGATCCGCCGGTTTTGACACCGACACATAGGCTCACCATCATAGAAGGATGATCGAGTCTCCTGAAACCTCAAATATGTAGACAAACTCATCCTCTTGAATCTATATTCATACTCACAGTTTTGATTTGCAGGTCATAGATCTGGGCTTGGAGGTGCTCGATTTTCTCATGAAGCTTGAAGATAGCCTGCCCAATGTCCTTGACGTCCAGCTTATGGTTGTTGGTGAACTCCGTGATCATAATGTGATTGGAATCGAGTCCATGCTCTACCATCTCCTAACACTTGAAAACATCTTGCTCCAATGCCTCGAGCCTTGCCTCTGCGCTTCCGGTCTTCCTTGGTCCCTCAACATCGCGGATGTGCAACAACCCCTCACTCATCTCAATGGTTTGAGGGTGTTGTAGCACCTCTACGAGGTAGGGGTTGATGACCTTCTCGATGAAGTGGTCCTTGGGGGCACTTGAAGATGACATGACGTCCTGGCCTTGACGACCCTGATAGGAAACAACTCGAAACAAGAATAGAGGATATTTGCGTGATACAAGAGTCAAAACCTTCGGGAGATCATATAATGAATTTTTACGAACCAAAATACGTATTGTGCAAGAAAAAGGAGTCCGGAGAGCGCACGAGGTGCCCACGAGGTAGGGGGCGTGCCCAGTAGGGTAGGGCGCGCCCTCCACCCTCGTGGAGGCCTCGTGTCCTTCCCGGACTGCTTCTTACTTTTCTATTTTTCTAAATATTCCAAAACGGAGAAATATTGCCTTAAAAACTATTTTGGAGTCGGTTTACTTACCGTACCACATACCTATTCCTTTTCGGGGTCTAAAATGTTTCGGAAAGTGTCCCTTATGTATTCCTTCGGGGTTACAGTTTCAATAACAGTGGTTTCAACATTTATGGGATTACCTGAGATATAATGTTTGATTCTTTGACCGTTCACCACCTTTGGATTTGTTCCTTCGAAGTTGTTGATTTTTATGGCACTGGAACGATAGACCTCCTCGATAATGTAAGGACCTTCCCATTTAGAGAGAAGTTTTCCTGCAAAAAATCTTAAACGAGTGTTGTATAGCAATACATAATCACCTACATTAAACTCACGCTTTTGTATCCTTTTATCATGCCATCTTTTAACCTTTTCTTTAAACAACTTGGCATTTTCGTAGGCTTGCATTCTCCATTCATCGAGTGAGCAAATATCAAATAACCTCTTCTCACTGGCAAGTTTAAAATCATAATTGAGCTCTTTAATAGCCCAATATGCCTTGTGTTCTAGTTCGAGAGGTAAGTGACATGCTTTTCCATAAACCATTTTATACGGAGACATACCCATAGGATTTTTATATGCAGTTCTATAGGCCCATAATGCATCACCAAGTTTCTTGGACCAATTCTTTTTAGACCTATTGACAGTCTTTTGCAAAATTAATTTGATCTCTCTATTACTCAATTCTACTTGACCACTAAACTGAGGGTGATAAGGTGATGCAATTCTATGATTAACATCATACTTAGCAAGCATTTTACGGAAAGCACCATGAATAAAATGTGAACCACCATCAGTCATTAAATATCTAGGGACTCCAAATCTTGGAAAAAAACTTCTTTAAGGATTTTAATAGAAGTGTTATGATTAGCACTACTAGTTGGAATAGCTTCTACCCACTTAGTAACGTAATCAACAGCAACTAAAATATGTGTATAACCATTAGAGGCAGGAAAAGGTCCCATATAGTCAAAGCCCCAAACATCAAATGGTTCAATAATGAGTGAATAGTTCATATGAATTTCTTGACGTCTACTAATATTACCAATTCTTTGACATTCATCACAAGATAAGACAAACTTACGGGCATCCTTGAAGAGAGTTGATAACCCACAAGTATAGGGGATCACAACAGTTTTCGAGGGTAGAGTATTCAACCCAAATTTATTGATTCGACACAAGGGGAGCCAAAGAATAATTCTCAAATATTAGCAGTTGAGTTGTCAATTCAACCACACCTAGAAACTTAATATCTGCAGCAAAATGTTTAGTAGCAAAGTAATATGATAGTAGTGATAACGGTAGCAAAAGGTAACAATAGTAAAAGTAATGTTTTTAGTATTTTGTAGTGATGATAGCAATAGCAACAGGAAAGTAAATAAGCGAAGAACAATATATGGAAAGCTCGTAGGTAATGGATCAGTGATGGAGCATTATGTCGAATGCGGTTCATCATGTAACAGTCATAACCTAGGGTGACACAGAACTAGCTCCAGTTCATTGATATAATGTAGGCATGTATTCCGAATATAGTCATACGTGCTTATGGAAAAGAACTTGCATGACATCTTTTGTCCTACCCTCACGCAGCGGGGTCCCTACGGAAACTAAGGGATATTAAGGACTCCTTTTAATAGAGTACCGGAACAAAGCATTAACACATAGTGAATACATGAACTCCTCAAACTACGGTCATCACCGGTAAGTATCCCGATTATTGTCACTTCGGGGTTAACAGATCATAACACATAATAGGTGACTATAGACTTGCAAGATAGGATCAAGAACACTCATATATTGATTGTCATGGTTTTAAGTCTGACAGTAGAATGGGGGGTAGGAATGTAGAGGGAAGATCCTAGCTATGGAGGAGTTGTACACGCGAGTTTTACGAGTTCAGGCCCTTCTCAGAGGAAGTAACAGCCCTACGTCTCGGAGACCGGAGGCGGTCGACTCGATTATATGCATGTGAGTTATAGGGGGTGCGAACCCTTGTGCCCGTGGAGGGGGTGTCTTATATAGAGTGCGCCAGGACCCCAGCTAGCCCACGTCACAGAGGGTTTAAGGTACATCGAAGAGAGAACGTTACTGTTAACGCCCACACTAAAGTGCTATATATTACAATTAAGCCAATAAGTAAATGCCCGACTGTTGCTCATGTAGAGTGGCTTTAGCTCTTCTACCCGTCGAGTGACTTCTGTGACGGTCGAGTGACATTGATTCTTCTGAGTGGAACGTCTCTTGTCGAGTGGATGATGGTACCCTTTGAATGATCCTAGATTTAGGGTGACGTCCTAGGGGAGGATGTCTAGGTCAGGTCTATGACCCTACCCTAGGTACATAGCTTAATCATTAGCCCCCGAATGGTTCAGGGTTCGAGTGGAGAAGGAGTTGATAATCCGTCCGATTCAGCTTTTGTGCTTTGAGAATATCTCGTCCAGAGGTCGAATGAACATTCATGATGGCTTCAACTGCTTGTTCAGTCGCCTTGATCCATTCTTGGTTTTGTCGAGTGAACTTTCGTTGTTAAGTTTCAAGTCTTGATATGGAAAAAATCTTCCGTCTGACGGGGTGTTCTGCTGTCTGCGGATTTTGCGGGATTCGAATTTTGGGAAGCGCGCCGGGCGGGGGAGGCCGCAGAAATCGTGACGGATTAGGCAGGCTAGCTCGATCTCCGTGCCACCTTTTTTGCCACGTATCGCGCGCGCGACTGTTGCGGGATTTGATAAGATCGTCCAGGCCTACAAGTCAGTCACTCGGAAGAGACCTTGTATAAAGCGCTGGACCGGGGCTTTTGAGAAGGGCGCCCCCAGTCTTCTTCCTCCTCAGATTTCTCCGCTGCGCCTGCTTCTGCTCTCGGCGCTGTCGCCCTACTCGAGCTAGATTCGCTGCCATGGGGAAGGAGAAGACGGTGGCGTTGGAGCGTGCGAAGAGGGCGACGGCGAAGGCGAAAGGGAAGAAGACCAGCCGGGGCAGACTTCGTCGAGGTTCGGCCTACCGCCTTGCTGGATCCAGGGCGACTGGATCCGCTCGACAATCAGTCAAGATGACATCGATCACCTGGTTGAGGAGGGACTGATCCCCCACGAATCGGCGCGGCTCACGGGGAACAAAACTGAGCCGCAGACGTAGGAGGGTGAGTGCGTTCTCCTTCCACCCATGTCGACTGCAGGTTTTCTTTGCCTCCCCACCCTTTCTTTCGCGGTTTCTTGAACTTCTTTGGGGCTCAACTCCACCACTTTTCTCCAAACACCATCGTGTACCTTGTCGCTTTCGTGTCCAAGTGCGAGAACTTATTGGGTTGTCGACCACACTAGGGTCTCTTCAAGCACATATTCACATGTCGCTCTCAGACGATCAAGAAGCCCAACCCGAGTGAAGAGAGGACGCACGTGATACAGATGTGCGGGGGTCATGGAATTCAAATGAGGAACAAAAGCACTTTCCCAACTATGATCCTTCCTGACTCGGTCCGGGGTTGGTAGTCGACCTGGTTCTACTGCAAGGACCAGCCGACCCCGGGCCAGTCGACTGGACTTCCCCCCTTTTCCATGGCTCGAGTGGAGAAGCGCTCCACCTTGAGAGTGATCCCGGAGGAGAAGGTGCAGGTGAAGGTGTTGGTCGAGCGGGTTGTCCAACTTGTCCGTGACGGAGTGACCGGTATGGACCTGCTAGAGGTCTTCCTCAGTCGACGCATCCAACCACTCCAAGCTCGTGACCATTCGATGTGGATGTACTTGGGACTCAAGGATTCCACTCGGATCCACCCAGAGGATGTCAGTGAGAACACGGTGGAGCAATGGCTGAGAGCTATTACCGACAATAAGGATAATCCCCGGGGGTCCAGGAGGGTGGTTGCATTCAACCATTCGTGCTAGCCGGAACAGGTATGATTCTGCATTGTCGAGTGTCTTCTTGATTTACTATGTAGCATCTTGTTCACGGTCGAATGCCTTTCTTTTGGTCATTGTCTTTCAGGATCTTATTGATATGTACTCAATGCCCAATGTTGTGCAGGAGCAAAACGTCGAGGGAGAGGCGAGCGAGGGTGAGAGTGGCGAGTGGCACTCAGATGCAGAGGAGGACGAGGAGAGCGACGACCCGAGTGACGAAGAAGAGGTTGACTCGCCTCCTCGCAGAGAAAGGAGGTCCAAGCACGCTCACGACCCGACAAGCACCGCTGACCTGATGGCCGCACCAACTGGGAAGTCTTCAAAGCGCCCTCGGACGTCATCTCGAGTGCCGACCGAGAAGGTACCAAAACAGCTCAAGACTGCGCCGCCTCCAGCGCCGAAACCATTGAAGGCCGCATCCTCCAGACCGCCGAAAGCTTTGCCCAGAATCAAAGTGACCATTCCCACCATCTCTGGGTAACCATCTGACCTGATCCTTTGGTCGACTCGGGCAACAGAACATAACCGACAGAATGATGACATTTGAAGTGCTGCTACCTCTGGAACTTCCTCCCGCCAATATCGAGATGAGGAAATGGAAGACGCGGTTACCTCCAACCCAGGTACAATCCTCGTGAACTTGTTCTTGATTATTTGGTCGATTAAGTTCTCGTGATTCACTTGGGGTCAACTGATTCATTTGCAGCCCCACTCAACGTTATCGAGCTTCCAGATGAGGATGAAGATGTAGCCCCGAAGCCCAGAAGGAACAAAAAGGTAGCGGCTGGCAAGACATCTTAGCTGTGACTGATGACAGAACAAACCGTCCAACAACCTGAAGATGAGGGTGGGGCCTCTGTAACTTTTGTTGTCCCGTTGTCGAGTGAGCGCCCCGCACCGTCGATTGTACTAGTGTTCCCTTCATCTGTCCAACCTCATGCCTCGGAGCTCCAAGCTGCCGCATCTGGGCCGTCTGCTCCCTTCTTCACCAACTATCTTGTTCCGGAAAGCCAGTAGGATGCCGTTGTGGATGCCATCCGTCAGGCTAGCGTGATGATGGAGCGGATGAAGACGGTGCATGACAATAGCCAGGCTGCTTACGATGCCAGCGCGGCTCTTCGGGCCAATATCCAGGTAAGTTGACTTTCGACTGGCCTTGTTCTATTAGGATATGCTACCTGAAATATTTTATTTCATACAATCTCTTGTTGTTTGTCGAATCTATACACCCACTGGGTGTTTTGTTGTCTTTAGTATTTGCACTCTTCCACTTGGTCTGGGCGAGTGGGATCTGAACCGGTGGGGGCACGCTAAGTGCACCCACTGGGTGTAGTCCCCGAGACCGCAGTCAACTGCGGGCAGTCGGCTGGGGTATGAGTACTTCTTTTCATGTTCCTTTCTTCCACTCGACCCGGGCAGACTAGCCGAGTGGGATCTGAACTAGTGGGGGCACGTCAAGTGCACCCACTGGGTGTAGTCCTTGAGACCGCGGTCGACTATTGGCAGTCGGCCGGGGTCTGAATAGTTCTTTTCTTGTTTTACTCCACCCGGGCGGACCGGCTGAGTGGCATCTGAATCAGTGGGGGCACGCCAAGTGCAACCGCTGGGTGTAGTCCCCGAGACCGCGGTCGACTGCGGGCAGTCGGCTTGGGTCTGAGTAAACTTTGAAGTTTTATTCACTCGGAAGTAAATAATCTTTGATCTTGTCGATTGATATGTGTTTTACCCTCTGCATAAATCGTGTACTCTCATTTCCAAGTTCGCCGAATTTGAGGAGAAGCAGAGGGAACTCAACCTTGACTTGGAGCTGGCCCAAAAAAAATTGAAGAAAGCTCAAGATGAAGTTGCTGGTATGGAAGGTAGCTGCCTGTCGACTGCTCACGTCGATCGTCCTTTAAAATATTTCTTCAATCTCTTGTTTGATCCGATTACTTATTTTGCAGAGAGAATGAGGTTGGCTCTGGAGAAGAAGGACTTGGACCTTGCAGCTGCGTAGAAGGAGGCTCAAGATAAGACTGCCCTTGCCAGTCAGAAGCTGGCTTCAGTCGGAGCGCTGGAAGAAGTATAAGCAAGTTGAAGTCCTCTCTCACTAAATCCAACCGAGAGGCAACTTGTCTGAAGAAGGATAAGGTTGCTCTGAAAGAGAAGCTGGAATCTATGGCTTGTAAGAGAAATGACGTGGAAGCTTATCTAAGAACTCTCGCCAAGAAGCTCTTTCTTATGCTGGAAGGTAATCCTTTTAATCCGACTACTTTACTTCTTGCAAGTTAGTGTTGTCTAGTCGACTCACTAACTCCTTGACTACAGAATTCTGCCAAAATTTTGATGAGGAGACGGGACGGATCGAGATGGGTTTGGACGCTATCGTTCCTCCAGTCAACGACGAGGCTGCCATGAATGTGCTTCGACTGGAATCCCACGTTCCAGTGTTACAAGTTACCTTGCTCGTCTGAAGGTGGCAATTTCACGGATCGACTCATCACTCTGTCCAAGGGCGACGCTTCAAAATGACCTCGAGTCTCTGATGGATCGACTCAATGAGGTCCCTGGTCGAGTGCAAGAATGGAAGAAGTCCTCTGCCCGGTGTGGTGCTGACGTGGCATTGTCCTTGGTAAGAGTCCACTGCAAGGAAGCCCGCGAAGATAAGATGGCGGCGATCAAGGTCGCCAACACCAAAAGACATGATTTCTAGTCCTTTATGGAGACTTTCATCGCTGCTGCCACTCAGATTGCAGATGGAATTGACTTGGATGAATTCGTCGAACCTGCCAGCCCTCCTCCTGCCGAATGAACAAACTTTCAGATTTAAACCTGCCTTAAATTTGCCTCGGAATGCCGAGTGGTTGTTGTAACCATTAAACTCCTTCGGGCTTGATGCTCGAATACTTTTGATCCGTCATCCGGAACTTTAGGACTTATCTTAACTTGGTTTATTTCTAAATATGCTTGTATTTGCCTTCGAGTGGAATTTGCTCTTTACTCTGAATAATCTTTCGACCTGCATCTCGTTGTCCTTGCGGACAGGGATGGAGCGCACATTGTATTTGTGGCGCAGCTCCGAAGGAGAAGGTTGCAGTCAACCTGCACCTCGTCGTTCTTGCGGATGGGGATGGAGCGCACATTGTATTTGTGGTGCAGCCCCGAAGGAGAAGGTTGCAGTGGACTTGTACCTCGTTGTCCTTGCGGATAGGGATGGAGCATTCGTTGTACTTGTGGTGCAGCTCCTAAGGAGAAGGTTGTAGTCGACCTGCACCTCGTCGTCCTTGCGGATAGGGATGGAGCGTACGTTGTACATGTGGCGCAGCTCCTAAGGAGAAGGTTGCAGTCAACCTGCACCTCGTCATCCTTGCGGATGGTGATGGAGCGCATGTTGTATTTGTGGCGTAGTTCAGAAGGAGAAGGTTGCAGTCGACCTGCACCTCGTCATCCTTAAGGATAAGGATGGAGCGCATATTGTATTTGTGGCCAGCACTCCAAAGGAGAAGGTTGTAGTCGACCTGCACCTTGTCGTCCTTAAAGATGGTGATGGAGCGCACATTGTATTTCTGGCATAGCTCAAAAGGAGAAGGTTGTAGTCGACCTGCACCTCGTCGTCCTTGCGGAGAAGGACGGACTTTAAACCTTAGGCGAGCACTAGACTGCAGCTAAGCCCCCGAGTGAGAGGGTCGCTCACTAGTCGGTAGGATTTTTTAAACTTAAGCGAGTACTGGACTGCAGCTAAGCCCCCGAGTGGAGGGTTGCTCACCACTCGGTAGGATTTTTTAAACTTAGGCGAGTACTGGACTACAGCTAAGCCATCGAGTGGGAGGGTTGCTCACCACTCAATAGGATTTTTTAAACTTAGGCGAGTACTGGACTGCAGCTAAGCCCGCGAGTGGGAGGGTTCCTCACCACTCGGTAGGATTTTTTAAACTTAGGCGAGTACTGGACTGTAGCTAAGCCCCCAAGTGGGAGGGTTAGTCACCACTCGGTAGGATTTTTTAAACTTAGGCGAGTACTGGACTGCAGCTAAGCCCCCGAGTGGGAGGGTTGCTCACCACTCGGTAGGAGTTTTTAAACTTAGGGGAGTACTGGACTGCAACAAAGCCCCCGAGTGGGAGGGTTGCTCATCACTCGGTAGGATTTTACAAACTTAGGCGAGTACTGGACAGCAGCTAAGCCCCCGAGTGGGAGGGCTGCTCACCACTCAGTAGGATTTTTTTTAAATTTGGTGAAATAGATTCACAGCTAAGTCATCCACTGGGGGATTTCAGACGCAAATAAAAGCAACAACAATTGTTTAAGAGGACTATAAAGCTCTTGTCTTTGATAAGCAAGTTATAAAGGTATTTCTTATTACATTTTATTCGACTGCGTACTTAAGTGTAAAAGGGGCGGAGCAATTCCGCATTCCAAGCCCGTGGCTCGTCCTTCTTATGCTCAACATTGTAAAGTCGGTATGCTCCATTGTGGAGCACTCTATTGACAATGAAGGGGCCTTCCCAAGCAGGAGCGAGCTTGTGTGGTTTCTGCTGATCCACTCGAAGAACCAAGTCTCCATCTTGAAAGGCTCGACCTTTCACATTTCTCGCGTGGAATCGATGCAAGTCTTGCTGATAAATGGTCGACCGGATCAAGGCCATCTCTCTTTCCTCCTCTAGGAGGTCGACTGCGTCCCGCCGAGCTTGCTCTGCTTCATCTTCAGAGAAGAGCTTGACTCGTGGTTCATTATGGAGCAAGTCACTCGGTAGAACAGCTTCAGCTCCATAGATCAAGAAGAATGGAGTTCGGCCAGTCGACCGGTTTGGAGTTGTCCTCAATCCCCAAAGAACTGATGGAAGTTCATCAACCCAGGCGCCCGCTGCATGCTTGAGGTCTCATATTAGTCGGGGTTTCAATCCTTTGAGAATCAGGCCATTTGCTCTCTCTACTTGTCCATTCGACAAGGGATGGGCGACTGAAGCATAGTCGACTCGCGTGCCTTGGGAGGCGCAGAAGGCTCTAAACTCATCTGACTCGAAGTTCGATCCATTGTTAGTGATGATGCTGTGTAGAACTCCGTATCTGAACGCCAATTCTCTGATGAAGCTGACGGCGGAACTAGCCTCCAGATTCTTTATAGGCTTGGCTTCAATCCACTTGGTAAACTTGTCGAGAGTGAAGCAGCTCCTACCAGTCCTCAGCGGTCCAACCATATCTAATCCCCAAATAGCAAAGGGCCAGACGAGTGGAATGGTCTTTAGGGCTGACGCAGGTCTGTGGGACATATTGGAGTAAAACTGGCAGCCTTCACATCTGTCGACTATATATTTCGCCATTTCATTTGCTCGTGGCCAATAAAATCCAGCTCGGTATGCTTTAGCCACAATGGTCCTTGAGGGAGTCCTGGATTAGGGGGTGTTCGGGTAGCCGGACTATACCTTCAGCCGGACTCCTGGACTATGAAGATACAAGATTGAAGACTTCGTCCCGTGTCCGCATGGGACTTTCCTTGGCGTGGAAGGCAAGCTTGGCGATGCGGATATTCAAGATCTCCTACCATTGTAACCGACTCTATGTAACCCTAACCCTATCTGGTGTCTATATAAACCGGAGGGTTGTAGTCCGTAGGCAATCAACTCCATATACAACAATCATACCATAGGCTAGCTTCTAGGGTTTAGCCTCCTTGATCTTGTGGTAGATCTACTCTTGTACTACCCATATCATCAATATTAATCAAGCAGGAGTAGGGTATTACCTCCATCAAGAGGGCCCGAACCTGGGGAAAAACATCATGTCCCTTGTCTCCTGTTACCATCCGGCCTTGACGCACAGTTCGGGACCCCCTACCCGAGATCCGCCAGTTTTGACACCGACATTGGTGCTTTCATTGAGAGTTCCTCTATGTCATCGCCTTTAGGCCCGATGGCTCCTTTGATCATCAACAACGATGCGGTCCAGGGTGAGACTTTTCTCCCCGGACAGATCTTCGTCTTCGGCGGCTTCGCTCTGCGGGCCAATTCGCTTGGCCACCTAGAGCAGATCGAAAGCTACGCCCCTGGCCATCAAGTCAGGTTTGGAAGCTTAAACTACACGGCTGCCATCCGCGGAGACTTGATCTTCGACGGGCTCGAGCCACGGCCAAGCGCGCCGCACTATCTCGAGGGGCATGATCTAGCTCTGCACCCGGACAGTGTCCTGGAGGCCGCATACGCATCGGTTCCGACCCCTATCTCGGAGCCTATTGCGCCAATCGAGGATGAGTGGTTGGACGTCACCTCGGGGGTTGCGATCCCAAAAGCGATCAAGCCGAACGCTAGCCCCACACTCTGCACGACCCGTGACTCCGAGGATCCGGACTCCTCCCCGGACTCCGAACCCCCGCGCCCCTGCCAATCGAATCCAATTGTGCGCTGATAATGGAGTTCACCGCCGCAGACATCTTTCAGCATTCGCCTTTTGGTGACATCCTGAATTCTCTTAAGTCTCTCTCTTTATCAGGAGAGCCCTGGCCGGACTACGGTCAGCGAGGGTGGGATAAGGACGATGAGGAAATTCAAAACCCACCCACCATCCACTTTGTAGCCACTGTCGACGATCTAACCAACATGCTTGACTTCGGCTCCAAAGACATCGACGGCATGGACGACGATGTAGGAGACGAACAGGAACCAGCACCTATAGGGCGCTGGAAGGCCACCTTGTCATATGACATATATATGGTGGATACTCCAAAAGATGGAGATGTGATGGAAAAGTGGGGGATGACGCCCCCAAGAAATAGCCAAAGCGCCGGCGTCAGCGGCGCCGCTCTAAATCCCGCCAAAGCAAAAACGGTGATTCCGGCACGGGAGATAATACTACCCCAGATAGCACTGAAGAACACCCACCTCAGCAAGATTCGGCACAGGAAGATGGAGAAGCCAGCCCTCATGAGAGAGCGGCAGACCGAGAGGTTGAGAATGATAACTATATGCCTCCCTCCGAAGACGAGGCAAGCCTCGATGACGACGAATTCATCATACCATCAGACCCCGCCGAACAAGAGCGTTTTAAACGCAGGCTTTTAGCCACGGCAAGCAGCCTCAAGAAAAAGCAGTAACAGCTTAGAGCTGCCCAAGATTTGCTAGCTGACAGATGGACTAAAGTCCTTGCGGCCGAAGAGTATGAACTCGAACGCCCCTCCAAGAGTTACCTGAAGCGCAGTCCGCTACCCCAATCAGAGGAGGAAGCACCTACATCACCAGCGCATGACATGGCAGACCGGCCACCTCGCGGCCATGACAGAGAGGCCTCTCGGCCCTCCACCCAAGCCATGCCCCGACGCCGCTCAACTAAGGCACCGAAAAATGTGCCCGACCTGCGAGACATACTGGAGGATAAGGCAAGACAAACAAGATCGATCTACGGATCGCGCAGGCGCCCTACGGCATGTGACAATGATCTTCACTCCAGATACAACAAATCCGGCCGGGCCGAACACAACAGACATAGCTCTTCCGAGCTGCGTCGTGATATAGCCCAGTACAGAGGCGCCGCACACCCGCTATGCTTCACGAATGAAGTAATGGATCATAAAATCCCAGAGGGTTTCAAACCCGTAAACATCGAATCATACGATGGCACAACAGATCCGGCGGTATGGATCGAGGATTATCTCCTTCACATCCACATGGCACGCGGTGACGATCTACACGCCATCAAATACCTCCCGCTCAAACTTAAAGGACTGGCCCGGCATTGGCTTAACATCTTGCCAGCAGACTCAATCGGTTCTTGGGAGGACCTAGAAGCCGCATTCCTCGACAACTTCCAAGGCACTTATGTGCGACCACCGGATGCCGACGACTTAAGCCACATAATTCAGCAGCCAGAGGAATCGGCCAGGCAATTCTGGACACGGTTCCTAACAAAGAAAAACCAGATAGTCGACTGTCCGGACGCTGAGGCCCAAGCAGCCTTCAAGCATAACATCCGCGACGAGTGGCTTTCCCGGCACCTGGGACAGGAAAAGCCGAAATCCATGGCAGCCCTCACGACACTCATGACCCGCTTTTCCGCGGGAGAAGACAGCTGGCTAGCTCGCAGTATCAACTTATCAAAGAACCCTGGTAATTTGGATACCAAGGACAAAGGTGGCAGGACACGTCGGAATAAGCAAAAACACCGCGTTAGTAGCGACAGCAATGAAGACACGGCAGTCAATGCCGGATTCAAAGGCTATAAATCCGGTCAGCGGAAAAAGCCATTCAAAAAGAATACTCAGGGCCCGTATAGTTTGGATCGAATACTCGATCGCTTGTGCCAGATACATGGCACCCCAAAAAGGCCAGCCAATCACACTAACAGGGATTGTTGGGTGTTCAAGCAGGCAGGCAAGTTAAGGGCAGAAAACAGAGGCAAGGGGCTGCACAGCGATAACGAGGAGCCCAAGCCGCCGAACAACAATGGACAGAAGGGCCTTCCCCCACAAGTGCAGACAGTGAACATGATATACGCAACCCACATTCCCAAGCGGGAGCGGAAGCGTGCGCTACGGGACGTATACGCGATGGAGCCAGTCGCCCCAAAGTTCAACCCATGGTCCTCCGGCCCGATCACTTTTGATCGAAGGGACCATCCCACTAGCATCCGTCATGGCGGCTTTGCCGCATTGGTTCTCGACCCAATCATTGACGGATTTCATCTCACAAGAGTCCTCATGGACGGCGGCAGTAGCCTGAACCTGCTTTATCAGGATACAGTGCAGAAAATGGGCATAGATCCCTCAAGGATTAAGCCCACAAGAACGACCTTTAAAGGCATTATACCAGGTGTAGAAGCCAACTGTACAGGCTCAGTAACACTTGACGTGGTCTTCGGATCCTCGGACAATTTCCGAAGCGAAGAGTTAATCTTCGATATAGTCCCGTTTCGCAGTGGCTATCACGCCCTGCTCGGACGAACCGCATTCGCAAAGCTCAATGCGGTGCCGCACTATGCATATCTCAAGCTCAAGATGCCAGGCCCTCGAGGAGTAATTACGGTCAACGGAAACACTGAACGCTCCCTCCGTACGGAGGAGCATACGGCGGCTCTCGCAGCGGAGGTACAAAGTAGCCTTCTCAGGCAATTCTCTAGTCCGGCCATTAAAAAGCCAGACACTGCCAAGCGCGCCCGGAGTAACCCACAACAGGAATGTCTGGCACACTCTGAGAAAGCGTAGCAATGCGGCCCCAACCCCAGCTTTCGTGACATAGCGAAACCAGTACCTCGCATACATAACTACGCCCTTGAAATACCATGGGCACAGGGGAAGGGGCACAATAACGGCATGCCCAAAATACGGCTTAAAACGTACTAGGGGCTGCCAGATTCTTTTTTTAATTTTTCTTACTTTCAGTACTCGATACTTCGGACGACCTGTTCGGCAATTCGACTGCCGCACAAACGATGCAAGATCCAGGGAGGCAGACAAGCCATGCCGCAGTATGGAACTCCCAGGTGGTCTCTGTTACGAGCGGTATACCTGTTTTAAATATAATTCCGCGGCCTGCCCCTGGTCAAGACATACTAAATAGTCCAATATCTTTTGCTTACCGCACTATTTGTATCGTTCGGCTTTGATAAATAGCCTCTCTATAAACAATGCATAGCTTTCTGTCTATTTTTCGTATTATCATCTTTTCATATATATGTTTATGACATGTTGCACCCGTACACTGTGGTACGGCAAAATACGTCAGGGGCTTTAGTACCCATAAATATGGCGTGAGAAGTCCGTACACTTTCACAAGTGCGGCACCCCGAACTTATAGCACTATATGCATCGGCTCCGAATCATGATTTGGGTCAATAGTTGGGTTTGCCCGGTTCCTATGTTTTGGTGCCTTACGTTCCGCTATATCGGCTAAGGTAGCACTAGGAGAACCACTGCGATTGTGCCCCGATTGAGCTGGGTTAAGCACCTCAGTGGAGAAAGCTAAAACTGACTGTCATGATGTGGCGAGAGACCGGTCACTGTTCGAGAGGTTTTTCGAGTCCCTAAAGGCTTATGCCGCTTCAAGCGAGGAGCTGGCTTTGTCCAGCCAAGGCGTGGATAGCGCCCCGAACTCGGTCTTCCGAACTAGGGGCTTTGCCAAAATTTAAAATTATAGAGTTCTATGGCTAAGTGAGAGTGTTCAAGCATTATAGTCCGATTGCCTGGTTCGTTGTGCTGAGCGCCTCCCTCGAAGGACCCAACTATGGGAAAAAGAGCGCTCAGGTTTATCCCGAACACCCCGGCACTAGTGGCAAGGGGACAGAAGCCGATGACTGGCCATCTCTCAATTTTTCGATAAACGGCCGCATAGAAATTAATATTTTAAATTCAACAAGCATTGCTTGGCGCATATGAACAAGTTTTCAGCGCACAGGAAAAACACGAGCGAGTTCATTCAAAAATTACATCCTTGGTACATTCATCCGCCACAAGGCAGACACCCGCAAGAACATCCTTATAGTAGTTCTCGGGCTTGCGATGCTCCTTCCCCGGCGGCGGCCCGTCCCTCGCAAGCTTCTCACCGTCCATCTTACCCCAGTGCACCTTTGTACGGGCAAGGGCCCTACGGGCACCTTCGATGCAGACGGAGCGCTTGATGACCTCGAGCCTTGGACATGCCTCCACCAGTCGCCGCACCAGCCCGAAGTAGCTCCCAGGCAGGGCCTCTCCGGGCCACAGCCGAACTATGAAGCCCTTCAGGGCCTGTTCGGCCGCCTTGTGGAGCTCGACCAGCTGTTTCAGCTGGTCGCTCAAGGGCATAGGGTGTCCGGCCTCAGCATACTAAGACCAAAACACCTTCTCTGTCGAGCTGCCCTCTTCGGCTTGGTAGAATGCGGCAGCGTCGGATACGCTGCGGGGAAGATCTGTGAATGCCCCTGGAGAGCTCCGGATTCGGGTAAGTAACAAGTACTTTACTTTTATACTTCTGATTTGCATAAAGAGTGCCTTACCCGCAGCTATCTTTTTCATCTCCTCCAACTCTTGGAGGGCCTTTTGGGCTTCGGCCTTGGTAGACTTGGCAGTCTCAAGGGCCACCACGAGCTCGGACGCTTGCATCTTGGACTCAAGCTCCAAACTCTCATGTTTTTTCATGAGAGCCTGAAGCTCCTGCTCCACCTCGCCGACCAGGACCTCAAGTTGCTCTCGCTCAGTGCACTCCGCGGCCGTTTTCTTTTCAGCCTCGGACAGCGCCTGCTTGAGGGTCGCCACCTCAGTCGTGGCCCCTACAATAAGCAGTACAATCCTGTTAATTTTTGCAATCATGTCTTTTTATAGGCACTTTTTCTGTAAGGTATTTCTTACCTTCTTTCTCCTCGAGCTGCCGTTTGGCAAGGCCGAGTTCTTGCTCGGTCCACCCGAGGCCCTGTTTTAGGGCACCCACCACCGCAGTCAGTGCGGCGGTGGCTAGCAGCGAAGCCTGCATACGCATATTGACTCTTTGTTGTTAGACTCCTGCGAAATTTAATAGATCCTCTATTCGGCTTTTCTTTCCGAACGCCAAACAGAGCATCAGGGGCTAATGTCTATGCGGTTATATTTTTACATATTTTTTACTTACCTCGAAGCCTGTTAGAAGGCTAGCGCAAGCTTCACTCAGTCCGCTCTTGGCAGACTGAACCTTCCGGATCACCGTACTCATAATAGTACGGTGCTCCTCGTCGATGGAGGCGCCGTGAAGCACCTCGAGCCACTAGTAGAAAACAGGGCTATGGTCCAGGTTCAGTCTAGAACCGGGACTAATGTGAGCATTGGTCACGATTCGTGCGGCTATGGCATTAGTCCCGGTTCACTCGGGCCCTTTAGTCCCGGTTTAAGACATGAACCGGGACTAAAGGGTGCGATGACCTTTAGTCCCAGTTCGTGCCTCAAATCGGGACTACAGATTAGACCTTTAGTCCTGGTTTGAAGCACGAACCGGGACTAATGGGGTTGATACCTTTAGTCCCGATTCGTGCCACGAACCGGTACAAAAGGTCCCATTTTCAAACTCTACCCCCCCTGGATCACCTTTTTAGTTTTTAAAAAAATAAAAGAAAATAATGGAAATGTCAAAAAAAATAAAAGAAAATAAGTTTCCCATGTGATATGTGGTCTAGTTGTTGGGAAAATTTGCAAATGTGAATTTTGACTTTATTTGCAAAATCTCTCTGAAATTTGTAAAAATGGGCATAACTTTTGCATACTAACTCGGATGAAAAAGTTTTTTATATGAAAAATCATCTACTCGAAAAGTTACATCCAAATTTAACGGGGAATCCCGTTAAACATTTTCAAAATCCTCAAAAACCTAATAGAAAAAAAGTTACGGGGCTTTTAAGATCTAGAGTGGAAAAAATTGAAAAATATTCAAACAGTGGGCAAACTGTGGTCAAACAATGGTCAAACTAATTATTCTAGAATACAAGTGTTACTAAATAATTATTTTAGTTATTTCAATTTTGGTCAAATCTGGTCAAACTATGGTCAAACTGTGGTCAAACAATGGTCAAACTAATTATTCAAGAAATATTAGTGTTACTAAATAATTATTGTTTTTTAAAACTATAGTTTCAAACTCAAACAGTGAAATGTGTCACTTCATGCTCAAGCAAAATTCCTGAAGGTTAATAGGATTGACATCTTACTATTGTCAGGAAAACAACAAGTGCAGACTTGGAGCGAGGAAGAATAGAACCCGGAAGTTATGCGTGCTCAGGCTGGGGGAGTGGGAGGATGGGTGACCGTTTGGGAAGTTAGATGATTTGGAATGATGAGGGGTGATTAGAGGATAAATTGAGAAGTGATGAGGGGTGGTGATTACAGACTAGAGGTTAAAATAATTCAGAAGTTTGAAAATAAAAAAAATCAAAAAAAAATTTCAAAAAAAAATCATAAAATTTCCTTTAGTCCCGGTTGGTGTTACCAACCGGGACTAAAGGTGGAGCTCCACGTGGCCGCGCCCTTTAGTCCCGGTTCTGGATTGAACCGGGACTAAAGGGTCAGGGCATTAGTACCGACACTTTGGTCCCGGTTCAGGAACCGGGACTAAAGGCCCTTACGAACCGGGACTGTAGGCCCTTTTTCTACCAGTGAGCAGATTGTCCGGCACCTCCGGTTGGACGGAGGCTGCCGGCTCAGAAGGCTTACTCCTCTTGGAAGGAGTTCGCCTACCGCGGCCCAGAACTATGCAAGATTCCGGCGCGGTGTCCGGCACAAAGCCGGACTGGGAGCCCTGGGGGGCCTTATCCCCTTCACTCCTGGACTCCAGGAGGTTGCCTTGCGGCTCCTCCGGGACCACCTCCTCCTGCCCTGGAGCTTGACGCGACGCCACTTCGGCGTTGTCTGCAGTGCGGGGGGAGACAGCGGGCGGAACTGAGTTTCACGTCCAATGAGTCCAGGGAGCAGCCCGACGATTCATCGAGTCCGGCCCGGGGCGGACTGCATAATTACATTCGACATTAGGGAAAGCTGTGCAACAAAGGAACATCATGAGTTACTCTGATATCTGAACTTACGATTTCGCCGGACGCTTGGCCCTATCAGGCCACTCCTCTTCGCCCTCTTCGGCGTCAGGGGCGTAGTCCGGCGGAGGGGTCTTCCTTTTCCTAGACCCCTCGGCCTCCCCCGTTGGGGCAGCCTTCCTCTTCTGTCCTCCCTCCGCTAGGGGGGAGAGTTTTCTTCTTCCTCCTCCTCGTTTTCGTGGGAGGAGGGCATCTCGGACTCGTCAGATGACGAGTCCGACACCACCATGTTGCGGGCACTCTTTCGAGTCCCCATGGTCTTCTTCTTCTGGGCCTTCTTCTCCGGCACCACATAAGGCGCCGGAACCAGCAGCTTCAATAGTAGAGCTGGGGTTGGGTCTTCGGGCAGCGGAGCCGGACAGTTAATCGGTCCGGATATCACCCGCCAAGCCTGTCAACGGTAAGGGAGTTTAGATACCGCATAGAGTCAAACTATGAAAAAAGCTTAACATCCTGTAAAAGGTGTAGATGGCTTACCTCGCTAGCGTGATGCTGCGAGCTGTATCCGCGGTCCTCGGAAGCGGATGTGGGAGCCTCGGCGCCCTTGAATAGCATCTTCCAGGCGTCTTCGTACATCGTGTCGAAGAGCCTGCTGAGGGTTTGATGCTGCGCCGGGTCGAACTCCCATAGATTAAAATCCCGTTGTTGGCACGGGAGGATCCGTTGGACGAGCATAACCTGGATTATATTAACAAGCCGGACTGGCTTGTTCACTAGGGACTGGATGCATGTTTGCAATCCGGTCACCTCTTTTTCATCACCCCACGATAGGCCCGTCTCTTTCCAGGACATAAGTCGCATGAGGGGTCCGGATCGGAACTCGGGGGCTGCGGTCCATTTCGGATCGCGCGGCTCGGTGATATAAAACCACCCGGATTGCCATCCCTTTAGGGTCTCCACGAAAGAGCCCTCGAACCATAGGACATTAGCCATCTTGCCCGCCATGGCGCCTCCGCACTCCGCCTGGCTGCCGCGCACCACCTTGGGCTTGACGTTGAAGGTCTTGAGCCAGAGGCCGAAATGGGGGCGGACACGGAGAAAAGCCTTGCACACGACGATAAACGCCGAGATGTTGAGGATGAAGTTCGGAGCCAGATCGTGGAAATCCAGGCCATAGTAGAACATGAGCCCCCGGAAAAATGGGTGGAGTGGAAAACCCAGTCCGTGGAGGAAGTGGGGGAGAAATACTACCCTCTCATGGGGCCTTGGGGTGGGGAGAAGCTGCCCCTCTTCAGGAAGCTGGTGCGCAATGTCCTTGGACAGGTATCCGGCCTTCCTTAGCATCTTGACTTTACCCTCCGTGACGGAGGAGACCATCCACTTGCCTCCTGCTCCGGACATTGTTGGAGGGGGTTGAGGTAGGAAGTGCGGGCTTGGGCGCTGGAGCTCGGGTGCGCAGGAGATGGATAGGCAAGGGAGGAAGAAGGCGTAGGTAAAAAGGTGGATCCTTGTCCCCTTATATGGGCAGATGCGGTTGTGCGTCCCCACCTGCCTAGTAAAACTCGCTTGCCTCCCAAGCGCCGTGATAAGTGGCGCAGTTGGGTTACCCACGTCCGTATTGATGAGAATCCCATAAAAGGGGGGGGGGGTACACGATCTCTGCTTTGACAAGACGTGCCAAGGAAACCGCCTCGCAAAACATGCTGATGTGGAAAAGTAAAAACGATTCGAGTAGAGGACTTGGCCGTAGTGTGATGACGCACTGCGGAATACGTCAACAGATTTGATTTGTGTTAATATTATTCTCTCTATTGCAATATGTGGAAGCTTATTTTGCAGAGCCGGACACTACTCTTGGTGTTTACAATCTTTTATGAAGGACTTGGAGGAGGAACCCGCCTTGCAATGCAGAAAACAATTTGCGCGCCGGACTCGTCATCATTGAAGCCTGGTTCAGGGGCTACTGAGGGATTCCTGGATTAGGGGTGTTCGGGTAGCCGGACTATACTTTCAGCCGGACTCCTGGACTATGAAGATACAAGATTGAAGACTTCGTCCCGTGTCCGGATGGGACTTTCCTTGGCGTGGAAGGCAAGCTTGGCGATGCGGATATTCAAGATCTCCTACCATTGTAACCGACTCTATGTAACCCTAACCCTATCCGGTGTCTATATAAACCGGAGGGTTGTAGTCCGTAGGCAATCAACTCCATATACAACAATCATACCATAGGCTAGCTTCTAGGGTTTAGCCAACTTGATCTCGTGGTAGATCTACTCTTGTACTACCCATATCATCAATATTAATCAAGCAGGAGTAGGGTATTACCTCCATCGAGAGGGCCCGAACCTGGGTAAAAACATCGTGTCCCTTGTCTCCTGTTACCATCCATCCTTGACGCACAGTTCGGGACCCCCTACCCGAGATCCGCCGGTTTTGACACCGACAGTCCTAGAGGACGCATGGTGGCCACAGGTCCCGAGTGGATGTCGTTGAGGATCGCTATACCTTCTTCTGGGGTTATGCAGTAAAGGCTTTGGATCGATGGACGATCTATTGAGCCTCTCCTTCATCCTCTGGGAGTTCCTTCCTAAGGACATACACAATGTACGGTACTGTCCAGTCGGGAGTAATAACCAAAATATCCATGATTAGGTCGACCACGGCTGGAATCTCGACTTCAGTCAGATCGGTGGCACTCTGGCTGTGGGGCCTCTTCAGTGAAGGGATATAAGATGGAGCTCTAACCCCTCAAACTTCTTTTCCAACTTCCTTACCGCGTTATAGTAGCCAGTCATGGCTGGGCTTCTGACGTCCCACTCCTTCATCACTTGATTGACTACCAAATTTGAGTCACCATAGACCATGAGGCGACAGACGTCGAGTGAGATGGCCATACGTAACCCATACAAGAGTGATTCATATTCTGCTTCATTATTGGAGGAATCAAAGTGAATCTGGAGGACATATCTGAGCTTGTCTCCTCGGGGGGATACCAGTACCACCCCAGCACCGGAACCATTCAGCATCTTGGAACCATCGAAGAACATGGTCCAGTGCTCTGAGTGAACTTGAGTCAGCAGTTGTTGTTCGATCCACTCAGCGAGGAAATCCTCTATTGCTTGGGACTTGATAGCTTTCTTTGCCTCAAACTTGATATCTAAGGGAATGAGTTCAATCGCCCACTTTGCCACTCGACCAGTTGCATCTCTGTTGTTCAGAATCTCTGATAATGGAGCATCGCTGACGACTATAATGGAGTGGTCAGAGAAGAAATGTGAAATCTTCTTCGTGGTCATATAAATCCCATAAACAAGCTTCTGATAATGTGGATATCTTTGCTTTGATGGAGTCAAAACTTCAGAGACATAGTATACTGGGCGCTGAACTTTGTAAGCTTTTCCTTCTTCTTCTTGCTCGACCGTAAGTACTATACTGACGACTTGTCCAGTGGCTGCGATGTAAAGCAGTAAAGGCTCTTTGATGATTGGAGCAGCAAGCATCGGCTGGGTGGAAAGCAGGGCTTTAACCTCTGCAAATGCTGCATCAGCTTCAGGAGTCCACTCGAACTTATCTGACTTCTTCATTAGTCGGTAAAGAGGCAGTGCCTTTTCACTGAGGCGAGAAATGAATCTACTTAGGGCGGCCAAACAACCAGTAAGCTTCTAGACATCATGCACATGCAAAGGGCGTTTAATCCAGAGTATGGCACCCACTTTCTCTGGGTTAGCATAGATCCCTCGTTTGGAAACGAGAAAACCGAGTAATTTTCTGCCTGGAACTCCAAACGTGCACTTTGATGGATTAAGCTTGATATCATACCTTCTGAGGTTGGCAAAGGTTTCAGCAAGGTCAGCCAGTAGGTCGAAACCTTTATGTGACTTGACCACAATGTCATCCATGTATGCTTCCACATTCTGACTGATGTGAGTGAGTAAACACTTCTGAATCATCCGCATGAATGTGGCTCCAGCGTTCTTCAAGACGAATGGCATAGTGACATAACAGAAGCACCCAAATGGGGTGATGAAAGCTGTTTTTATCTCATCGGGTCCATACAGTCGGATCTGATGATACCCAGAATAAGCATCCAAAAAGGACAAACGCTCACACCCCACAGTCGAGTCGACTATTTGGTCAATGCGAGGGAGAGGAAAGTGATCTTTCGAGCATGCCCAATTGATATGTTCGAAGTCAATGCACACATGAAGTGAGTCGTCCTTCTTTGAGACCATGACAACATTAGCTAACCACTCGGAGTGATAAATCTCTCGGATAAACTCAGCTGCTAAAAGCTGAGCCACTTCTTCACCGATTGCCTTTCTCTTCTGTATGGCGGACCGTCGAAGATGTTCTTTGACTGGTTTCACTTTTGGGTCGACTCGCAAACGATGCTCAGCCAGTCCCCTAGGAACACCTGGCATGTCAGAAGGTTTCCATGCAAAGATGTCCCAGTTCTCACGGAGGAACTGGATGAGCGCTTCTTCCTATTTGGAGTCGAGTGTTGTTGAAATGTGAGTCGGAGCAGCATTGGGATCCGTTGGGTGAATATGAATCGGCTTCGTTTCACTAGACGACTGGAATGCTGAATCCGTGGCAGGCTTCTTAGCACGCAACAAATCACTCGGATCTGCAATTTTTTGATGCTCCTGCAATTCAACTACTGCCATTTGTGCATCGGCGATCTTTGAGCCCTTCTGGAAGCACTCTTCTGCCTTCTTTCGATTGCCAGGGATAGTGATCACCCCTTTAGGACCAGGCATCTTCAATTTGAGGTACACGTAACATGGCCGAGCCATATAACATGCATAGGCTGGCCTGCCCAGAATAGCATGATAAGCACTCTGGAAATCCACAACTTCAAATCTCAACTATTCTTTGCGGTAATTCTTGGAATCACCGAAAACTACATTAAGGGCGATCTGGCCGAGTGACGCAGCCTTCTTGCCAGGAATAACTCCATGGAAACTCATATTGCTTTCACTTAGTCTGGACATCGGAATGCCCTTTCCTTTCAAAGTCTCTGCATAAAGTATATTCAGACCACTGCCACCGTCCATCAGAAACTTAGTCAATCGAGTGCCATCGACTACTGGGTCGACCACCAGCGCTTGCCTCCCAGGGGTGGCTATGTGCACTGGGTGATCGGACTGGTCGAATGTAATGGCAGTCTGAGACCATTTCAAATAAATTGGTGTCACCGGAGCGACCATGTTCACTTCTCTGTTGATGACTTTTAGTCGACTCTTAGTCTCGACATCAGCGAAAATCATCAGAGTGCAATTGACGTGGGGGTAACCATCATTGCCCTCTTCCCCATCCTCAACTTTGTCTGTTTCCTTCTCCTTTTCCTTGGGTTGTTTCTCTCGGAATTGCTGGATTAGGAGTCGACACTGTCGAGTGGTATGCTTCGGGTAAATGAAATTACCCTCTTCATCTTTCTTGGTGTGAATGTGGCATGGTAAATGTAGCACATCATTTCCATCTTGATCTTTTACTTTCTTGGGGTTCCACGGTCCTTTGGGTTTCCCCTTGAACTTTCCTTGAGTCACGGCTAGGGCTTCGCTAGGAGCAGCTAGCTCGGCTTTGCACTTCTGCTTCCGACTGGAGTTCCCTCCTCCGGTTTCATGGGCGACTGTTTTGTGCTTGCCACTCCGGAGTCGGTCTTCCTCTTCACCATTGGCGTATTTGGTGGCAATCTCCATCATCCGAGTCAGAGTCATATCTCCTGTCCGACCGAATTTCAGATTCAATTCCCTATACTTAACGCCTTCTTTGAAGGCACAAAATGCTTGGTGATCCGAAACATTCTCCATTGTATGGTGTAATGTGATCCATCTTTGGATATAATCTCTCAGAGTTTCATTCGGTTTCTGAACGCAACACTGTAATTCTGTCAGCCCTGCTGGCCGTTTGCAAGTACCTTCAAATGTTGTGACAAACACTGGGGCAAGATCTTCCCAAGTATAAATACTACCAGGCGCTAACTGATTCAGCCATGCTCTGGCCGAGCCCTCTAACATCAAAGGGAGATGCTTCATGGCAACTTCATCGTTGCCACCACCAATCTGTACAGCCACTCGGTAATCCTCAAGCCAAGTATCAGGCTTGGACTCCCCAGTGAACTTACTGACTCCAGTTGCCAACCTGAAGTTGGGAGGAATCACCGCAGCCCTAATGGCTCTGCTGAAGCACTCTGGACCTGAGACATGCACTCTACTGCTGGTTGGAAAATCTCTGTCATGGCCTTCTCTGTGAGCTCTGTTTCTGTCGACCAGACCCTGAGCGAGAATAGATCTCGCATCAAATCCCGGTTCCTTGGGGTCGACTGGAATCCTTCGCCAACCACTATGAGGACGTCTGTCATCATGCTGCCGAGGCACGTATGACCCACTCCTTGGGGGAGGCGTGGGCACTCCACGACGACCATCGTGATCGAGTCAGTGATCATACTGCTCATGGTTTCTGTAATGATCTCACTGATCCCCACGTCCCTCATGCCTCAGGGGCGATCTCGGGCTGTGAGCCAACTGGACTGTGTCTGCAACCACGAATCTGCTATGGATCCTATTCCGCGACTAAGATACTGTTGTATTCTGCTCTCCCGCTGCTCGGAGCAAAGCTCAGATCAGCACCAAACCTCATCCAGCTTAAGACTGGGAAGGTTGAATTGACTCCGCTATTTGGGCCGCAGTTGCATGATTCTGGATTGGAGTTCGGTATACCTGAGTCGGAGGCGGAAAAAGTTGGCGTCGACTGGACTCGGGGATACGCTGCCGAGCATGCTCGTCGAGTGCGCACTGGAGGGTCTCCAGTTGAGTGCGCTCAGCCAAGTTGTCCAGGCGCGCCTCCTCCAAGGCCTGGGCCTTAGGGGTTTCTCCAACGATAGGAGTGTGAAGCGCATCCATGTTCCGGCAGCGAGGTTCTTCCCTCCGCTGCGAAGAGAGGGGTCCGGGGCGGTACTCTTCATGAACATGCGACGGATCGCCGTGTCACACCCTAGCTAGTTCAAGCATTAGAGTGTGCATCATGTTTAAATTCCTCTTAAATTTGAAATGGGGAAGGCAGAAACCCCCAACACCCCCCTGGAAACAACTAGGGTTTACTAAAATTATTTTCAATGAACCTGAAATGCCCTTCTAAGAAGTTCACCCTCTTTGTCTTGGGTTAGAACCTCTGGCAAAATTGGTGCACAATTTTCTAGGTCAACAGAATGTCATTGAATTAAATCATAAGTATTTGAATTTGGGCATTTAAATGCTATAAAATAATTTAAATGCTCAAATAATTCTGGAAATAAATGTTTGCTGTCGGATATATTCTAAACAGAGCCCACAATTATTTTCAGGATTTTTGGAAACGTTTTAGTATTTTTAATAAAGCCCAATAGTTGCAGTTAAATAGAAAAACAGAAACAAATCAAAAAAAAGGAGAGACAGGGAAGCCACCTGGGCCTTACCTGTGCTGGCCAGCTCACCTGGCTCGGCCCAGCCGACTGGCCTTGCCAGTCGTCGTCCTCCTCCCGCCAGAAAGACGAGGAGCGCGTGGCCGGCGCCCGCGGCCACACGCCGGCCACCTCCTGCTTTTGCCGACGCCCTGGAGACGTCCAGGGATGCCACGCCGACCCCCACGTCCCCCTCTCATCCTCCCTCACTCTCCCCCTCGTCTCCCTCACCCTCTCCCGTGATGGCCGAGCGCGGTCCTCACCGCCGTTCGCCGTAGACGTCACCAGAGCCACCCCCTCGCCCCTCCGACAAGCCCAATAGCTCCGCCTCATTGCCCTGGACCTCTCCGCTGACCCACGCGGCTCCAAACGCCGCCGAATGCCATCTTCGCCCTCGTCTTCAACCTCGGGCACCCGAGCCGTCTCCGGTCGATTCGCCGCCGCCAGGACCTCCCCGAGCTCGCTGACCCCCTCTCCGACCCTGCTGTGAGCTCTTCTTCCTCTTCCCCTAGCTCCCATGCTCGTTTGGCCTCTGTAGTCGCCACTTCCACCGCACCGGAAAGCTCCCCGCCGCCGGCCATGGCGCCGTCGTGGCTAGAGCCACAGTGGCTCGAAGCCAAGCTCACCGTTGTGCTCAGCGCAGCACCAGGAGCCCGTAGCCACCACCAGCTCCTTCTCCCGTGCACCGTAGCGTCGAACCCAACCCCGTCCGAACTTCGGCCGCCGCCACGAGCTTGATTCCGGTGAGCTCGCTCCGCCCCAGCTCCTCCAACTTGCCGCACTAGATGCGCGCGAGCCCTAGCTACGCGTAGGACCAAACTGCGGTCGATTTGGTCGCCTGTGGGTGATTCCCTAAGCCCTCCACCGTCTCGGCCTCACCGGCGACTCAACGCTGGTGGCATTAGCCCTGCTGACCAGGGGTTTGACCCCAGGTTGACTCCCCTGAGTCAATGACAAGTGGGCCCCCTTCTACTAACTAAGTCAAATTAGTTTTAACTAAAATAATTAGTTTAATTAACTACTGACATGCGGGACCCACCAGTCAGGTTTGACCTGGACGTCCCCGTTGACCACTGACATCACCCTGACATAATGCTGACGCAGTAATTTAATTACTGGAATTATTCTTATATAGGAAATTCCAGAAAATAGTCAAAACTTCTAAAAATCATAGAAAATCAACCATAGCTCCAAATGTAAAGATTTATATATGAAAAATGATCAAAAAAACTCAATATATCCATCTGTAATGGTTTCATGCATGAGAAAACAAGTTAACCTTGCTGTTTAATAAGAATAAGGTAATACACTAATGTGGCTATGTTAAATGAACTAACATTTGAACCTTTGGTTCAAATAAGCACATTCCTTTCTGTTATAGCTTGCATTAGGCCAAGACACATTCATATTGCCATGTCATAGCATGCATCATATTGTTGCATATCGTCATGTGTTGATTGTGTTCCGATGTGTTCTTCGTGGTAGGTTCTGCCTCCGAGGATATTCACGAGTATCCAACTGAAGGGCAGTATCCCACTACCACTCCATCAGGCAAGCAACCCATTGATCATTCCGATACAACCCATGTTCTCGCTTCTGCTCTTGTTTACTGCATTAAGACAACGCGATTCAAACTGTTGTGTGCTACGGTAGTTGAACCCTTATCCTCTGCATGACCTGTCATTGCCACAGTAACTAGATGAAACCCACTAGCATGTGTAGGAGTTGATTGAGCCATGTATGTGATTCCTACCTTGCTATGACTGCTATGCTTAGAGTTGTTTCAGGTCTGGTTCATCTGGGTGATGGGCTAGAGTGAAATGCTTATGTCGGTAATATGAGGGATGTGTTGAACATGTTTTCGTAAAGGTATCGATGAGAGGCCATGTAGGAGTACATGGTGGGTTGTTTCATTGAGGCCGTCCCTAAGAACTGAGATCTGTATGTGTGATTTAAGATTCAGCTACTACCATGCATTGGGATCCTTAATTGACCCTCTCGGCTTCTTAATCACCCTAGTACTCTGTCTAGGAGTTGCAAATAGTTTCTGGTGTTTGTAGGTTATGTGTTGGCGGCCGTGCGTAGCGCTAACCCTAGGGGTGGGCTATGTTGCGGTAGATACACCGTGGCCGGGTATGTCGGGCGCCCGTTTGGCGTCTCGGGACCCTGTTCACATTTGTTCGGGGCCGTATGTGGAAACCTTGGCGGGACACCCTGCGGATGGAATCTGGATAGGCGATAAACCTGGACTAGAGACTTAAGTGTTTAGGTAGGCCGTGGCCGACACCCTCGCTAGGCTTCCGCTTGGAGGTTGCCGAGTACATGTCGTGTAAACGGCGGTAAGTGGTGAAAGCGTGTATGAAGAAGTACACCCCTGCAGGGTATAAAACTATTCGAATAGCCGCGTCCGCGGTAAAGGACTACTTGGTTGCCTATACAGTTCATAGACAAGTTAATGGATACTACTAAAAGACTCAAGATAAGTGTGAGTACCGAGGATGGCCCTCTCGTAGGATGACGAGAGAGGATTCCCGGTGGAGTATTGTGTTGGTGAGTAGTGGACTCATGTGCGAAAACTATTTTACTAGTGAAGTTCCATGGGATAGCTTAGCCAAGAGTCAAAGCTGGCTTGCTGCAATAACTCCACCACATTCTTGAGAATGAGCATGTATATTAGGTTCTGATGTAAGACTTGCTGAGTACCTTTGTACTCATGTTTGCTTAATTACTATTTTCAGACGACAACACTGCCCCCTCCGATGGGTTCTATGTAGACCTTGACGTCGACGAGTGACTAGCCACCCAGGTGGTGATCCTGGCCATGGAGGGCCCTATGTGGATAGACAGGCTTCGAGAAGCCTTCTTTCTTTCTAGAGTCTGTACTCAGACTAGTTGCTTCCGCATGTGCTTGTATGATTGTATGACTTGAGTGTCGGGTCATGTGACCCCTATCTGTATGAACATGTTATGTATGGCTCCCTGGAGCCTTTAAATAAAGTACTTGACTTGTAGAGTTTTGTTGTGATGCCATGTTGTATGTAGTCATATCGGGCATATTGTGTGTATGATTGAAATGCTTGGTATGAGTGGGATCCGACAATCTAGTTGTTTATCCTTGGCAGCCTTTCTTATGGGGAAATGTAGTCTAGTGTTCCTCGAGCCATAGTAGTCCGCTACAGCCCAGTTCACCGGAGTCCTGCTAGCCCAGCACTACTTCTCAGGACACTTGACTGGCCGGCATGTGTTTCACTACGTTCCTATGTCTGTCCCTTCGGGGAAATGTCACGCGGTGACATTCGGAGTCCTGCCTAGCCTGCTACAGCCCTGGTTCCCCGGAGTCCTGTTAGCCTAGTGCTACAGCCTGGAATCACTCGCTGATGACCGACATGCTCGATGTGATTCATGTATGCCTGTCTCCATAGGTCTGTGCCGCTTTGGGTTCACGACTAGCCATGTCGTCCCGGGTTCTCTATCATATGGATGCTAGCAACACTATCATATACGTGACCCAAAAGGCGCAAACGGTCCCGGGCCATGGTAAGGCGACACCTGTGGGATACCATGCGTGAGGCCACAAAGTGATATGAGGTGTTACTGGCTAGATCAATGTGACGTGGAATCGGGGTCCTGACAACATTGGTATCAGAGCCGGACTGCCTGTAGGTTCGTTGAGCCAAACTGGTCGATGTTGAGTCTAGAAATGCTTTAGTTATATATAGGGGAATTGATTGTGGGAGGGAACGTAAGGCTCTTTTACTCCTTTACCCTATGCCTCTGATCTGAGTCATTCCCTTCTCATTCAACGTGGGTTAATGACTAGGCTCTCTTCTTCTATCAGGTTCACGTGTTACTAATCCGTAGTAGCTTATAGGATTGTTGTTACAAGTCCCAGTTCAGTTTCTACAATTCTTAGTATGTTGCTAATTGGATCAGAACCTTGATATGATGTTGTTGAGTGGTATTGCGAAATGTTGTGGATGTCTCAAATCTTTTTCTAAGCATTTACAGCTATTATGCTGTCCAATTTTCCCTAGAAATTCTGATGTCCTCGCATTGTGGTTGTGCTTTCAGAATGGCCAACCGTGCTCAAAACCAAGTGGTTCGCCTGACCCAGTGCCTCGACGTGCCCGGTCATACTGCTATGTTAGTCCGGGTAATGATTGTGACAGGTTACCGTTGGTATCCCGAATACACCGTCGAAGAGCAATTCCGAGACTTTAATCAAAGCCAATATTTCTGCACCGTCAGGATATTTCCTTCTTATCCTGGATCTACCGAGCCCCTTCGCTGTTCCTATGGACTCGGGGTTACTGTTGAGATGATTGTGCAGGATGCTGCTTATTCCATGATGACCATCATGCGAGTCCGGACTGGCCTGCTTCGGAACACCGACTTCCGTTACATGACAGCTTCACTTCCGGGAGCGCAAGGGTATCTTCAGGCTATCTATGCTGACTCCACTCAGGAGGACTCATTAACTCGTACCACTGCCGAGATGCTCGAAGATAAGGACCAAGAGAATCGGGCCTTGAGGCTGGAGCTTTTCAATACCCGTGTTGATCATTGGGCTACATTGACTCGGTTTGCACCTGCGGTGCAAGCTGGATGTATGGATACAAGGGATCTGTATCTTGTGAGATCTGCTCTGCCAAACATGGTGGATTGGCATGATGTGGGAGGCATCACCCCACCACGTGGTCCCCGCAGGCCACCGTTTGTTGGTCCAAGACCTCATCCTAGCCCCTATGGTCCACAGGCTCCTCAGGACCGTCTGTTCCCAGATGGTCACGTTGAACTTCCAGGCTATGGAGGTGACTTCTATGAGGACTACTACGGAGCTGTCTGAGTTAGTAGTAGTACCACTAGTATTGTAGTAGTTGTATCTCCCCTATCCTGCGTGACTTGTGGAATATGACTTTGTGTGTAATCAATTTCGGAGGTGTAGAAAAATAATGTATAGGAGCTTGGAATGCCTCCGATGAGATGTAACATCCTTCATCATAGTTGTACTATAGCCTGGGCTTGTACTAAACTATGTATGATGTGTATGACCGTTGGTATATATATGGCAGTTTTATATTACCATGACATACGGATGAACATCTCTGCATTCCGTGTTATCCATTACATTATGCACTTCCTTTCTGTGTTTGAGCTATCATTGTCTAAACCATTGTCTTGTTTTCCCCTAGGATGGTCAACACCGCAGCAACCCTGCTGCCTCGGAGCAGGGGGAAGCCAGTGCAGCTAGGGGTGAAAATCTGCCTCACCCGCCTTCTCTGGCCGAAATGATGCTGGAGGCGGAAAGAAACAAGCGTGAGACTAACTGCCTGCTGGAGCGGATTGAGCAGAACACTGCACGCCACCCACGGAATGACTTGGTGTCAATCAATTACTTTATCAAGCTGTACCCACCAAAGTTTAACCATTTCGTCGAGCCCCTCGACGCGGATGACTGGCTTTGCAGCATCACCCACAAGCTACGTTCTACCAACGTAGCCGAATCCGACAAGGTTACTTACGCTGCCTACCACCTCGAAGGCCCTGCTAGCCACTGGTGGGATAATTTTGAAGCTATGCGCCCGGTCGGCCAAATTACTACTTGGGCTGAATTCAGTGAGGCTTTCCGTGAGCATCACATTCCTGAAGGTCTCATGGATCGCAAGAGGGAGGAGTTCTGCAACTTCACCCAAGGAAGACTGACTATGGATGCTTATAGTCGTGAATTTGGGAATCTGGCACGCTATGCCCCTGAAGAGGTATCTACTGACGCTAAGAAGCAGGCAAGGTTCCGCAAGGGACTTAGCCCTGAGCTTCGCCGCGATCTTCGTCTGCACGAGTGCACCTCCTTTCATAAGTTGGTCAATAAAGCCATCAGTGTTGAGACAGGCCAGACTGATTATGACGCTTCACGCAAGCACTCCCGTGATTTTGGCTCTTCATCCGGCTCTGGAGCTCAGAAGCGCCGGGTGTGGATTCCAAGCACGGCACTGCCACCCAGGTTCATCCCGAGGCCATCCTTTGAGGCGCCTTGTCCCAACCAGCAATTTGCACCGCCCAAGCCGGTGGCCCCGCTGCTAATGCTGCTCCACACCCCAATGTGGTGACATGCTTTAAGTGTGGAGAGCCGGGTCACTATAGTCGAGAGTGTCCCCAGAACAACAACCCCACTCAAACTGGAAAGTCCGTTGGCCATGGTAAGCCCGCGGGAAAGACATTCTACGCCAAGCCAGTCACCACTGCCCATGGCCATGTCAACTATGTTTCAGCCGAGGAGGCTCATGAGGATCCCAACATCGTCCTTGGTACGCTCCTTGTTAACTGCCATCTGGCATCTGTTCTTTTCGATACTGGAGCATCTCATTCATTCATATCCGAGAACTATGCTCGATTGCACAACACGACATTCTGTGACATGCCCTCTACCATGGAAATTCAAACCCCTGGCTCTAGATAGCAAACTTCTAGAGTAAGCCATGGGAACGAAATTCTTGTCGATAGACTTGTCTTCCTTGCATCCTTGATAGCTCTCAAGTCCTCGGACATAAACATCATCTTGGGTATGGACTGGATGTTAGCTCATTATGCTAAGATTGATTGTGCCACTAGAACCGTTCAACTTACTCACCCATCGGGCAAGACAGTCAATGTCTTAACTCGAGTGGCCAAGCGCCAGCTTTACTCCTTAAATGCCAACCCCCTTCTAGACCTTGAGGATGTTCCGGTAGTCCGAGACTTTCCGGATGTCTTTCCAGAAGAACTACCAGGTGTTCCACCTGACAGGGATGTCGAGTTTGTGATAGACCTTGTTCCAGGAACCGTTCCAATTTCTAGAAGACCCTACAAGATGGCACCCTTAGAACTAGCCGAGCTTCAAAACCACATCTGTCCTAGTTCCTCTCCTTGGGCTTGCCCCGTCCTCTTCGTCAAGAAGAGGGATGGAACGGATCGAATGGTTGTAGATTATCGACCTCTCAATTTGGTCACCATCAAGGACAAATACCCGCTTCCCAGGATCAACGATCTGTATGATCAGCTTGCTGGATCCTCTATCTTATCCATGATGGATTTGAGGTTGGGCTACCATCAAATCAAAATCAGAAACGGGGACATTCCCAAAACGGCCTTTGTTACTCGTTATGGCCAATACGAGTACACCGTTATGTCCTTCGGTTTAACCAATGCCCCAGCCACCTTCTCCCGGTTAATGAACTCGGTTTTCATGGAGTATTTGGATAAATTCGTCGTAGTATACCTTGATGACATACTCATCTACTCCAAGAACGAAGAGGAACATGCCGAACATCTAAGGCTGGTATTGATGAAACTTCGAGAGCATCGCCTTTATGCCAAATTCTCCAAGTGTGAATTTTGGTTGCCAGAAGTGACCTATCTAGGCCATGTAATCTCTGGTAAGGGTATTGCTGTCAATCCCGAGCGAGTTCAAGCCGTCCTTGATTGGACTCCACCTGAGACGGTCAAGAAAGTTTGGAGTTTCCTTGGCTTAGCGAGCTATTGCCGCCGCTTCGTTGAGAATTTCTCCAAGGTTGCTAAACCTCTAACTGAACTCCTCAAGAAAGATAAAAAGTTTGAGTGGACTCTACAGTGCGAGTTCAGCTTTCAGGAACTGAAAAGACGCCTGACATCTCCTCCCGTACTGGTACCACCAGATTTCTCCAAGGACTTTATTATCTATTGTGACGCCTCGCGACAAGGACTAGGTTGCATACTCATGCAAGATCGTCAGGTAATTGCCTATGCTTCACGGCAATTACACCCACATGAGGAAAATTATCCCACACATGATCTAGAGCTTGCAGCTGTAGTCCATGCACTTAAAACTTGGCAACATTACCTTCTCGGTAATCATTGCGAGATCTTCATCGATCACCAAAGTTTGAAATATATCTTCACCCAACCAGATTTGAATCTCAGGCAAAGACGTTGGGTCGAGTTGATCTCGGATTACGACTTAGGAATAACTTACACCCCGGGCAAAGCCAATGTCATGGCTGGTGCGCTAAGTCGTAAATCCTATTGTAACAACCTGATGTTACAACAAAGTCAACCACTTCTCCACGAGTAATTTCGTAAGATTAATCTTCACATTGTTCCTCGAGGTTTTCTATCCACCTTGGTAGCGAAACCTAACCTTATGGATCAAATCATAACCGCCCAGCGGTATGATAAGGGCATATCCCGAATTAAGGAAAACATTGCTAGCGGAGTTGCTAAATGTTTTTCCATAGATAAGCGGGGTGCTGTCTTCTTGGAGAACCGTTTGGTGGTTCCCAAGAAACAACATCTATGCCAGTTGATCCTTAAGGAAGCTCATGAATCGCCTCTCACCATTCATCCCGGTAGTACAAAAATGTATCAAGACCTATGCCAGAGGTTTTGGTGGACTAGGATGAAGAGAGAAATCGCTCAATACATTGCTAATTGCGATGTTTGTCGTCGTGTTAAAGCAGAGCACCAACGGCCTGCTGGCACCCTTCAACCTTTGCCTATTCCCGAGTGGAAATGGGATAAAATCAGTATGGATTTCATCACTGGGTTTCCCAGGACCAAGAGAGGGAATAATGCCATATTCGTCGTGATCGACCGTCTTTCCAAAGTAGCCCACTTTCTACCTATTCGTGAGAGTATCACCGCTAGCCAGCTAGCCGATTTATACATCTCCCGAATAGTGTCTCTTCATGGTGTTCCATTAGAAATTAACTCAGACCATGGGAGTCTCTTCACCTCTCGATTTTGGGAAAGTTTCCAAAATGCTATAGGAACTCGTCGATCTTTTAGTACCGCCTTCCATCCTCAATCAAGTGGTCAAGTAGAGCGAGTAAATCAAATTCTGGGAGATATGCTCCGAGCTTCTGTCATCTCGTTCGTAATGAGTTGGGAGAAATGCCTTTCATTCGTGGAGTTTTCTTATAACAATAGTTATCAAGCTAGCTTAGGCAAGGCTCCTTTCGAAGTTCTCTATGGACGAATATGTCGAACGCTTCTTAACTGGTCAGAAACCGGGGAAAGACAACTCTTTGGCCCGGATATGATTCAGGAAGCAGAAGAGCAGGTTCGCGTTATTCGTGAGAAATTGAAAATAGCCCAATCTCGTCAAAAGAGTCAACATGATCGTAAACATAAGCTTATGACTTATGAAGTCGACGAGAAGGCTTACCTTCGGGTTACTCCGTTAAAGGGAACACATCGTGTCGGTATCAAAGGCATATTGGCTCCTCGTTACATTGGACCCTTCCGCATTCTTGCCAAACGAGGAGAAGTTGCCTACCAATTGGAACTACCTTTGCATCTATCCAGAGTTCACGATGTCTTCCACGTTTCTCAACTCAGGCGTTGCTTCGCGGATCCTATCCGTGGAGTTCACGATATTTTGGACAGCCTCTCCTACCCACACTCACTTTCTCCCCACTTCATTCTCTCCACCTCCTCCTTGTCTCGGGTGCCTCCTCTTTTTCACCTCATTTCCACCATAGATTCACTCAATTTAAGTGGTTAAATTACCTTGTTTTGATATGTAAGTAAGGGGGGAAGCTATATTTATGTTGTTCTCCCTACAACAATGTGCACATGCACTTTTTATGGCCTAGCTAGATCTATGTATGTTCGTGGTGTTGCATATGTTTGTGGTGTTGCATATGTGTTTGTGTTTGGAGGTGTACCGGTATTTGAAATTCGATAGTTGCCAATATTTAGCCGGAATGTTGATTCATTTCCGTTTCGGCGAGAATTTTGGCATTAAGCATTCTTTTTGGCCCTATTTTTAGGGAAAGTCATGCCAAATTTTTTCTTAGTTCTAAAATATCGTTTTGCTCTACCCCGTAGGCGACCATGGTCCGCATGATGACCGAAGGCATTGTGAATAGGTTTTTGAGGTCCGCGAAGGCCGAGATGCTTCAAAAGAACGAGACGGAGATAAGATGTCCGTGTCGAAGATGCAAGCTGAAGAGCCTTATTGCGGACCCGGAATCCGGGCAGGTGCGGGACCACCTGCTCTTGCGTGGTTTCATGGATGGCTATCGGTGGCAAGGTGATGAAGATGACTACGAAGTCATCCATGGGGGGCGGGCAAGAAATGAGGAAAGGCAGCAAGACAACCACCGCGGCTCGGGCGGGCGAGAAGACGAAGAATCCCCAGGAGATGATCACGACGGTGATGTTGTACACAGTCATCATGTAGAAGATGCAGGACATGATGATGAGGAAGATGCCGGAGCAGTCCACGGGCATGATCATGAAGATGATGATGCCGGCGGAGCAGACGACGCTGGACCATCGATGGGCTGGGTGCAGGACCCTCATATTCAAGAGCTGCTTCTCAAGCAGACGGATAACGCAAGAGCTGCCGCCCGAGAGAAAGCCAAGATGGATCAACTTGAGTTAGACGCGGTTACTCCATTGTAAGAAGGATGCAGGCCCGAGGATACCCGCCTGAAAGTAACGCTCATGGCTCTGGAGATGAAGGTAAAACACAAAATGACCGACGCATGCTTCAACGGGAACATGTCATTCTGGCACGAACGTCTTCCCGAGGGGAACAAGTGCCCGACCAGTTTGGAGGAGGCGAAGAAAATCGTGTGTCCTCTGGATTTACCGCACGTGAAATACCATGTGTGCATGAACAATTGCATCATTTATCAGGACGAGCACGCGGAGTCTACCATATGTCCGGTGTGCGGCGTCACTCGATACAAGAAGAGGAAGAAAGCTCCTCGAAAAGTGGTGTGGTACTTTCCGATCACTCCTCGTCTGCAGCGGTATTTCGCGGACCCTAAGGTAGCAAAGCTCCTGCGTTGGCACGCGGATAGGGAGTAGAAGAAGCGAGAAGATGACGCAAATGATCCGGAGATAGATAAAAAAGACAAGATGTTGAGTCACCCTAAGGATGCGAGCCAGTGGCAAGCGTTGAACTTTGAAGACCCAGAATTTGGGAATGATCCAAGGAACATCATGCTGGGCGCGAGCACCGATGGAGTCAATCTGTTTGGCGGCCAGAGAAGCACACAGAGCACCTGGCCTATGTTTGTGTGGATGTACAACCTTCCCCCCTGGTTGTGCATGAAGAGGAAGTACATTCACATGAGTATGCTAATTGAAGGACCAAAACAACCAGGGAACGACATCAATCTGTATCTGGGGCTGCTGAAAGAGGAGCTTGACACGCTGTGGAAAACGCCAGCCAATACGTGGGATGCCGCAGAAAAAGAATATTTCCCTATGAGAGCCGCGCTGCTCACGACGGTGCACGACTATCTCGGTTACGGATATGTCGCGGGGCAGGTGGTCCACGGATTTTCTGGATGCGTCAGGTGCATGGATGACACAACGTATCGCCAGCTAGATAGAGATCCCGGGTCTCCAAAAACCGTGTCCATGGGACATCGAAGGTGGCTTCGCGACGATGACCCGTGGAGAAAACACAAGGATCTGTTCGATGGTGAAACCGAACCCCGAGGACGCCCGCATACGAGGAGCGGCGAGGAAATAGACGAGCTGTTGAAAAATTGGAAAGACTGCCCACTGTCGGGAAAGAACCAAAAGGCTCCAGAGCCGGGAAAGAAGCGAAAGGCGCCAGAGCCGCTGCCGAAGGTATGGAAAACGAGGTCTGTTTTCTGGGACTTGCCGTACTGGAAGATCCACCGTGTGCCTCACAGCCTTGATGTCATGCATATCACGAAGAACGTGTGCGAGAGTCTGCTTGGTACCCTGCTCAACATGCCAGAGAGGACCAAAGATGGGCCGAAAGCAAGGGCAGACTTGAAATCAATGGGCATCAAGCAGGAGCTTCACGCTATATATGATGATCATGATGATGATGATGATGAGGCGAAGCAGGACACGGAAAGTCGTCGCAAAGGCAAGAAGGCCAAGAAGACCGGAAATGACTACCCTCCCGCGTGCTTCACTCTAAGTCAGGAGGAGATCGAGCAGTTTTTCACCTGCCTCATAGGAGTAAAACTTCCTTATGGTTACACGGGGAAGATAAGCAGATAACTAGACCCAGCGAAGCTGAAGTTCAGCGGGATGAAGTCTCACGACTGTCACATGCTGATGACGCAGATACTTCCAGTTGCAATCCGTGGGATCATGGACGCGCACGTCCGTGAAACCCTATTTGGCCTATGCAACTTTTTCGACGTCATCTCTCGGAAGTCTGTTGGCGTGAGGCAACTCAGAAGGCTAAAGGAAGAGATCGTGGTGATACTATGCGAGCTTGAGATGTACTTCCCGCCCGCATTCTTCGACGTTATGGTGCATCTGCTGGTCCATATCGTGGACGATATCATCCAACTCGGGCTGACGTTCCTACACAGCATGACGCCGTTCGAAAGGATGAATGGTGTCATCAAAGGATACTTTCGCAACATGTCACGTCCAGAGGGAAGCATAGCCAGGGGCTTTCTGACCGAAGAGTGCATCTCCTACTGCACGAATTATCTAGGCATCGAGAACCCCGTTGGTCTGCCCGTCAACAGGCACCTCGGCAGGCTCGCTGGATGGGGTCACCATGAGGGTCGTCGCGAAATGCATGTCAACTTCGAGGGTCGACTCGCCGACTTTGAAAGAGCAAACCTAGTCGCGCTACAACACATAGACGTGGTTGATCCTTGGGTGGTACAGCACAAAACCTTTATTAAGAAGACGTACAATGACCGAGGCCAACAGAGGACGAACGGAGATATACTCAAAGAGCACAACTCATGTTTCACGCGTTGGTTCAAGCAGAAGCTTCTGTCGTACCCTTTACATGAGGATTCTTCCGCGGAAGAACAACTCATATTCGCCTTGTCACAGGGCGCCGAGCACAACCTGATGACCTATGAGGCGTACGATATCAATGGCTACACATTCTACACCGAGGCCAAGGACATGAAGAGTGATGGTTATCAGAACTCCGGTGTAACGATGGAATCCTACACCGGTAACGACAAGGACAGATACTACGGAAGGATCGAGGAGATCTGGGAGCTGAGCTACGCTGGAGAGAAGGTCCCGATGTTCCGTGTCAGATGGGCCAAGAGCGTCCTAAAAGAAGACCGGTATTTCACCACCATGGTTATACCCGAAGCCAAATCCAAAACCGCGGGCGTAAACGTCACCGCGAAAAATGAGCCATGGGTACTGGCTTCCCAAGTGGACCAATGCTTCTTCATTACCAACCCGTCAAAGCCCAGTCGTGTTGTCGTGAGGAGAGGAAAAAGGAAGATCATCGGAATGGATGGAGTAGCCAATGAGCAAGACTTTGACAAGTACGGCGACCCGAGGATCGAACATCACGACGATGATGAAGTAGCAGCATACACCACAAGAAGAAGCAGGACCACCCTACCTAAAGGACGTCCGTTCCACAGAAGAACTCCATTTGCGAAAAAGAAGGGCAAGAAGATTGTGAACATATAGCTAGTGTCAGGACCCCGACTCAATGCCACATCGATCTAGCATGTAACGCCTCATATCACTTTGCGGCCTCACGCACGGTATCCCCACGGGTGTCGCCTTACCTTTGTCCGGGACCGTTTGCGCATTTTGGCACACGTATATGATGGTGTCGCTAGCATCCATATGATAAAGAGCCCGGGCTGACATGGCTAGTCGTAAACCCAAAGTGGCACTAACTTACAGGGACAGGCATCCATGACCCAGCATCGAACGTGTCGGTCATCAACGAGTGAATCCAGGCTGTAGCACTGGGCTAACAGGACTCCGGTGAACCGGGCTGTAGCGGGCTAGCAGGACTCCGGTATTCATCGCGTGACATTTCCCCGAAGGGACAGACACAAAATCGAAGAAGGACACATGCCGGCCTGCCTAAGTGTTCCGGAGCAGTAGCAAGCTACCAGGGCTCAGTGGAAGCACTAGGAGACATTTCCCGGTAAGAGAGGCTACTAAGAATAAACAACTAGGTAGTCAGATCCCACACATAACAATACACATTACACGTACGCATAACATGCAAGTATGTGCTGTACAACATGGCATCACAGCATAACTCAACAATCATATAGATAAAGGCTCAGAAGAGCCATCATAGCATTTATTGCAAACAGGGGTCACAAAACCCATCATACAGAGCATACAAGCAACAAGCGGAAGCATTACATGTCTGGGTACAGACATCTACAAATGAAAAAGGCTGAAGAGCCTGACTATCTACAACATCCGATCAAGATCGTAGCTGAGGTACTAGCTACTAGTCGAAGTCCACGAGAACACTAGTAAGACCGAAGTCTCCGCTGCAAAAGCATAAATAAAGCAGCATGAGTGCAAAGGTACTCAGCAAGACTTACATCAGATCCTATCATACATGCATTTGTATCAAGAGGGTAATGTGGGGTTTAGTTGCAGCAAGCCAGCTTTGACTCTGTGGCTATCCTGTTCTACGACTACCAGAAACTCTGGAGGTGAAACAACGTACACGAGTCCACTAATCACCATACAATACACTACTATGGGTTCATCCCCGTCTCCCTACGAGAAGGCCATCCATAGCACTCACACTTGTCTTGAGCATTTTAGAGTATCCACTTCAGGTTGTCTATGTACCATGCAAGCATCCAAGAAGTCCATAACCCCGGACTCGGCTATTCGAATAGATCATGTTAACCCTGCAGGGGTGTACTTCTTCACACACGCTCTCGCCACTTACCGCCATGTACACGTCATGTATCTCGGCAACCTTCAAGCGGAAGCCTGGCGAGGGTGTCGGCCACGACCTGACTAACCACACAAGACTCTAGTCCAGGTTTATCGCCTATTCGGGTTCCATCCGCAAGGAGATCCGGCCGGGGTGTCGCTTACGGCCCCAAACGATGTGTACAGGGTTCCCGAGCCCACCATCCGGGTGCCACTCGGTACACCAGGCCACGTGTGCCTAGTCTGTCCCAAGCCCACCCTGCCGGGTGCCACTTGGTAGAAAAATAGCACTACCTACAAACACCAGAAACTAGTTGCGACTCCTGGACAGAGACCAAGTTGGTTAATAAGTCGAGAGGGGTCGAGTTACCGGAACCCAATGTGTGGTAGTATCGAGTCATTGGACAACATACATAGAACTCAGTGCTTAAGGACGGTTCCAGTGAGACAACCCACCATGTACTCCTACATGGCCTCTCACCGCTACCTTTACCAAATCATGTTCACACACTTCACTCTCAGCATCAGAACATATCGTAACACTCCAATTCATTCCCAATGAATCAGACCTGACACAACTCTAAGCAATAGCAGGCATAGCATGGTAGGAACACATCAGTGGCTTCAATCAACTCCTACACATGCTAGTGGGTTTCAACTATTTACTGTGGCAATGACAGGTCATGCAGAGGAATGGGTTCAACTACCGCAGCACAAAGTAGCAGATGAACCGTTGTTGTCCTAATGCAATAACTGAGAGCAGGAGCGAGAGAGTAGGGTTTTATAGAAATGAACAAGGGGGTTTGCTTGCCTGGTAAATCAACAAGGGAGGCACTGCTTCACAGACAGGTACTCTGGAACGGACTCCGGAGCAGGACCTATCGAGAAGGAACAGTGTCGGCAATCAATACACAAACATATGCAACAATATGATGCATGAACATGGCATGTAGATGTGATGCTGTTTGAGCTAATGCAACTAGTAAACATTTGGTTTGAAGTCCATTTGAACCAAAGGTTCAAATGCATTTCTAAATTAAGCTCCTACATATGCCATAATGTGTTTCCTCATATTCAGCATGTATAAGTTGGTTTTTCATGCATGAAACTAGTACAGATGGAAAGATTGCATTTTTCTGATAATTTTTCATATATAAATTATTTTAATCTGAGCTACGCTTGAATTGATATGAATTTTTGAAGTTTAGAACAATTTCTGGAATTTTCTGATTAAATTTAAATCTAGAATTCATATATTGCGTCAGCACTGAGTAAGCATGACGTCAGCAGTCAACTGGGCTGGTCCGGGTCAAACCTGACGTGTGGGGCCCACACGTCAGTGACAGGGGGGTTAAACAGGGGTTAATTTAATCGTAATTAGAAGTTAGTGGCGCTGGGGCCCACTGTCAGTGTCAGGGGGGGGTTAATTAAGCGGTGATTAGCACTAAGCTAATCACCTGACGGGCCGGGCCCACATGGCAGGGCTCAGGCGACGGGGCTCGCCGCCGGCGACCTCTGGACGCGGCGGAGTCCGCGCCACAGGCCACGGGGACGGCGTCTGAGAGCACCGGGGCGTAGCCCGGGCTCTCGCGCATCTGGTAGGTCAGGTGGAAGTAGCGGGGGAGGCCGGAGCTCGCCGGAGCAAAGCTCGCGGCGGCGGCCGGAGCTCGGCTTCGAGCGAGAACGGGCTGCGAGGCACTAGGGAGGCTGCGAGCGGTTCCGCGTGACTCGCCAGAGTGCACTGAGTGCAACGGCGAGCTCGGCTGCGGCCTGCGGCGGCTGTGGCCACGACGGCGAGGAGCTGCGGCGGCAATGGCTTCGGCCATGGTGGGGAACGGGGCTACGGCGCGGGAACGAAGGGAAGAAGGTAGGGGAAACGGGAAGAAGCTCACGACGATCACGCAGAGCAGCACAGCGGGGTCGGGGAAGACCTGGTGACGGCGAATCGACGGCGGCGGACGGCGGAGCCCAAGGAGGAAGACGATGGCGATGGCGGCGATGGAGGCCGTCCGGAGGTGCGTGGCTTGACGAGGAGGTAGCCGGCGACGTGGCGGAGCTCGTGGACTGCTCAGATGCTCTCGAGGGGCGCGGTGGGTACGACTACGGCGAGCGGTGGCGACGGGCGCGTTCGGGCGGTCGGGAGAGAGAGAACCAGGGGAGGGGGAGGAATGAGAGAGTGGGAGAGAGGTGCGGGGCGTCGCGTGGCGTCGTCCGGTCCATCCAGAACGACGAGGGGAGAGGCAGGCAGGCACGGAGGGAGGTGGCGTGGCGCGGTGGCGCGCGCGCGCGCCGGGCACGCTCCCCTCCCTCTGTCGAGGACGAAGACGACAGAGGAGGGGGCGGGCTGGGCCGCCTGCTGGCTGGGCCGGCCAGCTACTGCTGGGCTGCACAGGGAGGAGCCCCAGGTAGGCTTCTCCTTCTTTTATTTATTTTTGATTTCTAATTTCTGTCATTTGTTTTGATTTAAATAAAATATTAAATCATTTTATTACCTTATGCCAATTTTTGCAGGAGCTAGATATATTATTCCAGAGCTCCTTTATAAATGGCATAATTTTTGGACCATATTTCATATATATAGCAATATATTTCCAATGCAAATATTTATCGAATTAATCCAAATGGCCAAAAATAAATATCCATGAGCTCCTAAAAATATTGTTTGATTTTTATCTCTGTCCAATATTTTCAGAGAGCAACATGAGCATTTTCTTGGACCCTTTTGGAGAAATTTTTATTTGGGTCATTTTCAAAAATAATTCTGAGGGTTCCACCAATCCTCATTTCAAATTTAAATGAAATTTAAACATGATGCACAAATGACTAGCTAGTCTAGGTCATACCAGACTAGGGATGTGACAACTCGCCCCCACTTGAAAGAATCTCGTCTCGAGATTCAGGGGTCGACGGAAAGAAAGTGGGGTACTCCAGTCGAAGACGATCTTCTCGCTCCCAAGTAGCTTCTCTCTCGGAATGATGAGACCACTGAACTTTGAGAAACTTGATGTTCTGACGTCGGGTAACACGCTCCGCCTGATCAAGAATGCGAACCGGGTACTCTCGGTATGTGAGGTTATCTTGGAGATCAAGCGTTTCGTGGTCCACTCCCCGGATAGGATCCGAGAAGCAACGCCTGAGTTGAGAGACGTGGAAGACATCATGAACTCGAGAAAGATGTGGGGGTAGTTCCAATTGGTAGGCAACCTCTCCTCGTTTAGCGAGAATGCGAAAAGGACCAATGTAACGAGGAGCCAACTTGCCCTTGATACCGAAACGATGGGTACCCTTCAAAGGAGTAACCCGAAGGTAAGCTTGGTCGCCAATTTCATAAGTCATATCCTTATGATGACGATCATACTGACTCTTTTGACGAGATTGGGCTGTTTCCAAATTCTCACGAATGATGCGAACTTGCTCTTCTGCCTCCTGGATCATGTCCGGTCCAAAGAATTGTCTTTCACCGGTTTCTGACCAGTTCAAAGGTGTTCGACATCTTCGTCCATAGAGAACCTCAAAAGGAGCTTTCTTGAGTCTGGATTGGTAGCTATTGTTATAAGCAAACTCGGCGAAAGGAAGACATTTCTCCCAATCCATACCGAATGAGATAATGCAAGCTCTGAGCATGTCTTCGAGAATTTGATTGACCCGTTCCACCTGACCACTCGACTGAGGGTGGAAAGCGGTACTGAAGGAAAGATGGGTTCCCATGGCAGTTTGGAAACTCTCCCAGAAATGAGAAGTGAAAAGACTGCCACGGTCTGAATTGATCTCTAGTGGAACACCATGAAGTGACACTATTCGAGAAATATATAAGTCAGCAAGCTGACTAGCAGTGATACTCTCTCGAACAGGAAGGAAGTGAGCCACTTTGGAGAGACGATCAATGACTACGAAGATAGCATTATTCCCTCTCTTGGTCCTGGGAAAGCCGGTGATGAAGTCCATACCAACTTTATCCCATTTCCATTCAGGAATAGCTAAAGGCTGAAGGGTGCCAGCAGGCCTTTGATGCTCTGCCTTAACGCGACGACAAACGTCACAATTAGCAATAAACTGAGTGATTTCTCCCTTCATCCTAGTCCACCAGAACCTCTGGCGTAGGTCCTGATACATCTTAGTACTACCGGGATGAATCGTGAGAGGAGATTCATGCGCCTCCTTAAGAATCAACTGACGAAGATGTTGCTTCTTGGGAACCACCAAGCGATTCTCAAAGAAAACAACACCACGATCATCCATAGAGAAACATCCACTAACTCCCTTCTTAATGTTTCTCTTGATCCGGGTAATCCCTGTATCATGCTTCTGGGCTTCTATGATAAGGTCAACAAGGGTAGGTTTCGCCACCAAGGTAGAAAGAAAACCGCGAGGAGCTATGTGAAGATTAAGCTTACAGAATTCCTCATGGAGAAGTGGTTGGCCTTGCTGCAACATGAGATTGTTACAATAAGATTTACGGCTTAGAGCATCAGCCATGACATTGGCTTTGCCTGGGGTGTAGGTAATCCCCAGATCATAATCTGTGATCAACTCCAACCAACGTCTTTGCCTAAGGTTCAGATCCGGTTGGGTGAAGATATACTTGAGATTCTGGTGATCGGTGTAGATCTCGCAATGTTTACCAAGGAGATAATGTCGCCAGGTCTTGAGTGCATAGACTACGGCTGCAAGCTCTAGATCATGTGTAGGATAATTCTCCTCATGTGGATGCAACTGTCGAGATGCATAGGCAATCACATGACGATCCTGCATAAGAATGCAACCTAGTCCCTGTCGTGAGGCGTCACAATAGATAACAAAGTCCTTTGTGAAATCCGGTGGCACAAGTATGGGAGCAGAAGTCAGGCGTCTTTTCAGTTCCTGGAAACTGTACTCACACTGTGGGGACCACTCGAACTTTTTATCTTTCTTGAGAAGTTCCATGAGGGGTTTGGCTACTTTGGAGAAGTTTTCAACAAAGCGGCGACAATAACTGGCTAGCCCAAGGAAACTCCTAACTTGTTTGACTGTTTCAGGTGGAGTCCAATCGAGAACGGCTTGAACTCTCTCGGGATTGACAGCAATGCCCTTACCAGAGATTACGTGGCCTAAGTAGGTCACTTCTGGCAACCAAAATTCACACTTGGAGAACTTGGCATAAAGGCGGTGCTCTCTGAGTTTTTCTAAAACAAGTCTAAGATGTTCGGCATGCTCTTCCTCGTTCTTCGAGTAAATAAGAATATCATCGAGGTAAACCACGACGAACTTATCTAAATACTCCATGAAGATCGAGTTCATCAAGCGGGAGAATGTAGCTGGAGCGTTAGTTAGACCAAAGGACATGACGGTGTACTCGTACTGACCATAACGAGTGACAAAGGCTGTCTTGGGAATGTCCCCATTTCTGATCTTAATTTGGTGGTATCCTAACCTCAAATCCATCTTGGAGAAGACTGAGGATCCAGCGAGCTGATCATACAGGTCGTTGATCCTGGGGAGCGGATACTTGTTCTTTATCGTGACCAAATTAACGGGACGATAATCTACAACCATCCGGTCCGTACCATCCTTCTTCTTGACGAAGAGAAAGGGGCAAGCCCAAGGAGAAGAACTGGGACGGATGAAACCCTTTTGTAAGGACTCATCTAGTTGTTTCTTAAGCTCGGCTAGTTCTAGGGGTGCCATCTTGTAAGGTCTCCAGGAGATTGGAGCTGTTCCTGGGATAAGATCTATGACGAACTCTACATCTCTGTCAGGTGGAACACCTGGCAGTTCCTCTGGAAAGACATCCGGAAAGTGACGGACTACCGGGATATCTTCAAGGTCTGGAAGAGGGCTGGCATTAAGAGAATAGAGCTGGCGCTTTGCAACTCTAGTGGAGACGGTGACTATCTTGCCAGATGGGTGTGTAAGCTGAACAGATCTTGTGTAACAATCAATCTTGGCATGATGAGCTGTCATCCAGTCCATACCCAAGATAATGTTAATATCTGAGGACTTGAGGGCTACAAGTGATGCAAGGAATACAAGTCTATCAACAAGGATTTCGTTACCATGGCTGATTCTGGTGGTCTGCCATCTAGACCCTGGGGTTTGGATTTCAAGCGGAGTTGGCATATCTCGAAATGACATGTCGTGCAAACGAGCATAGCCTTCAGAAATGAAAGAGTGAGATGCTCCAGTATCGAATAGAACTGATGCTGGGTGACAATTGACAAGGAGTGTACCAAGAACGACATCTGGATCATCATGAGCGTCTTTAGCTGAGACGTGATGCACACGTCCACGTTCAGTGGGAACTGACTTGACACTGATCATCTTGCGTGATGGCTTAATACAGCCAACAGTCTTCTCGGCCTTGGGTGGAGCATAACTAGTCTGAGAGCAGTCACGTGCATAGTGTCCTGGCTTCCCGCATGTGAAGCAAGTCCCTGAGGTTGGACGTGGACCCGCACTGACAAGCGGTCTACCAGTAGGCCTGGGTGGAACATATGACTGAGCTAGGGAAGACACCACATGGAGTGGCCTCGGTGTATAACCGGAAGGAAGAGCGGAGTTTGGAACCCAAATCCAGCGCTTCTGAGAACTAGAGCCAGAGGAGGATCCCAAATCACGGGTGTGCTTACGAGACTCCTCGTAAGTGAGCTGAGCTGTCTCTGCATTAATGGCTTTGTTCACAAGAGCTTGGAATGTATCACAATGATGCAGGTGGAGATCACGACGCAACTTGGGGTTGAGACCCTTCCGGAACCTAGCCTGCTTCTTAGCGTCCGTGGACACTTCTTCTGCGGCATAGCGGGCGAGGTTCTCAAACTCTTGGCTGTAAGCATCAACAGCCATCTTATTCTGGGTGAGACTACAGAACTCTTCTCTCTTGCAATCAAGGAGGGCTTGGGGAATGTGGTGCTCGCGAAAAGCCTCAGTGAAATCCTTCCAGGTAGGAATCTGGCCAGCTGGAAGCAAAGTCTCATAGTTCTGCCACCAAAGACTAGCAGGACCTTCCAGGTGGTATGTGGCATAAGTGACCTTGTCATCTTCAGCTACGCTCGCGGAAAGCAGCTTATGAGTGATGCTACGGAGCCAGTCATCTGCATCGAGTGGCTCGATGGAATGATGAAAGGTAGGTGGGTGCAAGCGAATGAAATCATGAATGGTAGCAGACCCTTTGAACTGATGTGCGGTGTTCTCCTCGATACGTGCCAACAAACGGTTAGACTCACGCTTGTTCCTCTCCATCTCTAGCATCAACTCTGTCAACGAGGGCTGGTCAGGAGGATCCTCATTCCTACCATCTCCGTGGTTCTGGCTACGAGCGACGGAACTTCGCTTAGCTGATGACATCCTGAGAGACGAACCAAGGACGGAGTCAGCATCAATCTATAGGCTATAGAATGTAGGACAAGGGATTAGTATCACTCGAACTTCTAGGGAAATTCCGGCAGCATAACGACAGTAAAATGCTCAGAATGAGACATCCTACTAAAAATGGGGTGGTAACATACTCATCAGCATTACTCAAGGTTCTGAGATCATACTAAACAGACTACACCGGAAATACTCAAAACCGGGGTATGACTCTGATCAACCAGTCCTATGGAACTACGGAGTAGTAACACGTGATCCTGATAGACGGAAGAGAAGCCTAGTTCCTTAACCCCGTAGGAAAGATAGGATGACTCAGATCAGAAGGCCATGAGGTAAAGGAGTAAAAGAGCCTTACGTTCCTTCCCACAATCAATTCCCTTACATAACTAAAGAATTTCTAGACTCAACTTCGACCAGTATGGCTTGGTAAACCTACAGGCAGTCAGGCTCTGATACCAGCGCTGTCAGGACCCCGACTCAATGCCACATCGATCTAGCATGTAACGCCTCATATCACTTTGCGGCCTCACGCACGGTATCCCCACGGGTGTCGCCTTACCTTTGTCCGGGACCGTTTGCGCATTTTGGCACACGTATATGATGGTGTCGCTAGCATCCATATGATAAAGAGCCCGGGCTGACATGGCTAGTCGTAAACCCAAAGTGGCACTAACTTACAGGGACAGGCATCCATGACCCAGCATCGAACGTGTCGGTCATCAACGAGTGAATCCAGGCTGTAGCACTGGGCTAACAGGACTCCGGTGAACCGGGCTGTAGCGGGCTAGCAGGACTCCGGTATTCATCGCGTGACATTTCCCCGAAGGGACAGACACAGGATCGAAGAAGGACACATGCCGGCCTACCTAAGTGTTCCGGAGCAGTAGCAAGCTACTAGGGCTCAGTGGAAGCACTAGGAGACATTTCCCGGTAAGAGAGGCTACTAAGAATAAACAACTAGGTAGTCAGATCCCACACATAACAATACACATTACACGTACGCATAACATGCAAGTATGTGCTGTACAACATGGCATCACAGCATAACTCAACAATCATATAGATAAAGGCTCAGAAGAGCCATCATAGCATTTATTGCAAACAGGGGTCACAAAACCCATCATACAGAGCATACAAGCAACAAGCGGAAGCATTACATGTCTGGGTACAGACATCTACAAATGAAAAAGGCTGAAGAGCCTGACTATCTACAACATCCGATCAAGATCGTAGCTGAGGTACTAGCTACTAGTCGAAGTCCACGAGAACACTAGTAAGACCGAAGTCTCCGCTGCAAAAGCATAAATAAAGCAGCATGAGTACAAAGGTACTCAGCAAGACTTACATCAGATCCTATCATACATGCATTTGTATCAAGAGGGTAATGTGGGGTTTAGTTGCAGCAAGCCAGCTTTGACTCTGTGGCTATCCTGTTCTACGACTACCAGAAACTCTGGAGGTGAAACAACGTACACGAGTCCACTAATCACCATACAATACACTACTATGGGTTCATCCCCGTCTCCCTACGAGAAGGCCATCCATAGCACTCACACTTGTCTTGAGCATTTTAGAGTATCCACTTCAGGTTGTCTATGTACCATGCAAGCATCCAAGAAGTCCATAACCGCGGACTCGGCTATTCGAATAGATCATGTTAACCCTGCAGGGGTGTACTTCTTCACACACGCTCTCACCACTTACCGCCATGTACACGTCATGTATCTCGGCAACCTTCAAGCGGAAGCCTGGCGAGGGTGTCGGCCACGACCTGACTAACCACACAAGACTCTAGTCCAGGTTTATCGCCTATTCGGGTTCCATCCGCAAGGAGATCCGGCCGGGGTGTCGCTTACGGCCCCAAACAATGTGTACAGGGTTCCCGAGCCCACCATCCGGGTGCCACTCGGTACACCAGGCTACGTGTGCCTAGTCTGTCCCAAGCCCACCCTACCGGGTGCCACTTGGTAGAAAAATAGCACTACCTACAGACACCAGAAACTAGTTGCGACTCCTGGACAGAGACCAAGTTGGTTAATAAGTCGAGAGGGGTCGAGTTACCGGAACCCAATGTGTGGTAGTATCGAGTTATTGGACAACATACATAGAACTCAGTGCTTAAGGACGGTTCCAGTGAGACAACCCACCATGTACTCCTACATGGCCTCTCACCGCTACCTTTACCAAATCGTGTTCACACACTTCACTCTCAGCATCAGAACATATCGTAACACTCCAATTCATTCCCAATGAATCAGACCTGACACAACTCTAAGCAATAGCAGGCATAGCATGGTAGGAACACATCAGTGGCTTCAATCAACTCCTACACATGCTAGTGGGTTTCAACTATTTACTGTGGCAATGACAGGTCATGCAGAGGAATGGGTTCAACTACCGCAGCACAAAGTAGCAGATGAACCGTTGTTGTCCTAATGCAATAACTGAGAGCAGGAGCGAGAGAGTAGGGTTTTATCGAAATGAACAAGGGGGTTTGCTTGCCTGGTAAATCAACAAGGGAGGCACTGCTTCACAGATAGGTACTCTGGAACGGACTCCGGAGCACGACCTATCGAGAAGGAACAGTGCCGGCAATCAATACACAAACATATGCAACAATATGATGCATGAACATGGCATGTAGATGTGATGCTGTTTGAGCTAATGCAACTAGTAAACATTTGGTTTGAAGTCCATTTGAACCAAAGGTTCAAATGCATTTCTAAATTAAGCTCCTACATATGCCATAATGTGTTTCCTCATATTCAGCATGTATAAGTTGGTTTTTCATGAATGAAACTAGTACAGATGGAAAGATTGCATTTTTCTGATAATTTTTCATATATATAAATTATTTTAATCTGAGCTACGGTTGAATTGATATGAATTTTTGAAGTTTAGAACAATTTCTGGAATTTTCTGATTAAATTTAAATCTAGAATTCATATATTGCGTCAGCATTGAGTAAGCATGACGTCAGCAGTCAACTGGGCTGGTCCGGGTCAAACCTGACGTGTGGGGCCCACACGTCGGTGACAGGGGGGTTAAACAGGGGTTAATTTAATCCTAATTAGAAGTTAGTGGCGCTGGGGCCCACTGTCAGTGTCAGGCGGGTTAATTAAGCGGTGATTAGCACTAAGCTAATCACCTGACGGGCCGGGCCCACATGGCAGGCCTCAGGCGACGGGGCTCGCCACCGGCGACCTCTGGACGCGGCGGAGTCCGCGCCACAGGCCACGGGGACGGCGTCTGAGAGCACCGGGGCGTAGCCCGGGCTCTCGCGCATCTGGTAGGTCAGGTGGAAGTAGCGGGGGAGGCCGGAGCTCGCCGGAGCAAAGCTCGCGGCGGCGGCCGGAGCTCGGCTTCGAGCGAGAACGGGCTGCGAGGCACTAGGGAGGCTGCGAGCGGTTCCGCGTGACTCGCCAGAGTGCACTGAGTGCAACGGTGAGCTCGGCTGCGGCCTGCGGCGGCTGTGGCCACGACGGCGAGGAGCTGCGGCGGCGATGGCTTCGGCCATGGTGGGGAACGGGGCTACGGCGCGGGAACGAAGGGAAGAAGGTAGGGGAAACGGGAAGAAGCTCACGGCGATCACGCAGAGCAGCACAGCGGGGTCGGGGAAGACCTGGTGACGGCGAATCGACGGCGGCGGACGGCGGAGCCCGAGGAGGAAGACGATGGCGATGGCGGCGATGGAGGCCGTCCGGAGGTGGCGTGGCGCGGTGGCGCGCGCGCGCGCCGGGCACGCTCCCCTCCCTCTGTCGAGGACGAAGACGTCAGAGGAGGGGGCGGGCTGGGCCGCCTGCTGGCTGGGCCGGCCAGCAACTGCTGGGATGCACAGGGAGCAGCCCCAGGTAGGCTTCTCCTTCTTTTATTTATTTTTGTTTTCTAATTTCTGTCATTTGTTTTTATTTAAATAAAATATTAAATCATTTTATTACCTTATGCCAATTTTTGCAGGAGCTAGATATATTATTCCAGAGCTCCTTTATAAATGGCATAATTTTTGGACCATATTTCATATATATAGCAATATATTTCCAATGCAAATATTTATCGAATTAATCCAAATGGCCAAAAATAAATATCCATGAGCTCCTAAAAATATTGTTTGATTTTTATCTCTGTCCAATATTTTCAGAGAGCAACATGAGCATTTTCTTGGACCCTTTTGGAGAAATTTTTATTTGGGTCATTTTCAAAAATAATTCTGAGGGTTCCACCAATCCTCATTTCAAATTTAAATGAAATTTAAACATGATGCACAAATGACTAGCTAGTCTAGGTCATACCAGACTAGGGATGTGACAGCTAGCTAAGATCGATTGTATTTAAATCGTAGCCTTCATTTCTCGATTGTATTTCATGTGCACTTTTTGAACTATCATGAATATTTTTAAATTTCATGGACACTCGATCTCGATCCCCCTCCATCTCGATCGCTATCCCACCTCGCCAGATTCGGTCCCCCTCGCCTCCGAGCACCCCCCGGTCCACCGGCCGCCGCCGCCGACCCCCCGCCCCCTCGATTCCCCTACTCAACCGCCGCCGCCGACCCCCCGTACCCCTCCCCTACTCAACCGCCGCCGCCGACCCCCCGCACCCCGCGCACCCTCCCCCGCTCCACCGGCATTACTGTTTGATGATATTTTAAACAAAATTATTACTGTCTTATAAAAAATATTACTTATGGCGCACCACCGTGAGGTGCGCCATTAGTATGGATGTACTTATGGCGCACCGAAGGGTGGTGCGCCATTAGTGTTGTGCCATTGCTATAAGAAAAAAAATACTAATGGCGCACCAGGGTGAGGTGCGCCATTAGTATGGATGTACTTATGGCGCACCGAGGGGTGGTGCGCCATTAGTATTGTGCCGTGCCCCATCCATATTCCCTCCCCGGCCCCTCCCTATCCCCTCTCTCTCCCTCACCCTCGCCCTCGATCCCCTTCCCCTATCCTCTCCCGACGCCGCTGCCCTGCCGCCTTGACGCTGCCCCGCCGCCCCGACGCCGCCCCAACGACGCCTCAACCCCGCCTCGACGCTGCCCCGCCGCCTCGACGCGACCCCGCCGCCCGGACGCCGCCCCGTCCATACCACCATCGCCGGAGCCACAGATCCCTCGCCGACCGCCTCCCCCCACTCCAATCAAGATCTCGAGGTCAGCGCTACGCTGTCCACTTCTGCTGCTCCTCTCCTCTCTGTATTGGGCTTGATTCTTGCTGCTGTTGATCCCAAGTTTGATGCATAACAATTGTTGTATGAGTTCTCCAAATGAACAGGAGTACTCCTCTATTTTGATATGAAATCACCATGATAGGTCCACATGCTATTGTTGTCAACATGATAAATAGTTTCAGTTAGTTACCTCTAAAACTATTCCTAATTAACTGAAGAAGAGAAGAGAGGAGGAGTAGTTTATTTCATAGAGTAAACATTAGCACTATTTGACAGTAAAAGGTTTTAGCTAATTTGAATTAACTGAAAGCAGCAGTACATCATTTTTATTGACAGTAAAATGTTCAAAGAAACAGAAATATCAGTACAATAGCTAGATTACACTATCAGTACACTACCAGTAAAATGTTCATTTAGTTTCAGTAAACAAATATTGCCAAGCATGACATGGCCTTTGTGATCTCATACTCCTGAATTTTCATGTCACTTGTGCTATTAGTAGTTTTTTGACAGTAAAAGGGATGAAGAGGTCGGTGACCTCCAAATTCCAAATTTAGTAAAAGTTTGGGTATTCGAAACTACTAGTCTGAAAAACGGTTTATGTGATCTGAAACTTTTCCTAATGTGTTTCAGACTTTCAGTAAAAGTTGTTGAATCAAATCAGTTCTTTGATGCTATTATGGACAGATTTAAAATCCACACTAAACCTTGATATGGGAACTATTCGTTTTGATGCTACTGTGCTTTAATACGATATGCTGCTAGTGGAAGACTTTGGAATTTGAAAACCCAAACCAGTTCAGTCTGCCTAGTTCAGCTTCACATAGGTTCCTATTTTCTAGCCTACTATAATTGTTCCGAACTTTTGATAATCTTTTTCAGACTTTCGGTTAGGAGTTAAGACTAGGAAATAGTATGAACTGCTGTTGGATTAAATCAGTACGTGGTTAACAGGCACAACATTGTGCCTGTTGGGTTTATGGACAGATGCTAGAAGGTTGTCTGAAGATAGTTGTTTGCTAGGGGTGGGGAATCATTTCATAAGTAAAAAGTCCATACTGAACCTTGATACGTAAACCAATGGTTTTGATGGTACTTTGGAACTTGAAAATCAAAATCAGTTCAGTCTGCCTAGTTTAGCTTCATATAGAAGATAATGATTCCTGTTTTTTAGTCTACTGTAATTGTTTTTTAGCCCACAGCACTTTGCATTGTTTTGAGGTTTTGTACATCAGCTTTCTTTTTTATCTTCTTATTTAAAACTGTAGCAGTACCTGTGACACATAATGCCTAACAGTTTAACTATTTTCTGTTTCTGTCCTCATTTAGTGCTAGGTATGTCTCCTGTTCTGGGTCTTGGACTTTGTGCCATGCCCACATTGGTTTTCTGTTTGGCCTCAATTTGGCCTGACAAATGATGGTCTACTAGCTGGTCTACTAGCTGGCAAGATGCTTGGTATATATATGTTGTCTTCAGTTTTGGCAGGAGTTGAGAACTGTTAGGCAAAGGTCATGTCTCCGACCATCGTGTCCTTTTTTGCCTTGTCCACCCGAGAGGCCCTTGAGTTTGCTGGAATGTCGATTAACTTCCGTTCCGGCAAATTCGGGTATTCCATATGTCCTATTTTCAGCAAAGGTCATGCTGAAATTTTCCGTGAATTTTAGCATGACTTCGCTAAAAATAGGACATATGGGGTACTTGTGACTAATGCATGGGCCGGGGTATCTTAGTAGTTAATTAAGTAGGATCAAGTGCCCCGGCGTACTTGTGGCTAATGCATGGCTTTTAGGGTGCCTTGGTGTCGATAAAAACCGAAATGATGAAAGCTTAGGCTTTTAGGGTGCCTCGGCGTCGAAAAACCCTCAATGATAAAAGCTTAGCTTTTAGGATGCCTCAGTGTCGACAAGCCCTAAATGATGAGACCATGATCTTGTTCCTTGACAATAACCAACTTTTTGACCAAACTTTGTTCCTATTTATAGAGAAACATGGCCAACAACGATGAGGCCGGGGGTTCGGGTGGCAAGAAATTCTGGGAGCTGTCCCAGGAGATGGAGGAACAACCTCACTTGTATGAGGACGCCGCCTTCCCCACCGATCCTGAGACCACTGATGGTACCGCCGAGGATGACCCCACTGATGCCACCACTGATGGTGCTGCCGAGGATGCCACCACTGATGATGGCAGCGCACGCACAGATGGCAGCCAACCGAAGAGGCAACGGAAGGACCGGCGCCCGACCGTGCTCCGCACCCTCAAGGAGGAAGTTACTGAAGTGGACTCCAACGGGAATCCAACGGCGCCCGAACGAATAGTCAAGGGCTACTCGCTTCAGCTCGGGTGCATTCTCCGGAGCACCGTCTCGATCAACACCGAGAACCTCAGGCACCCTGACCGAGGGAATTTGCGCAACCTCCTCTTCGAGAAGCTGCATGAACGATACAAGTTCCCTGCTGAATTTGAAAACACAAGCCTCAAAGGGAATAAAGTGAACAATGCTGCCCTCACGAAGATGAGCACGGCCCTGTCTACTTGGAAAAGCAATGTGAAGAGAATGATCGAGAAAGGTGAGAGTTATGAGAAGATCAAGGAGAAAAATCCTTCGATCACCGAAGATGACTACAACGACTTCAAGATCAATTGCTCGAGCACCGCAAGCTCCGAATCAAGTAAGTGGGGGAAAGAAATGCGGGAGCTGAACTTAGGGGAACACACACTCTGTCCCGGCGGTTACAGAGTGGCGGAGCCTATATGGGACAAGGAGGAGGCGGACCGTGCCGAGCAAGGCCTACCGCCCCTCTTCGATAAATACGGTGACAAGAAGACCAGGAACTTTGTCAGGGCCCGGTACAAGAAGGACCCGAAAACAAAGGAGCTTACCACGGATCCAAAGACCAGGGCGCTTGAGCTTGTTCTGGTAAGGAATACACCCCCGCGTAATTAGCTCCATATGGTTGCATTCTAATTAATGAAGCCAAATTTCTAAATGGTTCACATTCTTTCCACAGGCGACTGAAAGCAGTAGCGCGGGGTCGACTAAGAGCAACCCTTGGGACACCACTCTAAATAGGGCGTTGAATGTAATGAAGAACAAGGATAAGCTCAGTAAGCCGACGTCAGCTGGTCGTGTGGCCGGCAAAGGCTTGTCGACAAAATGGTCGTCATACTATAACACTGGTGGGTGAAAGGAGAAAAAGACCAGCTCGGAAAGCCAGGCGCGCGAGGTTCAAGAACTCAGGGCACCGCGGATTCTGGAGATTGTCCAAGAGCAAGTGCAACAACAACTCGGAGTGACGATCACCGCCATTGTGCCTACCTTGATCCAGGTGATTAGTGCGTGGATTGCGGGCGGCCAACAGGGGCCGCCCCCGATTCCTAGCTTCATGGCCAGCATCTCGCAGAACGCAATGGCGGGGCCATTGGTGTCTCCGGCGGAGGCGGCATTGGTGTCTCCCACGCCGGCATGGGAGCTTAATGCACCCGGGTGTACGTCGGCCGGCACCTCTGCAGCAAGCGGCCCCTCCGTCAACTGCACGCCCGCCGTTGGCGGTGCCTCGACATTAGCCGAGCTCGATGCCATCATCACGGTAACTAATTAAGCCTCTCTCGGCTGAGGACTTCATCTCCTTGCCTTTGACTGGGCATCCCTGACGCCCTACATGTTTTCGCAGGGCGCCGCCGATGTTCCGCGCACTCTCCTACACTTCGTGAACAACGAGTTGGTCGATGTCGCCAAGGGCAAAATCATTCAACCGGGCAACCCCTTGTTCCACGGTACCCAGATGCCACCCAACTTGTTTAGGGTTCAACTGGTTCGGGTGCTGCCAGGCTGCGACGAGTTTTTACCTCCGATTCGACCCGTCGGGGCCGACGATGATGATGTGATGACCCTCAGCGCCTGCCTGAGCTGGCCCCTGCTTTGGCCGAAGAGCCAGATTCGTTTGGGGGCGGGGGACACCACCCCAAAGACAACACCGCCAGTCGTGCCGGCGCCAAGTCGGCCCCATGGCAAGACCGCCGCAACGGTGCTGGACATCCCTATGCCACTGGATCCAAACATGCATATGGCACAGGATCAGAATGACGATGACGACGATACATTTGCCATCGTTTATCAGTACTTTGCCGATCATGGGTACGGTGGCGACTTCATGGGGCCTCCTTCTCAAGAACCCAACCCAACAAAAGACGTGTGCGATCTAGCTGGTACCGCGGAGAAGCCAAGTTGCAACAGGCGTCGTCTGCAGTTCAGCTCTCAGGAGACGCCTCCAGCTGCCGACTTCACCGAGCCTCAGATAGGCGAGGTGCGAAATAAGATCAGCCCCAACACACTCCAGAAGGCGGTCTGTGAGCAGAACTCGGTCCCATTACAGGAGAAGAAGAAGGCACGCAAAAGAAAGACTAACAAGGGTGCGGGCCAGCCGGCACCGAGTACGATCCATGCTCAGGACGGGCCACCTTCACCTAAGGATATCTCGAGGAGGGTATATGTGGCGGGTAGGCCGATGCTACCGAGAAATATGCTCGATGCTGCAACCGGTCCTATGCGGAGTCTGCATGACAGTGTTCTTTCTTTGGAGAAGCGGCGTCTCGGAGAGAAGGATGTGGCATACCCGGTTTTCGCGGCCAAGGTGCTAGAGGGCAAGGGCTTTTTGGATAACTCCATCGGGGTACGATCGTCCTGCAGTTTGATGACATCCGCGCTATGTTGAACCTTCATCCGCTGCACCACACCTTCGTTCGGCTATTTTCGCTGGATATGGAGATGCGGATCATTCGCGACAAGACCCCGGACATCGTGATAGTCGACCCCTTCTACATGTGTGCCAAGATCTTGGGCAGCGCTGGGGACTGGCAAGTCGCGAGTTCTTACCTCGAAGGCGTCATTATGGCAAACCAAGATAAGGATAACTTCCTCATGCCTTACTTTCCCGAGTAAGTCCTCCCCTCAACCGCCCCGTAACATATGAATTCTTAGATTTCAATCATTTTTCTTTTAACATTCCGTGTTTTCTGCAGTGACACACGTTGCACACTCATCCTCCTAAGCCCCAAATATTCCATGGCCATGTATTTCGACCCGGACCGTCAGTCGAACGTAGACTACACAAATGTCAAGAAGGTTCTTGATGATGTTCTCCCCGGCTACGTCAAATCTGGAGGCACCTTCACCAGGCCTATTCGTAAGTACGACAAGCACGTGTTCTCCCACAATATGACGTTCTGCTGCGTCAAGCAGCCGCCTGGCGGTCAGAACGGTGCCTACTACGCCATCAATCACATGCGGGCGATCGTATGGGACCATCATCAACTTCTGCTACCGAGTAGACTCAAAGATTGGGCTGCGAGCGTGTCGGCAATCCAGGACGCGGACATCAGACAAGAATTCTTTCGCATCCAGTCAGAGTTTCCGGAAATCATCCATCAAGATGTCCTTCGTACCGCGGGGCAGTTCTACCTCAGAAATCAACCGTCCAACAGTGACATCGACACAATCCTACAAATGCAGGCTGACAACACCCGTTCTTTCATGACTCCCACGATAGACGGCGGCTTCATCCATGCTCCGGTCCCTTGAGTCTCATGTTGTAATTAAACTTTAATGAACTTGTAGTATGTCTCTTTGGTTTCGAGAGTCGTTCAACTTAAGATGTAATCGATGCTATTAATGTCTTGCTTTTCTCTTCCGATCGTTCTGTTGCATACTTATATATTGCTTATGTATTGTCTGTGAATTGGTACTAACGTTTCGTTTGGCTACTGCATAGCGATGCCGTGGTATGTCGTGTACAAGGGTAAGGTTCCCGGAGTCTACGACGACTGGGAGGAGTGTCGGAGACAGGTTCACCGATTCAGCGGTAATAGTTACAAAGGGTACGCCACTAGGGCCGAGGCCAAATCTAGATACGCCCGCTATCTAGCGGGAGAGGGGAGGGAGCGTTGGAAGAACCGGATGAAGATGAGTTTCATCGTGATGATGCTCATCGTGATGACCGCAGCTCTCTTCTATGTGATGGTAGTTTAGATGATCGATATCGACTTGTAATGTGAAGACAAACTCGCGGTCTCGAGACTTGTAATATAATGTTCTATCTTTGTTCGGTCTTTTCAATTTGGAGACTAATATGATGACTTGTATTCGGAGACTAAAATGATGAATTGTATTCAGAGACTAATCTTCTATTGTATTCGATGAATCTGTTGTTGATGTGTGCTGTCTATATTTTGTCCAATTATACATTTTGTAACCTGTGCAAAAAACAGAAAATAAAAAAATAAAAAAACCTAATATTCATACTAATGGCGCATCACATCATAGTGCGCCATTAGTATGCCAAAGGATACTAATGGCGCATCATTAAAGAGTGCGCCATTAGTATGCCGAAGTTACTAATGGCGCATCTTGCTGTCGTGCGCCATTAGTATGCCAAAGCACCTGGGTATACATGGCCCCCTGGGAGGCATACTAATGGCGCACTGTTGTATATACTAATGGCGCATCTGGGGTGCGCCATTAGTATACCAGATACTAATGGCGCACCTGTGGTGCGCCATTAGTAAAATATACTAATGGCGTGCTACTAATGGCGCACCACTAATGCGCCATTAATGGCAAAATTAGGTGCGCCATTAGTAGGCCTTTTCCTAGTAGTGTATCATGTTAAAGCACGGCAGAAGCACTTCCTTTTTCTAAGACCAACTTTTGGATTGGCACCGAACACTTGATATTGTTCGGACGTCATGTTTTTACTGACGTTTTTTGGTTTTCCAAGTTTTTTGGCAGTTTTAAACTATTTGTGCTTTTCCAGCATTACTCTCGCAGTGCAACGCCGGACATCTTTAGGGATTCGGCAAAAACATTCTCAGATATTGCTATATATGCATCGGTTTCGAATTGTGTGTTCGGTCAATAGTTGGGTTGCCCGGCTACTGCACTTGCTTCCTACGTTTCGTTTTGTTCGGCTAGGCGTGCAAAGGGAGAACCACTGCGATTGTGCTTCCAGCTCACATGGTTAAGCACCTTAGTGGAGAAAGCCGAAAACTGACTGTCACAATAGGCGTAAACTGGTCAACGATCCAATGACTATGATGGGCCATTCATAACATTGGCCGAAATGTTTACGGCTTGACCTCGACTATCGCCGAACACTACCGGGGGCTGTTAACTGGCCTCCCAAACTAAATCCTCGATAATTTGCTCTTACATTCGAGCTGAGGTTTCATGATCATGCTTAGCGTGACAACCCAAAGAAAGGAACCGATAGCGGGACTATTTTCTTTGGAATACATTTCTTCTGTCAAACAGTAATATAACATATCTCTCTGCGTACCTTTGTTTATAAAACCGTGTGGCCAGATTGCCTTGTTTGTCATAAATCTTTGCCCTCATAAAGGCTTTATAAAGTAGGACAAACACCTCGGCTACTGGCCAAGGAGGTGGAAGCCGTTGCTCGGTCAACAAAGTTTTGTACAATGCGGATCCGAGCATTAATGACGTAAAGTACTTGGATACATAGAGTCATTACACATAATTTGTGATTTTACTATGGATATTGATCCTTAATTCGGCCACCTATGCCCGCATTAAGGCTCGGGGGCTACTGGGCTTTGGGCTTATTATTTACAAATATTAAAGGGGCACATCGATCCCCTGATCTGCTGTTGCCACCCGACCAGTGTCTCGGGGGCTACTGCATTGCTTGTCCAATGCAGAAAATTTTATGTGCAATATAGTTTCCGAGGAGATTTTTATCCTCAGGTTGGTCGGCCGCACCCAACCTGAGTCTTGAGGACTAAGCATGCCGCTTTTTGTGTCCCGAAGTATTCTGCCAAGCTAGGACTTGATCCTCGGGCCAATTTTGCAAATCAACCTGAGTCTCAGCGGCTACTGGGATCAGCGGTCTTATGTCATCCTTCATGTGCATCTCGGGTTTTAGACCGATATACACCTTGAGGGCTACTGGCTATATATCTTGGCAGAGAATAAATTGCACCAATAAAAAATACTGACAAAAAATTGGCCCATAGTCGGGGTGGTGCACCACCTCGGAAGCAGTCCGGCATAAAGCTCGGGCGCTAGTGGCTGGCTCTATAGAGGGCATTTACGGCATTAAGCTCGGCTAAACTCCTTCAACTTTTTGGAACCAAGGTGATATGACACCTCGGATATAGTCCGGCATTGGAGCCTGGACACAGTCCGGCGTTGGAGCTCGGATATATTTCGGCGTTGGAGCTCAGATATACAGTCCGGCGTTGGAGCTCGGATACATAGTCCGGCGTTGGAGCTCGGATAAATTCCGGCGCTAGAGCTGGGAAGCGGTCCAGCGTTGGTGCTCGGCTGCAAAAAGATACCTCGAATGCAGTCCGGCGTTGGAGCTCGGACGCAAGAGGACCCTTCCTCCCGGGAACAACTTCAAACCCGAGGTGTGGCATAAAAATAAACAAGGCATTGATAAAGGCCGGAAACTTAAAGGGGCTCCTCGGATACCCGACGTGTAAACTCGTCGAATGCATTTCGGCAATCCTCAATATCGAAGATAAAGAAGATTTGTTGAACCAGTTTTCAAGACCGGCAACCGAAGATGAAGAACAGTTCGGAAGAATCGAGGAGCGTCCCTAACTTGAAGACCGGTTCAGGGGGATACTGACGGTGTCCTGGACTAGGCGGTACTCACCACGTCGTCTCCCGATCTATTAGATTGGGCCAAGGACCCCCATGGCCGTATACTCATGGGCCAGTTCGGACGGCTGCCGCATACAAGGAAGATTCCACAAGACTTGGCGATCAAGACAAGGACTTCTCCCCACCGGCGTATTCGGCTAGGACTCTTGTTATCCTAGGCCTCCGGTGCATTATATAAACCGAGGCCAGGCTAGTCGATAGATATACAATATATACAACAATCATACCATAGGCTAGCTTCTAGGGTTTAGCCTCCTTGATCTCGTGGTAGATCTACTCTTGTACTACCCATATCATCAATATTAATCGAGCAGGACGTAGGGTTTTACCTCCATCAAGAGGGCCCGAACCTGGGTAAAACATTGTGTCCCTTGTCTCCTGTTACCATCCGCCTAGACGCACAGTTTGGGACCCCCTACCCGAGATCCGCCGGTTTTGACACCGACAGCCGCCCCTCCAGGATAACAGGGACGATCTATCCAACCTAAACAAAATCTTGGATAGGATATGTCACATGCACAACACTCTCGGAAAGCCTGCTAACCATACCCACAGAGATTGTTGGGTTTTCAAGCAATCCGGCAGACTCAACGCCGAACACAAGGGGCTCGACACACCAAGCGAAGACGAGGACGAACCCCAAAAGCAGAGTACCAGGAAGCAAATGAATTTCCCACAAGAAGTAAAAACAGTAAACTTACTCCACATAACAAAACATGCGGCGCCCATAAAGGTACGCGCCCCACGGCCTATCCCAAAGGAATCCCGCCACTGGTTGTCAAAACCAATCATCTTCGATCATCTGGATTATTCTAGAAGTGTCAGGAACCCAGGCTGGACTGCCCTGGTACTCGATCCAATAATTGGCGGACTCCAGTTTTCAAATGTCCTTATGGACGGTGGCAGCAGACTCAACCTGATATATCAGGACTCAATCCACCACATGGGGATCGACCCAAAAAGAATTCGCCACAACAAAACCTCCTTTCAAGGACTAACACCAGGTCCGGACACCCACTGCATGGGTTTCCTCCAGCTCAAGGTTATTTTCGGCTCTACCGATAACTTCCATCGTGAAAAGCTGACTTTCCACATCGTCCCATTCTCAAGTCGCTATCAAGCACTAGTAGGACGCGAAGCTTTCGCCCTCTTTAACGCAATACCGCATTATGCATCTCTTACGCTTAAGATGCCCGGTCCACGCGGCATCATCTCCTTAAAGGGGAAGCAGTGAGAACACCTCTCCCAAGCGGAGGATTGTGTGGCCGCTTTAACAGCCCCACAATACAATGGCTTCACCAGCCAGAACATCGGAACAGGTCATTAAGACCACGGACACGGATAGACGAGTCCAGCACAAACGTATCGTTGATAAAGGCTTAGTGGCCATATACCCCTGCACTAGGGGCTTCACACGTATAAAATAAGAGACAATAAAGCTCAATTTTTCATATTTTACTTTACACTTTGTTTATTTCATATAACTTTTGTTCGGCACGCCCCTTTTTCAACTTAGTTGCTCTCTTTTTACAGATGAACATCGTGCTACGCCCGTCCAGGATACGGGAGAATGGAGACACAGACGCAGACGTGCAGTAGGGACCCGTTCCAAGGATTCTTTTCAGATTAAGACCCTGCGTAAACCTTTTTTACTGTCTCTTGTTGATACACATCCCCTGGTTCTATGACCAAGGGGGAGGCTGGCGTCTTGGCATGTGGCCACGTCATAATTCTTGCGCGTACCTAGACACTAGGGGCTTATGCCTCAGAGTGTTACGTCGCCCGCTCTCATAAAGACCGAATACCTTAGGGAATGTTCAGCGTCGCGAGTTTGGCCTTATATGCATAAGCTCTGAGTCATGATTTTGGTCAAATGTTGGGTTGCCCGGCTCCTGTGTTCGGACGCCTTACGTTCTACTCTATCGGCTAAGGCGGCACTAGGAGAACTACTGTGATTGTGCCCTGGTTCGGCCAGGCGAGCACCTCAGTAGAGAAAGCCGAAAACCAACTGTCATGATATGGCGTGAGACTGGTCAACCACTCGATGACCCTCCGGAATCTGTAGGATTCCTCCGCATTAATGAAGGGCCGTTTCCCGGCCAGGCACATACGCGCCCCGAATTCGGGCGAGCGCACTCGCCACCAAGGGCTACCTAAATAGTCCCATTGTCAAGCTCCTATGGCTAAGTGAAAGTGTTAAAGCATTATAGTCCGGTTGCCTAGCTCGCTGCGCTATCACCTCCTTTGTAGGACCAAGACGTTGGATTAAGTGTGAAAATGCGCCTTCTGCGAGCACCCCCGCACTATGTGCGTGGGGGCTGAAGTCAACGACTGCAATCTTTTAGATTATATATATATATATATTAAAACGGCCGCACAGGAGGTGTTCGAAATACTTGAAGGCACAAGTATAAAAGGCTACTACAATTCATAAAAATATTGCTTTATAATTACATATGCTATCAGAACATAGCATCCTTCGAGCACTGCGTCTCTATTACACGAGCGCCTTCAAGGACTTCCTGAAAATAGTGCTCGGAGGGTACTCGGCTTTTGTCCGAATCGCGGGATGCAACAACGGTGGTCTCCATCTCTGCCCAGTATGTCTTGACATGGGCAACAGCCATCCGTGCGCCCTCTATGCATGCTGACCTCTTCATCGCATTGATACGTGGCACCGCGTCAAGGAATTGCTGCACCAAGCTGAAATAACTCTTCGGCTCTGATCTCCCCGGCCACAGATGACCCATGACGTACTTCATGGCGAGTCCGGACAATCTATTCAGTTCGGCCCATTGAGCCAGACGATCGTCCACTTCCAGTGGACGCTCTGGATTCTGGAACTGCGACCAGAAAAGCCTTTCCACTTCACGATCTTCTTGATCTCGAAAGTATTCGGTCGCATCAGCAGCACTCGCTGCCAAATCCAGATAGGTGTCCTCCGCACTCCACATCCGGTCCAACAGAGCAAACTTCGGATCGCAAAACTTCCTCCGCAGCATAAAGGGCTTTCCAGCCGCAATATGTCCGGCCTGATGTAGCTCCTCCTTCGCAGCTCTCATCGCAGAGCGCGCGTCCTTGGCATCAGCAACGGCCTTCTCTAAGTCCATCTGTCTCGCCCGGTCTTCTTTCTCAAGAAACTTGCAATGGTCAGCAGCACCTTTTAACTTCACGGCCATCACGGCCATCTCCTTCTTGCTTCGGCAGTGAGCAGCCTGTTCGGCTCTCAGCTCTTTAAGGGCTTTCTCAGCAGCCGCATCACTTTTCCTGGCTTGTTCCTTACCTCGGACAAGTTCCGCCCGAAGACTCTCCACATCGGCCGCACCATGTGCATCAAGCACACACATTGTAAGATACTGGCATAAAGCTCCTCTTACCAGATGCCGCCCGAGGAATTGCATACCTTGAGCCTCATCAAGCCGCTCGTTGACGAGCGCGATGTCGGCATTTGCCACGTCAAGTTGCCACTTTAGTTCGGCAAAATCATCAGTTCGACTCGATTCCGGACACTTCGCCACCTGTATACAAAGGCGACATTTTAGACCTGGGATTATGATCCTCTACGTGCTGTCAATTTTGACAATGCACAGAGTCTCAGGGGCTACTATCTACACAGGGCGCATCTTGTTTATGCGCAACTGACAAAGAAATACATTATCAAACGTACCTCAAAACCCGTCAGCAAACTTCTAACGGCGTCATGCAATCCGCTTTCCGCGGACGAAATCCTTCCAATCACCATACCCATCAATGCACGGTGCTCCTCTGAGATAGAAGATCGCCCCAGCAGAATCATCAGCTCCTCCGACCGCGCATCGGACGGTGCGGGACTCGTCCTATGACCTCCATCGAAGGCCAGACGCGGAGAACCTTGGGGGGACATATGGCTACCTTCCACCCCTGCCGGATTCGGAGAAACCCTCTGCGACGACACCTCAGGGTGGCCCGACTCGCCAGGCGGTACGACAGGGGGAGGCGTTCCACTCTCCATCATCTCCGGAAGAAGATCCCCCGAAGACGAGCTCTGCTGAGAAGGGTTGAGGTCCGAGCTATAAAGTAAAATTTCGGTTAATCCTCTCAGATAAAAAGCAAGGATTTCTCTCATCCCTCTAAAGGAAAATCTTTCTCTACTTACGGCTCACTGGAGGGCTGATCCCTTTGAGGGCGTAGTTCGGCCGAGGATCCCCCCAGCGTCGGACCCTCTAACGAGGACTTTTTCCCCCGCTTTGACGCCATGGTCTCCGGGTCGTCAGAGGCGACCCCCTTCTTCCCCTTAGGAGAGGAATTGTCAGTTCTGCCCTTCGGAGCAGCCTCCTTCGAGGAGGCCATAGTTTCCTTGTCCTCCCCCTCACTTCCCTCCAAAGGCACGATCTTCAACATCCTGACTAGCACGGGATCTGGCCTGGTCTTAGGAAGGGGAGCCGGGCACCTGATCAGCTTTCCCTTTGCTATCCACTCCTGTTTAAAAGGACAGCTCTTTTAGGGGCAAATTTATGAAAATTTTACGGATAGCGAGTCCAGGCACAAGGTTACTTACTTGAGTATCCGGGCGATTGCAGCTTAAACCTGCGTCCTCGGTCAAATCCGGACACATTGCTTGTGATCCGAAGAACATTTTATACATCTCCACCGGTGTTGCGCCCATAAAATGCTGGAGAGCTCGTGGTCCCTCCGGATTAAACTCCCACAGATGAAGGGAGCAACGTTTGTCGGGCAGTGTTCGGCGAGTCAGCATGACCTGCGTCACCTTGACCAGGTTGAGGTCTATTTCTAAGAGATCCCTAATGCGGCCCTGCAACAAGGGCACGTCTTTGGGTAACCCAAAATCTAATCTTTTATTGACCCATGATGCTAGCCGTGGTGGGGGACCCGAGAGAAAGGCAGGAGGCGCCACCCACTTGGCGCTCCTGGGAGCGGTGATATAGAACCACTCTCGTTGCCACAAGCCGAGCTCCTCTTGAAAGGAACCCTCGGGCCATGGAGCATCAGCATTCTTACTTATGGCAGCTCCTCCGCACTCTGCGTGCCGTCCCTCGATCATCTTCGGCTCCACTCCAAAAGTCTTGAGCCATAATCCGAAGTGAGGAGTAACACGGAGGAATGCTTCAGACACAACGAAGAACGAGGAAATGTGGAGGATGGACTCCAGAGCTAAGTCATGAAATTCCAGCCCATAATAGAACATCAGCCCCATCACGAAGGGATCCATCGGGAAGCCTAACCCCCGAAGGAGGTGAGACATGAACACTACGCTCTCACCGGGCTGGGGACTGGGAATAGCCTGCCTTTGAGCAGGCAACCTATGCAAAATTTCGGCGGTCAAGAACTTAGCCTCTCTCAACTTTAGCACGTCCTCCTCCGTGATGGAGGAGGGCATCCATCAGCCTTGAAGGTTGGAACCGGACATTGTCGAAGGTCCGAAGCGCCTGGAATCTGGAGCCTAGGGTGTTGGAACTCGAGGCAACGCGCGAACTTGTTTTGAGATTGGAGAAAAGGAGTAAGGCCTTGGTCTCTTTATAAGAGGTTGAATACCAGGAGCCCTCCCCGTAACCGTTTGGGACTCGCCTTTAATCAAGAAGACATGCTAACGGGCACGATTGGGTTACCCACGTCCGTATTGATGAGAATCCCGTAAATAAAGGGGACACAATCTCTGCTTTCACAAGACGTGCCAAGGAAACTGCCTCGCAAAACACGCTGAGGTGGAAAAGCGAAAACGATTCGAATAAAAGCTTGGCCGTAGTGTGATGTCACGCTGCGGAATACGTCAGCGGATTAGCTTTGTGTTGATATTATTCTCTCTGTGGCAATATGTGGAAACGTATTTTGCAGAGCCGTACACTACTCTTGGTGTTTACAAACTTTTATGAAGAATTTGGAGGAGGAACCCGCCTTGCAATGCCGAAGAAAATCTACGCGCCAGACTCGTCGTCATTGAAGCCTGGTTCAGGGGCTACTGAGGGAGTCCTGGATTAGGGGGTGTTCAGGTAGCCGGACTATACCTTCATCCGGACTCCAAGAATATGAAGATACAAGATTGAAGACTTCGTCCCGTGTCCGGATGGGACTTTCCTTGGCGTGGAAGGCAAGCTTGGCGATGCGGATATTCAAGATCTCCTACCATTGTAACCGACTTTGTGTAACCCTAACCCTCTCCGGTGTCTATATAAACCGGAGGGTTTTAGTCCGTAGAACAACTTCATCATACAACAATCATACCATAGGCTAGCTTCTAGGGTTTAGCCTCCTCGATCTCGTGGTAGATCTACTCTTGTACTACCCATATCATCAATATTAATCAAGCAGGACGTAGGGTTTTACCTCCATCAAGAGGGCCCGAACCTGGGTAAAACATCATGTTCCTTGCCCCCTGTTACCATCCGGCCTAGACGCACAGTTCGGGACCCCCTACCCGAGATCCGCCGGTTTTGACACCGACACAAAGTATGGTGGAAGTTACCACACAAATAGCTATCCAAAGCGCAAGCTATTACTTGAATTCGACGATGAGGCCTTAGAGCCCACATAGCCGAAAAATGATAAGGCCAACCGGCCGGATCTACCACCTTGTGACCGCGATAGAGCGGCTAACAAAGTCGCACATAAGTCAACACACGATCTACGTGAGAACTTGGTCCAAATATTCGGCGCGACCAGATCCATCTATGGATCTAGGAAGTGCGCTCTCGCACAAAATCAAAACTGAATACTACAACCGTCCGAACACCATGGCATATCCCAATACAGGGGTGCCGCACACCCCCTATATTTCACCGATGAGGTGCTAGATTATGAATTCCTAGAAGGATTCAAACCAGTGAACATAGAGGCGTACGACGAGACCACAAACCCTAGAGTCTGGATCGAGGACTTTATCCTCCATATTCATATGGCTCCCAAAGACGATCTCCATGCCATTAAATACTTGCCCCTCGAGGTTAAAGGGACAGCTCAGCACTTGCTGAAAAGCCTCCCCGAAAACTCAATTGGAAGTTGGGAGGAGCTCGAGGATGCTTTTCGGGCTAATTTTCAAGGGACTTATGTCCGACCTCTGGATGTAGATGATTTAAGTCATATAATCCAACAGTCCGGAGAGTCCGCCCGAAAGCTTTGGAACAGGTTCCTCACCAAGAAGAACCAAATCATCGACTGTCCGCACTCCGAAGGCTTAGCAGCTTTTAAAAACAGTGTCCGAGACGAATGGCTCGCCAGACACCTCGACCAAGAAAAACCGAGAACAATGGCAGCCCTAACAAGCCTCATGACCTGCTTTTGCGTGGGTGAACACAACTGGTTGGCCCGTAGCAGCACCAGCGACCCAAGCACATCAGAAGTCAGGGATGGCAATGGAAAACCACGACGCAACAATAACAAGCGTCGAAATAAAGAAGGTAGCCCAGATAATACGGCGGTAAACGCCGGATTCAGGGGCTCTCGACCAGGTCAGCGGAAAAAGCCTTTCAAAGGCAGCAGAGAAGGACCATCTGGCCTAAACAAGATTCTTGACAAGCTCTGACAGATTCACGGCACCCCTGACAAACCTGCAAATCACACCCACAGAGAATGTTGGGTCTTCAAGCAGGTCGGTAAGCTAAACGCCAAACACAAAGGGGAAGAGACACCAAGCGAAGACGAGGATGAACCTCGTCAGCAAAGCACCGGAGGACAGAAAAAGTTCCCACCAGAGGTTAAAACGGTAAACGGGATCCATGTGACGAAGAGGAGAAGCAAGCATGCACTTCGAGACACACGCGCCATAGAGCCCGTCACACCTAGGTTCAACCCCTGGTTAGCCTGCCCGATCAATTTTGATCATAGGGATCACGCGACAAGTATCCGACACGAAGGACTGGCGGCCTTGGTGTTAGACCCAATAATAGACGGGTACCATTTCACACGAGTCGTCATGGACGGCGGCAGTGATCTAAATCTGATATATCAGGACACAGTCCGCAAAATCGGGATAGACCCGAACAAATAAGCCACAGTAATACTACCCTCAAGGGAGTAATACCAGGCCAAGAGGCCCGCTGTACGGGCTCTCTACTGCTAGAGGTTGTATTCGGTTCTCCCGATAACTTCCGAAGCGAAAGGTTAACTTTCCACGTCGCTTCATTCCGAAGTGGTTATCAAGCACTACACAGAAGAACGACTTTCGCTCATTTTAATACAATACTACATTATGCTTTTCTCAAGCTTAATATGCCCGGTCCACGTGGCATCATCACAATTAGCGGAAATACTGAACGGTTTTTTACCTACGGAAGAGGATGCGGCGGCTTTAACAGTCGCGAACTAGATGGCCTCACCAACCAGAAAAAATGATAGGTCGTCAAGACCACGGACACGGTTAGACGAGTCCGGTGCTCCGACACATATACATGAGATTGGTATGATGATCAAACCCTCATAGACGATACCAGGGGCTTCCCGCGTGTAATCAGGGCCACCCCAGCTCAACTTGACTTCTCTAGAATTTTGATAGTTCATTGATAATAACCAATTCTTTTTTTTGGCACGGCAAATTTCACCTAAGTTCTTTCCTTTTACAGATGACAATCGTGCTACACCCGTCCAGGACAGGGCACAACCGAGAAACAGGCGCAGACGTGCAGTAGGGACCCGCCCAAAGGTTTCTTTTTAGATTAAGACCCTGCGTAAACCTTTTTGACTGTCTCTTGTTGCTCACATCCTCCGGATACTCCACACAACCGAGAAGGATGGTGACGTTATTGGCATGTGGCCACGTTAGGATATTGCACGTACCTGAACACATGGGGTTTATTATTAAGGGCATTGTTTAGCCCGGTATATGTTATAAAGACCGAACACCTTAGGGAGTGTTCGGCGTCGCGAGTTTGGCCCTATATGCATCAACTCCGAATCATGTCTTTGGTCAAATGTTGGGTTTTCCCGGTTCCCATGTTTTGGTACCTTACGTTCCGTTATATCGGATAAGGTAGCACTAGGAGAACTACTGTGATTGTGCACTGGTTCATCCGGATGAGCACCTTAGTAGAGAAAGTCGGAAACTGACTGTCATGATATAGCGAGAGACTGGTCAACCACTCGATGACTCAGCAGAATCTTCAGGATTCCTCCGCATTAACGAAGGGACGTTTCCCGGTCATGTACGTACGCGCCCCGTATTCGGATGAGCGCAGAAGTACCAGGGGCTATATAGTAGCCTCACCGTCAAACTCCTATGGCTAAGTGAAAGTGTTACAGCAATATAGTCCGATTGCCTCGTTCGCTGCGCTGCCACCTCCTTAATAGACCAAGACGTTGTATCAAGTGTGGATACGCATTTTCTGTGAACACCCCCGCATTATATGCGTGGGGGCGGAAGCCGACGACTGCAAACTTTCAGGTTATTTACATATATACATAAACGGACGCATAGGAGGCATCATAGTACTTTCAGGCAAAAGTATAAATACAGTGTTGATAACTCAATAAAACATTGTTTTTACAATGGAAGTGCATGTCACTAGAACATAATATTCTTGGAGCACTGAGCCTCTATCAAACGAGCGCCTTGAAGAACTTCTTCAAATTAGTGCTCGGCAGCCACTCGGCCTACGGCCGAACCCTATGTCGCAAAAGTGGTGGCCTCCATCTTCGCCCAGTATGTCTTGACACGGGCAAAGGCCATCTGCGCACCCTCTATGCATGCCGATCTCTTCATAGCATCAATGCGCGGCACAGCACCAAGGAATTGTTGCACTAAACTAAAATAGCTATTCGGCCTTGGCCCTACCGGCCATAGATGATCCACAATGGACCTCATGGCAAGTCCGGACAACCTATGGAGCTCGGCCCACTCAGCCATTCGCTCATTCAATAGCAGCGGATGGACTGGAGCATGAAACTGTGACCAGAACAGATTTTCCACTTCGTGATCATTCTGATCCTCGAAGTACTGGGCCGCATCAGCAGCACTTTCAGCCAAACCCACGTAGGCATGTGCAGAACTCCATAGTCGGTCAAGAGGAGCATACTTCGGATCTCCGAATTTAGTCCAGAACAAGAAGGGATTCCCAGACACGATATCTGCAGTTTGATGCAGCTCCTCCTTCGTCGCTCTAATTTTGGAGCGGGCTTCCTTGGCAGCTACCAGGGCCTTCTCCAGGGCCGTCGCCCTCGCTCGGCTTTCTTCTTCAAGAAGCTGGTAACAGTCAGCGGCATCTTTTAACTCTATAGCCATTTTGGCCATTCTTTCCTTGCTCTCGCAATGCGTGGCCTATTCAGCCCTCAACTCTTCGGCCGCCTTTAGAGTGGCCGCATTGCTACTCCTTGCTTGTTCCTTGGCTGGGGCAAGTTCCGCCCGAAGGGTCTCCACGGTGGCAGCTCCATCTGCAGTCTCAACATATTAAAGATACTAGCATCATGCTCCTCTTATTATGTGACGATCACCAGAGAAATCACTTACCCTGTGCCTTGTCAAGCCGCTGGTTGACAAGCACGATATCGGCATCGGCCGCATCAAGTTGCCGCTTTAGCTCGGTAAACCCATCAGTTCGGCTAGCCACCGGAGCCTCAGCCACCTGCACATAAAGGCAGTCGGGTTATTACCTGGGAATATGATCCTCGGGTTGCCGCCGTTCTCGACGACAACCAGAGTATAAGGGGCTATTGTCTGCATAGGGCACACCTAAAGTGTGCGGTACTATCAAAAACATACACTATTTCACGTACCTCAAAGCTTTTCAGCAGACTCATAAAGGCTTCATGCAATTCGTTTTTGGCGGATGAAATCCTTTCAATTACCGTACCCATCAGTGTACGATGCGCTTCCGAGACGGCCACTTGCCCGAGAAGATCCTTCAGTGCGTCCGACCGCACACTGTACGGTTTCGGACTCTTGCTGCCGCTCTCCTTAGGAGCCGGATACTGGGGATTCCGGGTAGCCAAAGGGTTATCCTCTGGCCTTGGCGGATCTGGAGATACCCTCCACAACGACACTTCAGGGTCGCCCGCCTCATGAGCCGGGGTGTCAAGGGGAGGCGTTTCTCTCTCCATCATCTCCGGAAGAAGATCCCCCGAAGACGAACTTTGTCGAGAAGGGCTACGATCCAGACTACATTTTATAAGCATCGGTTATTGTCTTCGGAAGTAAGGTAGCATATTTTCACTATTAAGTACTTTTTGATTACTTACAGCTTGATAGAGGGCTGATCCCCGCGCCGACATTGTGCTGCAAGAATACCCTCCCAGGCAGGATGCTCTAGCGAAGATTTCTTCTCCCGTTGGGAAACCTTAATTTCTGGATCTTCAGAGGTAGTCCTCCTCCTTCCCCAAGGAGAGAGAATTTCAGATTCTTCCCCCTGGTTATCCTCCCTCGCGGAGGCGCTCATTCCCCCGGTTGGAATGAGTAGCGAGTGAGGCCCGCTTTCACCCTCTTTAATCCCCCCTTCATCTTCCTTTGAGGGCACTAGATAAGGCGCCGGCTCGAGCATCTTGTCCATTACCGGATTATCCAAGCCCTCAAGAAGGGGGGCCGAACACCTAATCACCTTCGCCTTTGTTATCCAGTCCTGGTCGAAGAGCGACTCTTTAGAATGATGCCATGATAAATAAAAGGACAGCGGGTTCGGCCATGGGATTACTTACTTGGGTAGCAGGGCGGTTGCAGCTCAAATCCACATCCTCGGTGGTGTCCGGACACTCTATTTGGTGTCCGAAGAACGATTTGTACATATCTTCGCGTGTCATGCTGACGAATTGTTGAATAGCTTGCGGTCCTTCCGGGTTGAATTCCACATACGGAGGGGCCGACATTTGCAAGGCTGGACTTGACGAACTAGCATAACTTGCATTACCATAACCAGACTGAAATCTCTCTCAAAGAGATCTCAGATATGGCTATGCAATATTGGCACGTCGTTTGCTGGACCCCATCTCATCCCCCTGCTGATCCACGACATCAGTTGTGATGGGGGGCCCAAGAGAAAGGTGGGGGCGGCTACCCACTTGGCACTTCGGGGAGCTGTGATGTAAAACCACTCCCGCTGCCACAATCTGAACACCTCTGTGAAGGAACCCTCTAGCCATCGAGCATCTGCGATTTTTCTTATTAAGGCACCTCTGCACTCTGTGTGCCGCCCCTCGATCATCTTCGGCTTCACATCGAAGGTCTTGAGCCACAGGCCGAAGTGAGGGGTAATGCGGAGGAAGGCCTCACATATGACAATAAATGACGAGATGTGAAGAAGGGAACGGGCCAGATCATGGAAATCCAACCCATAATAGAACATAGGACCCCTAACAAAGGGATCCTGAGCGAGGCCTTGTCCTCGGAGGAAGTGGGAGATGAACACGACACTCTCGGTGGGTTCAGGAGTAGGGATTACCTGCCCTCGGGCAGGCAGCCTATGCAAAATTTCGGCGGTCAGATATCTGGCCTCTCTCAGCTTCTTGATGTCCTCCCCTGTGACAGAGGAAGGCATCCACCGACCTTGAAGGTTGGATCCGGACATAGTTGAAGGTCTGAAGCGCCTGACCTGAGCTTTCGGTGTTAGAACTCGAGGCAGGGGAATGATTGGATTGAGCACGAGAGGGAAGAAAAGGCCTCGTCCTCTTCATAAAGAGGGTGAATATCAAGCGTCCTCCTCGTGGCCGTTTTTGCCTAAGATCTAGGAGTCATACCAACAGGCACGGTTGTGTTACCCACGTCCGTATTGATGAGAATCTTGTAATAAGGGGGACACGATCTCTACTTTGACAAGACGTGACAGAAAAACCACCTCGCAATATGCGCAACGCTGGTTGAGAAAAACGGTTCAGATAAGGACCGGGCCGTGACGTGATGTTGTGCTACCAAAACGTGTCAGCAGATTAGATTTATGGAAATATTATTCTCTCTATGGTGGGGTGTGGAACTTGGTTTGTAGAACCAGACATTATCCTTGTGTTCTAAAATCTTCCATGAAGTATTTGGAGAAGAACCCGCCTTGCAATGCTGAAGACAATACTGCGTGCCGGACTAATCATCATTGAAGCCTGGTTCAGGGGCTACTGAGGGTGTCCTAGATTAGGGGCTCTCCGGACAGCCGGACTATATCCTTTGGCCGCACTGTTGGACTATGAAGATACAAGATTGAATACTTCGTCCTGTGTCCGAATGGGACTCTCCTTGGCGTGGAAGGAAAGCTAGGCAATACAGATGTGTATATCTCCTCCCTTGTAACCGACCTTGGGTAACCCTAGCCCCCTTTGTTGTCTATATAAACCGGAGGGTTTAGTCTGTAGGACAACATACAGTTATACCATAGGCTAGCTTATAGGGTTTAGCCTCTACGATCTCGTGGTAGATCAACTCTTGTAATACTCATATCATAAAGAACAATCAAGCAGGATGTAGGGTATTACCTCCATCAAGAGGGCCCGAACCTACGTAAACATCGTGTCCCTTGCTTCCTGTTACCATCCGCCTTAGACGCACAGTTCGGGACACCTTACCCGAGATCCGCCGGTTTTGACACCGACAGAATCCCTTGAGCCCTTCGAAGTTGCCCTTCAAGAACTCAAATCCACCGTGCGCTGGCCCCAATGTGGGTGCCAACTATCATGGAATTGTCACGACAGATGTCCTAGTGAAAGGACTTAGTCGTAGGGCCATCGCAACTAGGAAGCTTAAAGGGGTTAATTGGGACAAAGGACACGAGAGGTTTATACTGGTTCAGCCCCTTACGGTGAAGGTAAGGCCTAGTCCAGTTGTTGTTGTATTGCTAGGTTTCGATGACCAAGGAGCGAATCTGCTTGCTTGGTTATCGATCTGTTGTTTCTTGTCCTAGGCCGCTGCCAAGTCATCCCCTTATATACATGGGTTGATGCCTCGCAGGCTATAGAGTCCCGGTCGACTCAGAAAATGTGTCTGGCTCGGTGACTTCTTTTATATGCCTTTCTTTACATGTCTTTATTTACATATGGCGGTTTACAATATTGGGCCTTAAGCCACCTCTGGGCCTAGGCCTTCTACAATTCTTAATAAACTATCACCTTGAATATTACTGGGCTTCTCTTAACAACCCACCATTAGAAGAATTTGTTGCTTTTATGGGTGCTTATGAAATTGAATCTATGTTCAAAGAATATGAAAATCTTTATGATACTGTTTACAGACCTGAAAATTTAGCTATCCTTAAATATTGTTATGAGAATTATGAATACAATTCCAACATTGATGCGTTTATTGAGAAAGTCTCTGATGTCCAAGAAGAGACTAATATTTTGCAGGAATCTATGGAAGAAGAAATTGACGAAACTGTGAGCTCATTGGATGAAAAAGATGAGGAGGAGAGCGAAGAACAAAAGGAGGAAGAGCGGATTGATCACCCGTGCCCACCTTCTAATGAGAGTAACTCTTCAATGGATACATGTTTTAATTTCCCTTCATGCTTACGAAGGATGAATGCTATCATAATTCCTATGATCCCGTTGATTCTTTTGAAATATCCCTTTTTGATGATGCTTGCTTTGCTTGTGGCGAAGATGCCAATATGAATTATGCTTATGGAGATGAACTTGCTATAGTTCCTGATGTTAAACATGAAATTGTTGCTATTGCACCCACGCATGATAGTCCTATTGTCTTTTTGAATTCTCCCGACTAAACTATATCGGAGAAGTTTGACCTTATTAAGGATTATATTGATGGGTTGCATTTTACTACAACACATGATGATTTTTATGAGTATAATATGCATATGCTTGCTGCTCCTACTTGAAATTATTATGATAGAGGAACTATATCTCCACCTCTCTATGTTTCCGACATGGTAAAATTGCAAGAAACTGTTTATACTATGCATTGGCCTTTACTATGTGTGCATGAATTGTTCTTTTATGACATGCCGATGCATAGGAAGAGAGTTAGACTTCGTAAGTGCTTGATATATGTTTCCTTGTGATCACTACTAAATGCCAAATCATTGCTAATTAAAATTGGCTTTGATATACCTTGGGATCCAGGTGGATTCACTACTTGAGCACTATATGCATAGCTTAATGGCTTTAAAGAAAGCACTGCCAGGGAGACAACCCGGAAGTTTAAGAGATTCATTTACTTCTGTTTAGTGCTTTTATATAGTTTAAAGACAAGAAAAATATAGAGGGGAACCCAAAAAAATTTCAAAAATGAAAGCGAAAGTGAGAAAGATGAGCATTGTTGAAGTGGGAGCTTGCCTTGAACTTTGTTCATGCTCACAGAAACTTTGGGAATCTTAATTACAGAAAGTTTTCAACAAATATAATTATCCCCTTGTACAATTCCATTGTATTATAAAAATAATGTGCCAAGGTTTGCCTTTAGGATGTTTACTTTGCTTGTTGGTTTGTACGGTGCAGGACAGAAACTTTGTCTATAGTGTGTGATTTTACATTTTTTTTACTGGAACGTCAAATGGTTTTGATTCTTTTTGCACTGTCTTTATATGAAAATTGTATATTTTCCTAATTTTGGTAGAATTTTTTAAGTACTAGAAGTATGGTGAATCTTCATATTATTATATACTGTTCTGTTTTAGACAGAGTCTGTTTTTTATGCATAGTTTGCTTGTTCTAACTATCGATTTATATCAGTGGATTAAGCCATGAAAAAGTTATGTTACAGTAGACACAATGCAAAAACAAAATATGAATTGGTTTGCAACAGTACTTAGAGTAGTGATTTGCTTTATTATACTAACGGATCTTACCGAGTTTTCTTTTGAAGTTTTGTGTGGATGAAGTGTTCGATGATCGAGAAGGTCTCGATGTGAGAAGAAGGAAGAGAGGAAAGAGCTAAAGCTTGGGGATGCCCGAGGCACCCCAAGTAAATATTCAAGGAGACTCAAGCGTCTAAGCTTGGGTATACCCCGGAAGGCATCCCCTCCTTCTTCAACAAATATCGGTATGTTTTTGGATTCGTTTCATTCATGCGATATGTGCAATCTTGGAGCGTCTTTTGCATTTAGTTTTCATTTTTATTTTATGCACCATGCTGGTATGAGATAGTCCTTGGTTGATTTATAGAATGCTCTATGCACTTCACTTATATCTTTTGAGTATGGCTTTATAGAATGCTTCATGTGCTTAACTTATATCATTTGAAGTTTGGATTTCCTGTTTTTCTTTACATACAAAACTGCCATTTGTAGAATGCTCTTTTGCTTCACTTATATTTGTTAGAGCGTGGGCGTATCTTTTGTAGAAAGAATTAAACTCTCTTGCTTCATATATATCTATTTATAGAGATGACAGGAATTGGTCATTCACATGGTTAGTCATAAAATCCTACATAAAACTTGTAGATCACTGAATATGATATGTTTGATTCCTTGCAATAGTTTTGCGATATAAAGATGGTGATATTAGAGTCATGATAGTGGGTAGTTGTGGATTGTAGAAATAATTGTGTTGGAGCTTGTGATTCCCGTAGCATGCACGTATGGTGAACCGTTATGTGATGAAGTCGGAGCATGATTTATTTATTGATTGTCTTCATTATGAGTGGCGGTCGCGGACGAGCGATGGTCTTTTCCTACCAATCTATCCCCCTAGGAGCATGCGTGTAGTACTTTGTTTCGATGACTAATAGATTTTTGCAATAAGTATGTGAGTTCTTTATGACTAATGTTGAGTCCATGAATTATACGCACTCTCACCCATCCACCATTGCTAGCCTCTCTAGCACCGCGCAACTTCTGCTGGTACCATAAACCCACCATATACCTTCCTCAAAACAGCCACCATACCTACCTATCATGGCATTTCCATAGCCATTCCGAGATATATTGCCATGCAACTTCCATCATCATCATGTACATGACTTGAGCATTCATTGTCATGTTGCCATGCAACTTCTAGCAGCAGTGGCCGCTGGATGTCCATCCAAGGGATGTCGTGCTTCTTCTTCAATCTTGGATATTCTAGCTTCACCCGCCCAAAAAATGATTCCTCCCCCTCACATCTGGGGCACATCGTTTCGGAAGCTGACCTGTGGGCCTACTAAGTTGACGATTCTAGCTGCAGTGACCGTATGATGTCCATCCAACGGCCGTCGTGCTTCTTCAACCTCTGGTCTTCTTGCTCCAGCCGCCCAAAGCAGCGCCGGTCATGCCGCCTGCTCCTGCCTCCCGTGGCCGGTTGTGCTGGCGCGCAGGCCTCACCGCCCCCTACTACTCCCACCGCTGGCCAGGGCATCCCTCCACTCACCCACACCTCCTGTTATTCTGCGGCGCTGGCAGCCTCACACCGCAGCAGAACCAGTGAACCCTCGTACTCCTCTCCGTGTGGGCATCCACTGCCGCGTCTTCCCCGGCTCCACGTCGTCCCCTTCCTAGGCCTCGTCGTCGTCCACCGCCCTGGTGCTGTCGGCACGGCGTGGTCAACATGGTCAAGGAACGACTTCCATCGGAAGAGTACCGTACGGGGAGAGGCTGACAGCCTAGTCTACGGCAGCCGCAAGGATGTGCCTCCTTATTACGCAGAAAATAATTACCCATCCACCTGACAGTGGGGACCCACCGGACGGGCCACCGTATTTGGCAAAAAAATGTCCCCCCCCCGACTGCTGAAACACACCGGACGGGCCAACGTATTTCGCGAAAAAAATGTTCCCCCCGTTGTCAGCTCGGACCCACCGGAGGTGCCTCCTTATTACGCACAAAAAACGAATACTCCCCCTACTAGTTGGGACCCACCTGGGTGGGAGGCTAACTTGTGGGCCTACTAAGATGACGGGGACAGAGAGCTTTGTCAATTAGTCAATATGAACGATTCTAGCTCCAGTGACCGTACGATGTCCATCCAACGGCCGTAGTGCTTCTTCAACCTCTGGTCTTGTTGCTCCAGCCGCCCAAAGCAGCGCCGGTCATGCCGCATGCTCCTGCCTCCCGTGGTCGGCTGTGCTGCCCCGGAGGCCTCACCGCCCCCTACTATTCCCACCGCTAGCCAGGACATCCCTCTACTCACCCACACCCCCTCATATTCTACGGTGACGGCAGCCTCACACCGCAGCGAACCAGTGAACCATCGTACTCCTCTACGCGTGGGCATCCATTGCCGCGTCTTCCCCGGCTCCGCGTCGTCACCTTCCTAGGCCTCGCCGTCGTCCACCGCCCCGGTGCTCTTGGCGCGGCGTGGTCAACGTGGTCAAGGAATGGCTTCCATCGGATGTGGATTGTACGTGGAGATGCTGACAGCTGGGTCCACTGCTGCAGCAAGGAAGTGCCTCCTTATTACGCGCTTCCTCCACCTGACAGCGGGGACCCACCGGTCGCGCCACCGTATTTCACGAGAAAAACGTTTCCCCCTGACTGCTGGGACCCACCAGCTACATCTTCGCACGCAAGGAAGTGCCTCCGGGCAAAAACAAAAAAACACGATTCGCCCCCCTGACTACTGGGACACACCAGCTACATCTTCGCACGCAAGGAAGTGCCTGACAGTTAGGACCCACCTGGTCAAAGCGTACGTAGCATTGTCATTCTGGTCGTGAACGTGTACGTACATACTGGTTGATGTAGAGGCGCGCACATGTCATAGTAGAGGCACGCACATAGCATGTATACGTACGTACAACGACCAGTGTGCAAGAAAGAAAATATGGCCACATACGTACATACGGGCAGGGTCTCGAACGCCGACTCGCGCATACGTACGGCCAGGGCTCGTGTACATGGCTGGGTCGGAATGGAGAAATAGCGTCGTCGTCGTGTTCATGGGGAGCCAACCGGCTGGGTCAAAACGGAATGCGTACCGCAAACAGCCGAAGGAATGTTCATCGAGAGGGCTTAGACGGAACAGCCGACGGAAACGAGGCCTGGCGTACCGCAAAACGGAGGAAACGGACCTCCTACGGTCGAAACGGGGGTCCTATAGATCGGGAGGGGTGTGGCGTACCGCAAAACGGAGGAAACGGACTTGTGTTGGAGCGCTACGGTCGAAACGGGGGTCCTGTTCATCGCGAGGGGTGTGGCGTACCGCAAAACGGGACTCCACGGGATATTGTTCATCTCCACCGTCGACCCCCTCCAGCCTCCACGGGCTACTGTTCACCCACCGTCGACCTCCTCCAACCTCCACCTGCGACTGTTTATCCATGGGCTCCTGTTCATCCAGCCTCCACCGCGCGCTACTCCATCGGCTACTGTTCAACCAGCCCTCTCCACGGGCTCCTGTTCAACCACCCCTCCACAGGCTACTGTTCAACCAGCCCTCCACCATCTACTGTTCATCCTGCCCTCCACCACACCGCTCCCGATGAACCGGACCCCCGTTTCGACCGTAGCACTCCAACACAAGTTTGTTTCCTCCGTTTTGTGGTACACCACACCCCTCCCGATCAACAGGACCCCCGTTTTGACCGTAGGAGGTCTGTTTCCTCCGTTTTGCAGTACGCGAGACCCCTCCCGATGAACAGGATCCCGTTTCGAATGTGGCCGGTCGAACACAAGGCCGTTTCCTCCGTTCTGAGGTATGCCAGGCCTCGTTTCCATCGCCTGTTCCGTCCAAGCCCTCCCGATGAACACGACACATTCCATTGCCTCCCCATGAACACGACGCATTCCGTTGCCTCCCCATGAACACGACAACGATGATGTTTCTTTGTTCCGACCCAGCCATGTACACGAGCCCTTGTCGTACGTATGCGTGAGTAGGCGTTCGAGACCCCGCCCGTATGTACACGTACGTGGCCGTATTTTCTTTCTTGCACCCTGGCCGCTGTACGTACGTGTACAAGCTATGTGCGCGCCTCTACTACGACACCTGCGCGCCTCTACATCGACCAGTATGTACGTACACGTTCACGACCAGAATGACAACGCTACGTACGCTTCGACCAGGTGGGTCCCGACTGTCAGGCACTTCCTTGCCTGCGAAGATGTAGCTGGTCGGTCCCAGCAGTCAGGGGGCAAATCATTTTGTTTTTTTGCCCGGACGCACTTCCTTGCATGCGAAGATGTAGCTGGTGGGTCCCAGCAGTCAGGGGGAAATGTTTTTTTGCGAAATACGGTGGCCCGTCTGGTGGGTCCCGCTGTCAGGTGGAGGAATAATTATTTTGCACGTAATAACGAGGCACTTCCTTGCTGCGGCTGTGGACCCAGCTGTCAGCCTCTCCACGTACAGTCCATGTCCGATGGAAGCCGTTCCTTGACCACGTTGACCACGCCGTGCCGAGAGCACCAGGGCGGTGGACGATGGCGAGGCCTAGGAAGGGGACGACGCGGAGCCGGGGAAGGCGCGGCAGTGGATGCCCACGCGTAGAGGAGTATGAGGGTTCACTGGTTCGCTACAGTGTGAGGCTGCCGTCACCGCAGAATAACAGGGGGTGTGGCTGAGTGGAGGGATGGCATGGCCAGCGGTGGGAGTAGTTGGGGACGGTGAGGCCTCCGCCGCATCGCAGCCGGCCACGGGAGGCAGGAGCACGAGGCACGACCGGCGCTGGTTTGGGCGGCTAGAGCAAGAAGACCAGAGGTTGAAGAAGCTCTACGGCTGTTGGATCGACGTTGTACGGTCACTGGAGCTAGAATCGTGCATATTGACTAAGTTGACAAAGCCCTCCGTCCCCGTCAACTTAGTAGGCCCACAATTCAGCCTGCCACTATACTGGGTCCCAGCTAACAGGGGGAGTATTCATTTTTTTGTGCGTAATAAGGAGGCACTTCCTTGCGTGCGAAGATATAGCTGGTGGGTCCGAGCTGTCAGCGGCGGTAACATTTTTTTCGTGAAATACAGAGGCCCTTTCGGTGGGTCCCTGATGTCAGGTGGAGGAATCATTATTTTGCGCGTAATAAGGAGGCATTTCCTTGCGTGCGGCCGTGGACCCAGCTGTCGGCCTCTCCACGTAAAGTCCACTTCAGATGCATGTCGGTCATTGACCACGTTGACCAGGCCACGCCGAGAGCACCAGGGTGGTGGACGACGGCGAGGCCTAGGAAGGGAACGACAACGAGGCAGTGAAGACTCGGCAGTTGTTTCCCACGCGGAGGGGAGTATGACTGTACAAGGGTTTACTAGTTCGTCTGCCGTCGCCGGAGAATAACAGCAGGTCTGGGTGAGTAGAGGGATGGCTAGGCCAGTGATGGGAGTACTGTCGGGCGGTGAGGCCTATGCAGCAGCATAGCCCGCCGCGAGGAGGAGGGAGCAGGCAGTCTCGCTGGCGCTTGTTTGAGCGGCTGGAGCAGGAAGAGCAGAGATTGTAGAAGCACGACGGCCGTTGGATGGACATCCAATGGTCAGTGCTTGTGCGTCACCTTTTTTTAGGAAAGCCTCAAATCTGTGGAAAACAGCATACAACCCATCTGCCATTATTTCTAATAATTTACAGCCCATTTGCTAATTCTTAAGGTTTTTTTGGAACCCATATTATTTTTGTTAGCATTACATCCCATATTGTGGCAACGGTTAAAAAATTATACGAAATTTTGCATATTTCGGTGCGGTCCGGACTCTTTTTTATCCTGAAATTTCGACTCACATTCAAACTGATTTTGAAAATAAATGTATATCAATATAAAATCCAACAAATTCTCCACGCATAAAAATTAATGTAATTTAAAATCATTAAATGAAAAAGAAAGATATTTGAAACTAATTGCCGGTTTGATGTGTTTTTAAAATGTACAGCCCATTTCTCAATACTGATGGGCCATTTTCTCGGCCAGCCGAATGAAAGCTCTCTCGTCTTGAAAGATTTGTAGCCCAACAGGCCTGACAAAGCGACTTACTTGGCAAATCACAAAAAAACTAGGCTGTGGCCATGGACCCAGCAGTCAGCCTCTCCACGTACAGTACTCTTCCGATCGATGTCGTTCCTTGACCACGTTGACCACGCTGCGCGAAGAGCACCACAGCGGTGGACGACGGCGAGGCCTAGGAAGGGGACGACGCGGCAGTGGAAGCCCGCACAGAGAGGACTACGAGTGTTCACTGGTTCGGCTGCGGTGTGAGGCTGTCGTCGCCGCAGGGCCTGGCCAGTGGTGGGAATAGTAGGGGCGATGAGGCCTCTACGTCAGCACAGCCGGCCACGGGATCCAGGAGCATGCGGCACGACCGGCGCTGCTTTGGGCGGCTGGAGCAAGAAGACCAAAGGTTGAAGAAGCACTATGGCCGTTGGATGGACATCGTACGGTCATTGGAGCTAGAATCGTTCATATTGACCAAGTTGACAAAGCCCTTCGTCCCCGTCAACTTAGTAGGCCCACAAGTTAGCCTCCCAGCAAGGTGGGTCCCAGCTAGCCGTGGGAGTATCCATTTTTTGTGCGTAATAAGGAGGCACTTCTGGTGGGTCCGAGTTGACAGCGGGGGAATGTTTTTTTGCGAAATATGGTGGCCCGTCCGGTGGGTCCCAGCAGTCAGGGGGAAACCATTTTTTCGCAAATTACTGATGGCCCGTCCGGTGGGTCCCCGCTGTATGGTGGAGGAATAATTATTTTCCGCGTAATAAGGAGGCACTTCCTTGCGGCTGCTGTGGACCCAGCTGTCAGCCTCTCCACGTACAGTACTCTTCCGATGGAAGTCGGTCGTTGACCACGTTGACCACGCCGCGCCGAGAGCACTAGGGCGTCGTTGACCACGTTGACCACGCCACGCCGCACCCACAAGTTAGCCTCCCACTATGCTGGGTTCCAGCTGGCAGGGGGAATATTCATTTTTTTAGCGTAATAAGGAGGCACATCCTTGCGTGCGAAGATAGCTGGTGGGTCCGACATGTCAGCAGGGGGCACTTTATTTCGCGAAATACAGAGGCCCTTCCGGTGGGTCTCAGATGTCAGGTGGAGGAATAATTATTTTGCGCGTAGTAAGGAGGCATTTCCTCTTGTGTGGCCATGGACCCAGCTGTCAGCCTCTCCACGCACAATCTACTTCTGATGGTGTCATTCGTTGACCACGCTGCACCAAGCGCATCCAAGGTGGTGGATGACGGCAAGGCCTCGGACAGCAATGAGCTGGAGATGGGAAGACGCGGGAGTAGAGTCGCAGACAGAGAAGTGTACGAGGGTTAACTTGTTCAAGTGTGGTGTGGTTCGGCAGTCGGTGGAGAAGAACAGGAGGTGAGGAGGGGGTGGAGGGATGGCCTGGCCAACGGTGGAGTAGCGCTTCATAGCGAAGCGTGCTAAGCAGAGCTGCTAGCAGCAGGAGGTGGGAGGTGGTCCCGGCGGCGCTGGAGGAAGAAGACGAGATATTGAAGATGGATGTCGGTCGTTGGATGTAAATCCAATGGCTAACATGTCAGAATCATTTGTTGACTAAATTGACAACGACTTGCATTGGCTTCGACCTATTGGCCCACATTTCAGCCTCCAAAAATGTGGCACGTATTCAACCCATTTTTTCAGAATTTACTGTCTTTTTTTGCGCGGTAGAATTTGCAGTCAATTTGATCTTTTTTTTGAATTATAGCCATTAGCTGGGCTGGGTGAACAAATAATGTAGCATCCATGCGGCCCGTTTATTTTATTTCCAAAAATTATAGCCCATTTGCACTTTCTCGAAATACACGATTTTGCTGGGCTGATTCTAATTATAATGTTGGGTTGGGCCAGCAATGTTATCAAAAAATAAAAAGGGGCTGAGCATTTTGTTATAAATATATTTAAATAATAAGTGATATTATTACATTCGTCCTTAAATTTACAGTCTTACCAAGCTTTATATAATAACATATAAATTTTTTTTTTTAGAAAAACAGGGAGCATCTCCCCGGTTCCATTGCAGAGAACGAAACCACAACATATTCTGATACAGCAGCTCAAGGAGCAGTTCGAAAGCGAAGGTAGAAAAGCTTCAAACTAGGGGGTGGATGAACAAGTTCTCTGAATAACACAAATCACCCGAGCGGTGCCAAAGGCAGAGCGGATAGAGCACTCAAATGACACAAGGAGGGTCCAGCGAAGCCTTCATGGTCTTCAGCCAAGGGGCCGTGTCAGCCTGCGGCGACCAGTAAGCAAGCGGAGACACCGGGCTGGAAGGCGTAGCATGGTGGATGTCCCTCTTTTTCGGCGCCAGGTGCCCATCATCTTCATCAGAGATCTTGAGACGAGCCCTCGGGTCCAGCCCCAGAGCAGGTCGAGCCTTGTTCAGCCACAAGTGATCGCCAACGGTTTCTGGAGGGATCTTGTTAGGGTTTCCACGAAGCTCATCAACTTGTCCTTGTCCGATTCGGATGAGAGAATCTCCCAGTTCCTCACCATGTTCCTGATCAACCTCAAGACCTGCGGAATGGAAATCCAGGAGGTGTTACTGAAAATCATAGCATTTCTATATTTCCAGAGGCACCAAAGGACAGCTGAGCTAATAGTGTTTAAAACTGAGCACTTTTTGGTAGCAATCAAGAATCTGGCGACAGATTCGAAGGATGAGCCAATCTGACTAGAGAAATATACCTCAATGTGGGTCCAGAGATGTTTAGAACCTATACATTAAAAAATAGGTGAGAACAAGACTCTTGTTCCAAGCAGTAAACACAATCAAGGGGTTTGATGATGTGTCTCTTCCTAAGGTTATCCCTAGTCATCAATTTGTTTTTGGAGAGAAGCTAGAGAAATACATGAATTTTAGGGGGAACTCTCAATTTCCAGACAGCAGGTATAAACACGGGTTGAACCCCTCTAAAGTTGATAACATGATAGAGGGAGCTGGAGGAATACTTCCCCTTATTGTCCAGATGCCAAATCAGGGCATTCGGCTTGGCAGTGAAGGTAATGCTTTTGGCAATTTGCTCCAACTAGAACCATTGTTCCATGAGACTATCACTAAAGTTTCTTCTAAAAGAGAGTTTTAAGCATTGACCGTCCCAAACTTCATTAAAACTTTTGTTAAGCTCATTGCGGACAGAGTAAATATGCCAAAATTGGACTGCTAGGGGGCATGTGCCAAACCAAGTATCTTCCCAGAACCTGGTTCTGCTCCCATCCCCTATGTTCCATCTGTAGCCAAATTTCACAGCATGCATAATAGATTTTAATCCTTTCGAGAATCTAGAGGTCTTAGGGTTGGAGGAAGGGACAAAAATATTAGGTTTATTTCCTAGGTATTTATGGGCAATAAGAAGCTTCCAGGGTTTCAGTTCTTCCTCATAGAATCTTTTAATCCAAGACCCTAGAAGACAGATGTTAATTTCTTGGAGGTTAGGTATGTCTAGGCTTCCAAAATCTTTTTTCATAGAGGCTAGGGCCCAATTAGCAAGGTGTAGCTTCCTATTTCCCTCAAAATCATTCCAAAAGCAATGAGACATCTGAGAATTGATGAGGTTCACTGCCCATTTAGGGAACTTGAAGAAGGAGAGAAGATACACTGGAATGCTAGCCAAACAAGCTTGTATGAGGATCAATCTACCTCTGTAAGAGAGAAGTTTGCCCCTCCACCCAGCAATCCCTTTAATGATTTTATCCTAAAGGGGTTGGATATCCTCTCTCCTCAGTTTATCATAGTGGAGAGAGATACCTTGGTACTTAATGGGGAAGTTACCTTTATTACAGACTAGAATAGAGAGTAAGTCAGCAAACTCCTGATCATCCAAGTTGATAGGGATGAGTTCACTTTTAGAGTAGTTGATTCTCATGCCTGAGACTTGTTCAAACCAGGTTAGAACAATTTTCAGATTGCTAGAATGTGTGGAGCCATTGTCTAAGAAAAGGATGGTATCATCTGCATATTGAAGGCAGATGATGCCACCAGGGCAGACCTCAGGACAGAGCCCTGCAATCAGACTATGATCAGCAACTTTGCTCAGCATTTTAGTAAGAACGTCCACTACTAAATTCAACAAAAGCAGGGAGATGGGGTCACCTTGCCTAAGACCTTTATCAGCAAGGAAAAATCACTTTCACAGTTATTTAACTTAACCCCAACAGATTCCCCATGAGTAAGTTGCTGGATCCAACTCTCCTCTATGAAAGGCTTGGAAAAGATCTAAGAGATCATTTTTCACCAAGTCCCAAAAGTGCTGGTAAAACAAGAAGGGAATCCCATCAGGACCAGGAGCCCCATCAGGATAAGAGCTAAAAATGGCTTCCTTCACCTCTGTCTCTGAAAAAGGGGCTTCTAGCAGCTCATTTTCAGCAGGAGAGACTTTTTCAGAAGGAGAGAAAAAATTGTTTTGTAGAGAGAACCCATAAGGGTTTTCTTTCTTAAACAGGTATTTGTAGAAGTCACTAGCCACTTTTAGCATCTCATCTACCTCAGTAACAGGGCCATTAGGGCCATCAAGGGAGTGAATGAGGGTTTTCCTCCTCCTCTGGTTAGCTACTACCTGGAAGTAAGCAGTATTTCTATCACCCTTCTTAATGTTCCTATCTCTAGACCTTTGTTTGGCTTTGATTTCTTCTTGAAGCCAAATTTTCTTGAGCTCTCCATGGACAAAGTTTAATCTATTAGTCTCAGCCTCAAAGAGGTCAGTGGTTTCTGCCTTAATATCTAGATAATCAAACTCAAGGAGGAGAAGCCTTTTGTATCTTCTAAGATTAGCTTCCTCATTGGAGTTCCACCCTTTGGTAGTTCTTCTAAATCTCCTGATTTTGATCTGCCAATTTTCTAGGGGGCAGCTGTTCCCAGTAGGCTCATTCCAGATTTTCCTGACTAGCTCAGTAAAAACTATTGCTCTTTGGAGTTTGGTTAAGACCAGAGTCCCAGAGCAAAGGAATGTGGTCACTACCACATCTGGGCAGAGCTCTACAACTAGAAAGGGAAAAAACTATCTTATTCTGTGTCACAGACAATTCTATCAATGGTGGGCATAATCTTGGAGTAGCACTTCCAACATATCTAGCAGAACTGTGGGTTTTCCTTCTGACAGGGCAATTCTCAACTTTATGGGTAACCATTTTATAGATAAAACAACTCTTGGGATTGACACATTTATCCAAATGATGCCCAGGTTCCCCACAGTTGTAGCAGATCACCTCAGAGTATGCCATAAGGCCTGAAGCAAGAGCAGGAGCAGTTTTCTGGATGTCCTATGTCTTCTTTTGCTGATTCTTGCCTTGAGATTTCCCACTGATCTGAGAGTCAGAACCACCAGCAGATTGATCTTCGGCAATCACAGGAGCCTGCCAAGATTGTGCCCCCATTTGGGGCGGAGGTGGGCTATACCACTACCCAACCGGCGCTCCCCCTATTGTGATAGGGGAAATTCATCGGAGTTCCTGGTTCCTTCTCATCCTCAAGCCAGATGTTGTCTCTTAGGAAGCAGAATTAACCACCAGACAGCTCAATTGAAGCAGATTGCAAGCCTAATTTCAATCTTCTGCAGGTTTGGGGGAGAGCTAAGGTAGGGGATCCACCTGCTCCAGCCCAGGTGGCGTGCTGGTGGGCAGGAGTCCAGTCAAGCATTCCCATCTCACAGCACGGCATGGATCTCCTAAATTCACTTCTCCTTTCACCCATCGAACGAACGCAATCGGCGGCTCACTGGGGTGGGGCATCCTATGCTTCTCCGAGAAATCTCCTTTGAAGTAGATCCACAGGGCTAGATTCAGCAGCTCCAATCCACATGTTCCTTGCACATCCGAGCATACCAGCGCAAGTGAGAGAACGGTTTCGGTCCCTCCTTGGCTTCCTCCCTCGCAGCATCCTCCTCTGCTTCCCTCCATTCGCGCGTGCACTGGGTCCAGGAGAGAGCTTCGTCGCGGATCTGCATCGCCCGCTCCCTCCATCTCCTCCCTCGAGTCTCCCACAGCACCACCGGCGCGACAGAGTCGAGCGGCTCGAGCATCCGCGGGATGGCTTTGTAGACATGTGGGAGATGCATCTTGTACATCTTCCTGTCTTCCAGCCATTCCCCTGTGGATATGGCCGGCGACTCCATGGGGCGCGTGAGCGGACATGCTGAGGGGGGCAGGCGCGCCCGGAGTCAGGAGGCGGGGGGTGGCGGCGAGGGTGGATGTGGTGGCGGGGGCGAAGGGGATCGCGAGAGCGGTCATCTATTTTCCAATTATGTGAACTAAACAGTCAGCATATAAAATAATTTAAATGTATACTATAATATAGTTAGAAGGGAAACATAAGTTGGACCTTGCGTTCCTATTCTTATATAGAAAAATAGAACAGACCTCTGCGTTTTCTTTAAAAAATACATAAGTTGGGCTGCCAAAAATAAAACCGCGGATGGGAGGTCCATAGGCCGGTCGATACATGACGACCCTAAGAAAATACAAACAGGCCTATGGACCTCCTATCCGAGGACGTGGGCTACACATGTTAAAAATGAAAGCCTAGACGAGGCAGCCCAGAACCACGTCCAACACTTGCCAAAACTTCGTCCCTCGTTTTCTCCGTGTTTCGCACACTCGACATTGTGTGGGCATTTTGACTGTGCATCATATGAAGATGTGCTATGCATGAATGTTGATCAGCATGATGTTAACTGGCTGGTAGTTCCATTTTCAACCATGAATAAAACTTCCAACATGATGTTAACCCTGTTTGAAAAGGCCATGTTAATATAAATGCTCTGCCTCTGAAAGTTGCAGCTTCTTATCTGAAACTGAACTTGCAGTTTCTTATCTGAAACTGAAACTTGCAGTTTCTTCTCTGAGAATCACATTGTCTGCACTTTTATACTCCTATGAAACTACATTTTTTAAGTGTTAAAAATAGATATCTAGAATTCATAAAATACTTCATATGCTCAATACTGCAAATCTGAAATTCAAAAGACATTCATATCTGAAAGTACTCTCAAAATACACAAGACAGAACACAATTCACAACCTGCAAATACTGACAACCCTAAGCTCCTCCTGACAATTCACAACCTACCCGACTATTGGGCTCGGGGGGCAGCCCCCTCCTATTCCTCGGCGGCAGATAGCCGCCCCGTGAGACGATGTAAACGGCGAGGGAGATGATGGCGGGGAAGCATCATCGGGCCAACTGCTTTTCTCCTCTTGAAGTTGGGTTCGGTCGACGAAGACTCCACCGGCTCGCTCTGGCAAGACACCCTCTCAAACGACACCCTGTAGATGCTCGATCCTTTAATCTCTGGTGGATGCTCCATCTGGGATCGATACTCCCACCACCGCTCCCTCACGATCGGATTCGGTGAATCTGTTTGCTCCATGGCCCAGAGGAGCAGCTCTATGTACTCCGACATGATTCCCTCCGGGAGTATCGCCGCCTTTTCGCTCTGTTGCAGATATTTGGCTATGAATGTCGCAGTCGCCGCTAGTTGGTCCTTGTTGTCAAACCAAGACTGTATCTCCAACATCCTAGCTAGCTTCACAGGGTCGCCGTCTGCGATCCTCGCGTATCGGTTGTACTCCTCCATCGATCTACTTCTCCACAGCACCTTCACTCGCCGGCGGTGGTTTTTGAATGGAAGAGGAGAGGAGCAGCGCTGGATTTGGATTAGAATGGGAGAGGAGCGACGCTGGTTTTGGACTAGAATAGGAGAGGAGGGGCGGTGGTTTTGAAATGGAAGAGGAGAGAAACGGCGCTGCATTTAGATTGGAAGAGGAGAGGAGCGGCGGTGGTTTAAGATGAGAAGAGCGGAAGAGCGGAGCTGGTCTTGGAAGTATTTTTTTTGTTGTTTCGCGTATTCTGGGTCAAAGTTTGACCACGTACTGTATTTGACAAGCAAAATGTGAATGCATGTCACCAAATTGATTTTGATTTTGATCCAATCAGAGCGCGCCGGCCCTCTCGTCCAATCCTAAATCGCTGTCGCACGCTCCTCTCCCTCTTCTCAATTGCAAAACCACCTCCTCTCCTTTCCATCATCTCCATTCCAAAACCACCGTCTCGCCTCTCCCTCTTCTCTGTTGCAAGACCACCGTCTCTCCTCCATTTTCTAGACACTTTGCTCCATGGCGCGGTCGCAATCCACGGATACAAAATTAGTATATTGTATACTATTTAAAAGTCGGGGGAGGGGCTTTTCCTACGCGGTAGGCGGCAGGGCAGTTCCGCCTAGTCGGTTCGACAGAGACGCGAGAAGACGAGGGAGTAGGCTACTGCAAACATAGGGCGGTGTGATTTGAGAGCGAGTTACTATTGGACAGGTGGGGCCCCGTGATTCGACTTGCCATTATCATTTTAACTGCGGCGCTACGACCGGCGTGAGTCTCCCAGATTCCTGACCACCTCCATATCGGTGCCTCTCCCAATGCTCCACCATGTAGTAGAGGCTGGCTCTTGCATGAGAGGCCACTTCTCCACTTTTTCCTTGCCTCTCTTTCCTCCACATATGCAAAAATGCCATGTAAAGCACACTATTGTACTTACTTTTACTTGCTCCTACAGGTGCTTAAGCTTGCCACGTAAGCATAAAGTCTGATGTGGCAAGTTAATCAAAAAGAGAGAGACTAGTTTGGTGACCCAAGGTAGAAACGGTGCTAAGCGCGTGTACCAAGGTGAAAAGACAATTTTGAGTTTATAGCTAATTAAATGAAGCAAACTTAGCAACACCATTTCATTGGAAGAGGTCACTCCTTGGCAAATGCAATAAATACACACGCTTAGCACCGTTTCTTCCTTGAGTACGAAGAAAGAGATAGAGAGGAGTAAAAAAATACACTTATAGCCAACCTTGTTGTAGTATGAGTGACTAAGTGATGACTATGTATGACATGCCAACATCAGATAGGCTAACGCACCATGTTAAATCTCCAAGGGCGCGACCGCGTGAGCGACGCGACGGTCATGGTAGGCGTGACCATGATACAAGCTGCTGGCAGCCCTTGGATCTGAGATCAAATGGTCGCATGCTAAGTTGCTGAAAATTTGTAGAATAACCCTCCAGGATAGGATATTCACCCATAGGTCTAGAATCACGACTTGCAACCATTCGATCTCAGATCCAAGGGCTCTCGGAAGCCCGTATCATGGGAGAATGGAAAGCCACTACCCTGTCATTCGCACGCTGGCAGTTCGCTCCTACTCGTCCCTGCACGTCCTTCAATACTATGGCGGTTCGCTCCTAGTCGTCCCGTCCATTCACATTACGGCAGTTCCACTAATCCAAACCCTCCTCCCAAATCCATGGCGTCCCACATCTCCACGGTCGGCGGTGAGTACAAGGTTAGAACCATCATCGGTGATGAGTTCGACATCATCTACACCCGTTCTTCCGCGACGGTGAAAGGATGCCTTTCTCGCTTCAGACGCATGTTCGAAGACTCAGATGATGAGTGGGTCGCTGGGCTAGATGTTGAGTACACCACAGTCCTGGGATGAGAGAAGGATCTAAAGGACGAAGAGAGGAAGAAGCCCGCCGTGATCCAGGTTGCGTGCATGACTTATGCTTGGTCTACCACATATGCCATGCCGACGTTGAGTGCCAGGATTTTAAGGACTTCCTCGAGAGCAACCTAGTCAAATTCGTTACTGTAGACTTTGGTAACAACAAAGAAGTCCTCCATCGGATAGGCCTCGTTGTAGGAAACACCTTCGACCTCCAGAAGAATCGGCTGGTGTCCTCTCGTCAGCCTTCAATGCTGACCCTGGCAGGAGCCATGGTTCATCCTTCGTACGGTAAACTGGAGAAACCTCATTACACATTTCATCGTCATGCATGGTAGCGGAATTTACTAGATATAGACCACATCCACTACTCTACAATGGATGGCTACCTTTGCTTCAATATCTACAAGGGTTGGATGAAGAGGAACAGCCAAGTGTGCGGTTCAAGCAAAGAAGTATCGGCCAAGAGGAACAGGGACAAGGACGAAGTTGAGGACGTGGACGAGGACTCCGAGTAAGGTGGCAGTGTCGTTGCTCATGGTGGTTCTAATGTAGTGTCTACCGGAATAGTTGCAAAGTTCAATTTCAGGCGTGCTTCATTTAATTTGAGGGGTGTGTTGTGCTGAGCCCCCAGCAGAACTATGTTATGTTTCTTCTTGTTTCTTTAACTCTTCAGTACGTACATACTAGTATTTCTTACATTTCATCTTTTAGTTGGTATAGTACTACCACTCATTTCTTCACATTATATATGTACAATATATATGGCCAACATCATATAGCCAGCAGTTTAGTTGTCAAAGAATTTCAGGGTGCTTAGTTTTGTCAAAGAATTCCAGGATGCTTAGAAGGTGCTTGGATCCAAGGGACTTATTTTAGTCTGACTAAAAATAGTCTCTTTAAGAGGCTAAAGTTCAAAGCACCCCTGACTAAAGGGGGGCTAAAACTAGTCTTGAGACTAAAAAATTTTAGTCAGGGGTACCCCTACTAAAATGTGGATTAGTCCTCTCTCTACTCATTTAACTCCTCTCCTTTAACACATGCGAGTTCTGGATTGGAGGGTTTGGAGGATAATAAATGCTCATTAACTTGATTTTAGCCTTTTTAGTATTTGGATCCAAGCATGGGTGAGGCTAGCATGTTTTAGTCCCACTACTTTTAGTCATGGGACTAAAACGTATCCAAGCACCCTCTTAGTTTTATTTGAGGGGTGGGTTGTGCTGGACACCATTATTGTGACTAGCCTTTTTAATAGTACTATATGCATAATTTGGCGACGAGCGCTCTCTATATGTACCACCTTTTTTTTAATTTCAAGTTTTGCTCCATGGCGCAATCCATCGATACTACTGTTGTACAAAAGTATACATTTTTTAAAAGGCTAGAGGGCGGGGCAGTCTAGCTTTGTTGGTTTCACGAGAGGTGAGGGCCTTTGTGATTTGACGGCTCATTACTGCTGGAAGGCGGGGCCTTGTGATTTGAATGCTCGTATAAATGCACCGACAACCTGATCGAGTTGGAGCAAAGAAACGTGCGGTATACTCAAGTTTTCCACTGGAGTAGTACTCCAACGGAGGAGCACGAAACACGGCAGCCCAGTGCCATATGGCGATAAAAATGATATAATTTGCTAGTCATCTCATTGTTAGCATTGTTCTATTCATTCCCTCAAAAAAACATTGTTCTATTCATGCCTCGCAAAGAACGTGACACGTGCGGTGAAACACCCAAAGCAAAAGATGAAACACAGGAGCAAACGAAGGAGACCAATGTGTGCGTGCGAGGAATGAGTGCATGCATGGCATGCGTGCACATCTTCGCTTCGTGCATGTACCACTAGTATGGCTCAAGGAGGACGAGTACATTCTTCTGGAACCAGCAACACGTCACTGTGATCAATCCACGCAAGGAGGTCGCGACAACGCCTACACATGTGCCACGTGGCTTCATGAACTGTAAGAGAGACACTGTGTAGCGTGCCATTGGTATTCTAATTTACGTGTTTTGCACATACTCGAAGTACTAGTAAGGTACACGTGCATTGCACTCATGAGATTTTGCAACCAAATTATGAATAAATACTACACTGTAGCATCTAAGCTCTGAGTTATATATGCCTGATGTAGCCCTTTGTTTAATTCTTATAGTTCATCTCATTCAAAATCAATTAGTTTTTATAAAAAGCTAAGAACGCGGGAATAGGAAAAACATGGGATTATAGTGGAATGTCGTCTTGAATCCTACAGGATTGTATGAGTGTTTGATTGTGCATAGAAAAATGCAGAATTCTTTCAAAGAGGTTTGAGTGGATGGGATGTTTCCTATGAAATATAGTGCAAATGAATCATATGGAAAAATTCCTATGGTTTACAATCCTACGAATCAAACAACCAAGATAGGAAAAATTCCTAATGATTAGAATCATCCGAAATACCTTTGAGAATCCTTTGAATCAAGGAAGCCCTTAATCTATTTTATGATTCATGGAATTGTGCGTTGTAAAGCATAAAGTAAAAACAAATAATGGCAATTCAACTAGAAAGAAGTCTGGGGAGTTATGATACGGAAGTTTCTAGAACAAAAGAGAACCACTGTTGTTTTGAGGTTTGTGCATTATGCTTAAGTTCAACCATGGAGTCTGCTAGATTGTACATGTGGCAAAATCCGATGTGGGGCTAGAAGATGGTGCGAGGGGCCGAGTGGAGGGAGACTATGAAGGAATGCACAAGTGCGAGATCGATATTTAGAGAGAAAGGGCGAACACGTGTGCTGATGCGCGTAGTGGCGGAGCCATGAAAAATAAATGAGCTAGGGGGCCAAGCATTGCTAATCCTTTACGAGGAGGGTCAATTCATGAACTTAAACCATTTTTAGCAGCAATTGTCTAATGATCACATTCATATTAGACTTGATATATAGTGATGTTAGGGGGGAGGGGGCAGGGCACTTACTGCCCCCTGTCTTCGCCATTGTGCACGCGTCTGAGAGATGAAGCGGAAGGCATGGATGATGAGAGGGGGACGTTGGATACATAAGTAATGTGGGTGTATTAGATATATATGTTAATCCTATATAGAGAGGTATAGATTGATCGATGTGGACGTGGGAAAGAGGGTGAGACCTCACTGGATATATCGATGATCGGTTTGTGTGGAAAACTATGAAAGACCTAGCTATATACACACATACATAGAGGAACATCGATCGTTGTGCATGCACGCGTGAGAGATAAAGAATGCCCGATATGATGGAGAGGGGGATGTGTGTTGGTGTGTGCCTTCATGGGAGACCGACCTGAAGAAAAAGATTGCATGCGTGCGATGGATAATGCCGACTGGTAGTGTGTGTGCATGCATGCACGAGAGAAAGTTAGTGGTAAAATTATAAAGAGAAGACTACTGTGTGGGTGTAAAAGAATAGTTGAATAGGTGAGGTCACAATCAATGTAAAGTTGAATTCAAATATTTGAATAAGAGATCCTAATGTTTGAAACCCATGCATGCATGAATATAACAGAGATCTGCGCGGTGTGGTTTGGAAACGAGCATGTTGTAATGTATACACATTGAACAAGGTCAGACTGATTTGAATTTGAGATACCAATGGCAGACATCATTTGGCCACGTCGCATCCGTGCATGGACACACTATTCTAATTGGAGATGATGGGCGGCTTTTGCATCACATATCTATATCTATACCCCTATGTATATATGTTATTTTACATATTTTCTATGTTGTGTGCGGGTAACTTTAACTTTGAAAGATGGTCGTTGGATGAGGCGAATCCGATGGTCCAAAGATGGAAAATTTGAGCACTACTGGCCGTTGGATATCATCTAGATTCCACCAGATTTCGCCACATGTATAACCTAGAAGACTCCATGGTTGAACTTAAGCATAATGCACAAACATCAAAACACAAGCACTTCTTATTTGTTCTAGAATCTTCCGTATCAGAATTGCCCAAATGTTTTTCTACATGATTTGCCATTATTTGTTTTTACTTTATGTCTTACCACGCACAATTCCATGAATCGTAAAATAGATTAGCTTTCTTATAAAAACTAGATGATTTTGAATGAAATGAACTATAAGAATTAAACGAACATCTACATCATGCATATATGACTCAAATCTTGCATGCTATAATGCGGTATTTATTCATAATTTGGTTGCCAAATCTTATGCGTGCAATGCACATGTACCTTACTCTAGTCTAAATGTGTTTGTGTGTGTGTTGTGCGTGTTGAGGTGCAAATTGTCTTTTTTTTGGTATGACAAAAATTTCAAGCTGCGCCTTGTTATGACAAAAATTCAAGCTAGCGTCTCTGTCTATCGTGCTGGGAAACTCCCGCCTCATCAACGCGCGCCTTGTTAGCCCGAAATATTTAAGATATATCTTTGTATCGTTGTGCTCCGACAACTCCCTCCATCTCAACCCGCGCCTTGCTATTCCGAAATTACAACGCACGTGAAAACTCCCACCTCCTGTGAAATCCTGACACGCGAAATGCCCGTGGTACCCCTGAACCGAAAGAACCGCCTCAAATCGATGGGGGTACTTTCGTAACTTACCCCACAGTTTGGACAAGCTCGTCTCTAAGCCATGGTTCCCCACTGCCATCCCATCCGCCCACCCATTCGTACACCGAGGCCGCGAAAACCCGCGATGAAACCCCACACCCTGCTCCGTTCGCCACCCAGCCGGAGCCTCTTCCCCGACGACGTTGTCCACAGCAACACCTCGACGTCGCTCATCCACCGTACCGGATGAGGATCCGTCGTCGATCCCATCGTCCCGCCGGTTCAGCCACACCGTCCTCCACCTCCAAGGAGCTGCCCCGACCTTCGCCTCGTCTTTCGCGACACCTCCATTCCCACACCACCGTCTTCACCTGCACCACCGGAAGAGCATCATCATCACCGTTTCCTCGGATGAAGTTGCGGCCTAATCGGCGCCACCAAAGAGGTTGTACACTAATCGCCGCATTTTCTTCTTGATTTTATCTCACGGTGCTGCCGGCGCTCGGTCCCGAGCCGACACGGCGCTGATCCATCCACGGTGGCTTCACTGGCCACTTCCTCCATGGCGTCGCTCCCTCGGCGGCGACGTCCACATCAGTAGGACCTGCTGGTGCTTTAGCTCTCGCTCACGCTGCTGCTCTGCTCTTGCTCTCGGTCCCCTGCCTGGTCTGCTCTTGCTATTGCTCTTGCTCGCGCTGCTGCTCTTGCTCTTGCTCTTGCTTGCAATGCTGCTCTGATTTAGCTATACTTCACTCCGATGCCGCCGGGGTGAAGGAAGAACCAGCCGCAGCGGGGAGGGGCACTCGCCGGAGAGGTACCCCACTATCTATCTTAGGGTTCAGGATGGGGACGGTGCTCGCCGGCGGTGGCGGGGCGTTGGCGGGGCGGTGGCGTGGGGTTCGCCGGAGAAAAAGCTCGGCACGGGGGGGGGCCTAGAGGGATGGCCGGGGCGGCGGCGGACCGGCGGTGGGGAGTGTTTTCGGGGCGGGCGGGGCGGCGCAACGCCGACCGCGGGCGGTGGGGGGCTGTTGTTTGGCCGGCTCAGGAGGGTGGAGGTTGAAGATGAACCGCATGCCCTTGATTTTGTATCCAACGGCTACAAAATCGACTGACCAGAGATGAAAAAGTTAGCCAACCGACGTGTGGCCTCACCTTGCTAGTGCGTTCAGTTTCGACAACAAAATTCAGTTTCGACGGCAAAATTTAGTTTCGACAGTTAAGTTCAGTTTCAACAGTTAAATTCAGTTTCAACAGTTAAGTTCAGAGATGAGCGGCTGATGTATTTTACATCTAGCACTGTGTGTTTATGTATTTTATGTCATGTATTGGAGATGCTATTAGAATTCCACTCAGGTTAACGTTGTTCGTTGTCTCTCTTGTCCTGCTTCAGCCTCGGCGTCGTACAACTCACCGGAGCTGCTCCAACGACGAAACCCTCCATCAAAGCGGAGCAGTACCTCGGGCTCCATCTCCAGACGCCTAAGATATTCTTCCCCTCCTCCGACAGCCAAGTCAGTCGGAGCATCCTCACCGGCCAGCCCAATCACGCTGAGATCGACATGGCTTCGCCAAAGAGGTTGTACACTTGTTGCATCTCTTTTTTACTCTACATGTTATATATATATATATATATATATATATATATATATATATATATTGTCCACGGAGCACTCGTAGTAACGTTAAATACGATTATTTTATCCTACTATATGACAAGCAGTGAGGTACCAGGAAACTTAGCTATCCGTGATGGACTCTCTTGAACGCCATCATTATTTATCTCTGCGCGTTTGAGCTGTGCATTTGTCGATGGGCCTGGGAGTTGAGCTAGTATGGAAGTGGCCTGGGTCCAAAGTAATAGAAGTAGCACAAAAACATTTTTTTAGTGTAGGATTTTCCTTGCTCAATCCTGCCTACTAGAATCGCCAGTACTTGAAAGGAAAAGTGAATGAAAAATATCGGAATTGGAAAGTTTCCTATGGTACTACTTTTCATGAATTTTGTGCAAAGGAATGGAGCAAAGGAAAACTATAGGATTTGTTCCTTTAGTGTCTCCTTGAAAGAAAAACCTAGGAATTCTAATTTGGACTTCTCCTCCTTTTCATATTCCTATTCATCAAGCACAAGACTAACAGATAGTAGCATAATAGCATTATAACCGTACATTTTCTTGTGGTTTGACTTAATCTCACCATGCTTTTTTGCATCCTGTGATCTTCCAATTGTTGTGAATCAAACACCCAGATTAGCAGAAATCATGTGTTTTTAAATTCTCTGTTTTGCACGTGCATTCCTATCCTATTCCTGTTTATTTCCTATCCCTGCATTGTTAGAATCCTCAAATTCAAACAAGCCCTTTCTCAATTACTTCTGTTACAGATATGTGTCAAAGAAAACCTTGTGTGGTTTGTCCTGCTCCTGCGGCGCTATGTTCCACCCCAGCTTAGCTGCTCCAACGATAGAAGGGCAAAAGTTTGTTTGCACCCAACAAATAATAGCAGGCAGATAATAGCAGGTAGATAATAGCTTTAGTTAAAAAATTCAGATAATGGCTCATTTAAAGTTTGTTTGCACCCAACATGAAACACATAGTAGACACCAGAGATTAACCAGATAGTAGACATATAGTACTGATTGCTGCCCCAATATGTACCCCACAACCACTTAAAAACTCAAGTTTCAGCATTAGTTTGGACCTGACTCGGAGTCTAATAGGTGAACACTCGGAGTTTTAACTAAAACTATTATCTGCCTGCTATCATTGGTTTTGGGTCCATCCACAGTTTGCTACCATCACTCTGGATTTGTGCATGCACTCCTTACATAATCTCACTATGTTTTATTCCTATGCATGCCAGTGATTGTACACAACGGAACTGATCATGTAGGGCAAAAGAGACGAGCCTTGTGTGGCAATAAAATTTCATGCAGACGTCGTTCCATGGTGGGCGCAAAGGCAGCCCCTCCACCAATTTCGGATCGTAATCAAGAGGAAGATAACTGTTATGAGGGGGATTCAGAAGGAGAAGACCACTCCTATTTACCCCATGAGGTCTTCGCTCTAACTTGGCATGCTGATGTTGGTAATATCATGCATATGGTGCCTTGCATTGCTTACATTATACATTAAAGATGTCATCTGCTTAGTTTAGACATCCTTTGTGTCAATGCCATCTGTTTAGTTTCTTTATCGTATATGTGAATCATGCACTGCCATATTGTCTAGCCAGGCATCATATATGTGAATCTTGCAATGCCACCCTGGTTAGCCAGTCATCTTATATGTGAATTATATCATGCCATCATTTTTTATTACGTGTTAAATTTGTCAACAATTTTAGTACATTCAAATACTCTTCCTGTGCATCAGCCATTTAGCACGGTCATGGAAAAATCTGGAGTGGAAACAAGGTCTTCAGAGCAGACAATGCTATCTGACAAAGCGCTTGTCTTGCTGGTTACCGATAGCTCCTCAGATGAGGATTCAAAGAAAGATGACCAGTCATGTTTCCCCCCCAAGGTGCATGCCCTAACTTGGCAGGGTTATGTTGCTCATATCGTACGTATGGTATCTTGCATTGCTATGTCATTTTCTTAGTTTAGACATGCTTTGTGTGAATGCCACCTGTTTAGTGTCTAATTACCATATATGTGAATTATGCAATGCCATCTTGTTGCCAGACATTATATATGTGAATTATGCAATGTTATCTTGTTGCAAGGCATTATGTATGTGAATTATGCAATGCCATGCTGTTTAAGCAAGCGTCATATATGTGAATTATATCATGCCGTCCTTTTTTTGTATTTCTCATTGCTTTTGTCGACAATGTTTGTATATTCAACTGCTCTTCTTGTGCATCAGCCATTTCAGTTGGTGATGGAGAAATCTGGAGTGAAAACAAGGTCTTCAGAGCAGACAATGCTACCTGCTAGAGCAGATATCTTGCTGGTTACAAATAGCTCAAACTATTATCCCCCTGAGGTGTATGCTCAAACTTGGCAGGGTTATATTACTCATATAATGCATATGTTGTATTGCAATGATTAGTTTTTACATCATATACACAATATTGAATGCCATCTCCTTAGTTGACACATCATATATGCGATTGCCCTCTACTCACTTCCTTAGTATATAAATCATATATTTGAATTATGTCATGCCATGATGTTTACATAGACAACATGTATCTGAATTATGGCATGCCAACCCATTTTCTAAAGACATAATATAGTTATATCATCTCATCCCGTTTACATAGTCATCATATTTAAATTATGTCATTCTATCCATGAATTATATCATGCCATCATGTTTCCATCAACGGCATGTTTGTGATTTATGGCATGCCAACCACTTTAATAGACAGATCGTATAGTTATATCATGTCATCCTGTTTACATAGTCATCATATTTTGAAGTATGTCATTCTATCCTGTTTAGTTAGCCATCATACATGTGAAATTGTGTCATGCTATCCTGTTTAATTAGCCATCATATATGTGAAATTATGTCCTGCTATTCTGTTTACTTAGACAACATAAATGTGAATTATTTCATGCCCTATTTTCTTCCCTACTATCCATTGCACCTGTCTATCTTACAATGTCTGTACATTCATTTACTTTTCTTGTTTATCAGCCATTTCAATTGGAGGGAGTGATGGCAGTATCTGTGGGTGTAAAAACACGGTCTTCAGAAAAGATCGTGCTACCTGTCGATGCAGATAGAACCACGGTTGTACTTGCCCAAGAACCAGCCCCACCACACATAAACCACACTCATGTAGATTGTACCCCAACCAAGTTGGACAGAGAACCAGCTACACCCCTTCTAACCCCAACTCCAGCAGATAGACACCCAGTTCCCATTGACACAACATCCTCTCCACCACAGAGCACCTAAACATGAGCAGTTAGTAAGGCAACTGCAGTGCACAAATCACGAGGACCACCACTCCGAACCGGAAGTCAATGCTTAAAGCAGAAGAAGAATTGTTTTCAGGTCAGGTTCCGTAGCTATGGTTCAAACCACTTTGCTCTTGCATCACTATATTTATCGATACCAACTAATTTCAAATTTAAAGGATGCAATTGAAACTCCAATGGCGCAACAGGTATGTTTTAAACCTATTTCTTCAACGTGTTTGGCTGTTTGCTGTTGTAACTTGCTCTATGTTGATTTCAGTTTCAATTGAATAAACAGTTATGTTCTCATGCCATGCACATTACAAGTGTGGTTATTGCTGTGTAGTTTCCCACACTTATATTTTGTCTATGCCGCTTTGTGTTAAATAGATATGATTCGAACTGTATCTATCTTGATTTGGCAACATAAACTAGAATGATATAGACCATACAGTGACCATACTACATAGATATATGTTTGTTTCATGATGTTATCCTGTCCACCTTACTACTGAACTGGTTTACCAAAATGAGTTTCATATACTACATTGTAAACCTGAGATGTGTTTGTTTGTTTCTCTTTTAGAACGCGGATAATATATTGGAGAAGAGTACCCTGTTATGCAATGGTAAAGGAAGTAATGCAAATAAGGTTCAAGATAGTGAGACGTCCCTGTTGGTCTCCAAGAAAGCTGATAAAAACTATATTGAAGACACTGAGACAACCCCAAAGTCCTGTCTTGATGTAGTGTTCGAGTTACTGGCTACCACTGCTGGCACCAGCTCTTCGAACTCATTGCCTGAATCAGTCCGGCTTCTTGAGTCTCAACTTCAAGTTGAAAGACATCAATCAGATGTTATGCGACAGGAAGCTAAAGGAGTGAGGAAGTCCCTGCAGAATTCAGATGCATACTTTCTGGTGCAACAGCAAGTGCTGGAGGACTTAAGCGCCAAAAAAGAGAAACTTAATAAGCTTGCTAAGAATCTTGCCAGCATTATGGGTACCCAGGATATTGTTTCTTGAGCTCTTCTGAAGTGGTTTCAGATCTGGACTTGTTTTGCTGCGGTGTTTATATGCTGATGTGTTCCCTATATTTGCGCTGGTGGCGAACATTGATGCCAAGTGGATGCAATATGTGTAATAGCCGTGATAGCCTAGTGTAAGTTGCTTGCTTAATTATTTCCTTGTTGTCTTGTTTATTTGTTTGCTTGTAGTCAGTGCAGTTCTTTTTCTGCGGTTTGCTCGTGGCTGCAATAACCTATTTTTTAAAACTAGGCCACAATAACCATGGGCTAATATTTACTGTAGTGACACCAGGCCTCCTACGGGTCATAGAAATAGTGGGCCTTCTACGGGCCGTAGAAACAATGGGCCTTCTACGGGCCGTATCATCAATGGGCCTTCTACGGGCCGTATCATCAATGGGCCTTATACGGGCCGTATGATCGATTGGCCAAACATGGGCCAAACAGACCGCATTCTGGCCGTAAACGGGCTAGAGTTGGAATCGTCCGTTCATGGGCCGACCATAATGGGCCATCGTTAATAGGCCGTATTTGATGACGCTATGAAAACGGCCCAACGTATTAACGGACCACAAACGGGCCGACTGTAACCACGGGCTGAATTTGGCCCACAAGCAGAAAATGACAGTAACGGGCCGTAAGTAAACGAATGCTGGAAATGAGCCCAAGAATAAATGGGCTCTGAAACACCAAATTTTTCCATGCCATGGCCACAGAGAGATACATGAATAACTCTATTTCTAGTATAACTTCTGATGATTGGCAAGTGGCCTCTGATCATGCATCAATTGCTGGATTATTTCTGCAGGAGTTCAAGCAGAGGATGGGATGCACAAATAATACACAAATGGGTTTTGATATGCCAAATATTATTAAGAAGGTTCAGGGACTAGATGACTTGACCAAGCCCTTTTCTGAGCAGGAAATTGATTGTGTTATTAAGGAAATGCCTCCTGACAGAGCACCTGGGCCAGATGGTTTCACTGGCCTTTTTCTTAAAAAGTGTTGGCACATAATTAAAGATGACTTTCATCAACTGGTCAAAGAGTTGTTTGAGGGGCACCTTGATTTGGAGTGTATCAACAGTTCTCTCATAGCCTTGATCCCAAAAAAGCTTTCACCTGAGGGTTTGAATGATTACAGGCCAATATCTTTGACAAATACCTGTTTGAAATTCCTCACTAAACTTTTGGCAAACAGGTTGCAGAAGGTCATCCTTTCCTATATTCATAAAAACCAATATGGGTTTATTAAATCCAGGTCTATTCAGGATTGTCTAGCTTGGTACTTTGAGTATATTCACCAGTGTAATGCTTCAAAGAGACCAATAGTGCTGCTGAAATTGGATTTTACTAAAGCCTTTGACACTATTGAGCATGATGCCATTCTTAGAATCTTAAGATACAAGGGTTTCAATGAAAAATGGATCTCCTGGATGCAAACTATTTTGTCTTCTGGCTCTTCTTCTGTGCTTCTTAATGGTGTTCCTGGTAACCATTTTAAATGTAAGAGAGAAGTCAGGCAAGGAGACCTAATGTCACCTCTTCTTTTTGTCCTTGCCGCTAACCTGCTTCAGTCTGTTGTCAACGACATGCGCAGTAAAGGAATTCTGACTTTGCCAATCCCTTCCAACAGTCAGGATTACCCCATTGTTCAGTATGCTGATGATACACTAATTGTGTTGCCTGCTATTGATCACCAACTGCTTGCTCTTAAAGACATGCTCGATGTCTTTGCTGCGACAACAGGATTATCTGTAAATTTTACAAAATCCCTTATGGTGCCTATGAACTTGTCATCTGATGAAGCTAACAGGTTGGCCTCAATTCTTGGCTGTAGCATAGGAACCATGCCTTTTACTTACTTGGGTCTACCCATGGGGACTACAAGGCCCTCAATCCAAGACCTCATGCCCCTTGTGCATAGGATTGAAAGAAGATTGTCTGCCACTTCATGTTTTTTGAATCAAGGTAGCAGGTTGCAGTTGCTCCACTCTGTCCTAACATCAATGCCTATATACATCCTGTGCACACTGGTCATCCCAACTGGAATTTTGAAGCAAATTGAAAGGATTCAGAGACAATGTCTATGGAGAAGAAACTCTGATACTCCGAGACAATCTCTGGCCGCCTGGGACTTGGTATGCTTACAAAAAAACAAAGGGGGTCTTGGTGTGCTTAATCTCAAGGTGCACAATGAGGCCTTGCTTATGAAGTTCTTGCACAAATTCAATAATCATCATGACATCCCCTGGGTTGGCCTTATTTGGAATGCCTACTATGCCAACTTTGTCCCTCATACTACCACTCTCTATGGATCTTTTTGGTGGCGTGATGTGTTCAAATTGGTTGACAAATATTGTCAGATGGCTACTCCAGCGTTGGGTGATGGCTGGTCCATTCTCTTTTGGTCTGACAGATGGATGGCTGAGCTTAAGGGCTCCTGTCTCAGGGAAAATTTTCCCAGGCTCTTCTCCTTTGTTATTGATGAGCAACTTTCAGCGTCTGATGCGCTTTCCCAGTAGTTTTGTCAAATTTGCATTTGCCCATCTCTACACAGGCCTTTGCTGAGCTGGAATGTCTTCAACAGCTGACTCATGATTATTCTTGCTCTGCAACTCATGACGCACGGATTTGGCCTTTTCATAAGGGTTGTTTCAGACCCAAATCCTTCTATGTGTATGAGCATCAGCATATTGTTGTTGATCCAATCTTCCAATGGATTTGGAAATCTTCATGTACATTGAAAATCAAAATGTTTGGTTGGTTACTGCTGAGAGATCGTTTAAACACCAGAGACATGCTACTCAGAAGGCATTGGCATGTGGAAGATCATACTTGTGTCCTATGTCCATATCTGATCCATGAAGATTGTGCACATCTGTTCTTCTCTGGTAATTTTAGCATTAGAGTCTGGAATTACCTGCAGATTATCTGGGATCCACAACCTGGGATGACAACTTACAACATGGCAGTAAAGGCTAGGAAGGATTTTGGGCATTCTTTCTTCACTGAAGTGGTCTTTACAGCAGCTTGGAACATTTGGATCTTGAGGAATGGCAAGGTTCTCAGGAATGAGACACCTTCTTTCAAAGCATCGAGGCATAACTTCATCCATGACATAACCCTCCTCTCTCATAGGATGAAATATAAATACAAGGATAGCCTTCTAACTTGGATCTCTAGCCTTCCTTAGGTAGTGTTTTTCTTTGCCCTGCTTGGGTTGTAACTTTGTAAGTATTTCTGTCTTCCTCTTTTCTCTTCTTGTATGGACTTGTAATAGGACTTTGTTCTTTGTTGTTTTCAATAAAGAGCTGCGAGGCTGTTGCCTTGCAGTACATATTCAAAAAAAACATGGGCTGGAGACGGCCCAACGGAATAACGGGCCATTAATGGGTATAAAGTGATACACTGTTCATTACGGGCCAGTTTCACCACGGGCCGTTAATGGGTGTAAAGTGATACACTGTTCATTACGGGTCAGTTTCAGCACGGGCCGCTAATGGGCCAAGAGTTACAAAGGGCCTCATATGGGCTGAAAGACGTCATGGGCTATACATGGGCCAGAAGTGAAAATAGGCTGGAATCATATTGGACGGCCCAGAAGACGCTACTGGGCCTAATTCAGATAGGGCGTAACGGGCCTTGGGTTACCAGGCTATAAATGGGCTATATGCGAACAGGCCGTTAACAGGCTTTCCATGGGCCGGCCCACCAGCTTTTGACCAAGTCAAATGGGCCGGCCTTTTCATAGGAATGGGCCACTGTTGGGCCGTGCCACGTGTTGATGTATCATAGGCGCCTTCTGTCCAGTGAGTGGATGACATCGGTCCCAACGATGAGCCAACACGTGTTTCCTCTAGCCAATGATGATTTTACACGTGGAAAATCCCCATTGGTCGGGGCTGTTAATGGGTTATCGAATCCAAAACCCGACCCGATAGCTTAACCGCGTTCCGTTACGATGGATGCCATGTGTTGGTCACCCTTGACGAAAGCACTTCTGTGACGCGCGATTTATTTTCATGGAAGTGGACACTTCCGTGATGATAATTTTGGTAATGTCATGGAACACTTCTACGATAGCACATGTATGACTATCTTGATTATGTCATAAATTTGTCATGGATGTACATGCATGACAAAAAAAGCGACCTACTGTGACAAACACGTATCATCACGGAAGTGTATTTTTTGTAGTGTATCCTGCCGAGGCTCGGCTTCCCCTTTCCAATCCTCCGGCAACTTGCTGCTCTATGCTGACAGGTCCTGGTCCCCAGGCAGGCTGCAGCCGTCGCTAGTATGCTAGGTCGCGTGCCGTGGTCAAGGCCAGGAGGAGAGTGGCCCGAGGTCCAGTAAGAGCTCTTGAGGCGCGATGCTCAAGAGGTCCCCTTTAGCGCGCCAGCAGCTGCCTTAATGGGAAATGAACAAAACATTGCCGCGGCAGGGCTGCGAAGGGAGCGAGCAAGGGTCTCATGCCGCAAGCGTCTGGTGGATCCAGAGTGGGGACTTATCTTGGCTGTCTGTGGTCGGCTCCTCGAGTCGCGCCGGACTCGCATGTCGGTCGCTGTAGTGTAGCTAGGTCTAGCCCGCACGTGTCTCCCCTTCTCCTCCATGTTCTTCTTGGTGCTATGCATCCTCGGGTCCTGGCCCTCGAGTGAGCTCAGCCGCCGCTGGTATCCCAGGTCGCGTGCCATGGTCAAGGCCAGGGTTGAGGGCTGGAGAGCCAGTAAGAGCTCCTGAGGCGCGATGCTCAGGAGCCCCCCTTTTAACGCGCAAGCGAATCGCATGAGAGAAGAGGGAGAGTCTGTGGTACCGCCTGCTGTGACCCTCAGGAAGTTCCTGCAAGTTAGCGCGAGGAAGGGCACCGGTCGCCGTGGTGATTGTTGGTTTGCTTCTGGTGCGTGAGAGGGGACTCCCTACTATGGAGAGCCCCCGGGGCGTGTACATCCCCGGCCTGACACGTGGCTTGCACGGCAGGGCTAGACGAGTTGTCTCTGGGCACCCGTGAGCCAGCACGAGACTCATGAGGCCCTACCTCAAGGCGGGTTACGCCTGGTCTTGATTCTTGTCTGCGGTCTTGGTCCTGCGAGATGGTTAGACAACACGAAGGGTCCTGAAGAAGGGCGGCCGGCGCGCAGCCCCCACAGTGGGTAACAATCATGCAGGTTATAGCCATAGATAGGTTAAGCATGGAAAGCATACTGGCTTAAGTAAATGTAGGGAAGATACATGCCACTGGGTCCGGCCCGAGCGGCTTGGGGATGATGCAACCCGAGGGGCGCCCCCAACAGGTAAGCTAAAGGCATAAACGAGGAAAGATACATGCCACAGGGACGGACCCACATGGCCTGGGAATGATGCAGCCCTGGGGGCGCTCCCAGCTGAATGAACTTGGAAAAATGTCACCTGGTTCTGTTGATGAAGAAGAGTTGGGGCAGCTGAAGGTATGCAGTGAAGGGGCTCCTCCTCATGAGCCACCAGGGCCCCGAGCCTCGGGAGGCTCTAGGGGTCCAGGGGGTTCCCCGAGGACCGTCTTCATCTGCTCCAGCACAGTGTGGTGCCTGGCCTCCTGAGCCTCCAGGATGCTCCGCATGTTGCGCTGATAGGCGGTCACCATGCTTGGCAGGTCAAAAGGCTTGCGAACGTAGCTGTGACGTGGGCCCTTGCAGTATCCCATGCGCGAAGGACAGAGAAGCTCATGAGAGGTGGCCCGGTTGAGCCCTGGGACGTCGATGCTGACGCGCAGCCCGGCATCCTCGCCTGGATGGGGAGCTGTGCCTGGTGAGCGGCGGCCGCTGCACATGGCCCTTGCGTCTTGCAGTTCCTGATTAGTCTTGGTGATGAACTCCTGAGCGGTGGGCACTCATTGCCCTGTGTTCTCCTAAGGGAAACGTGCCGCGAAGCACGCCTCCAAGTGGTGCCCAAGCGCCTCCTTCGTGACGCTGGCAAGGTCTGAGGCTTTCCAGAAGATAGCCCCCGAGCCCTGCCCGCGAGGGGCACTGGGCGTGTGTCAGCATTCTGGGAACGGGGTCCCCATACTTGCCTGGCTGCGGCCTGCGGCGTGGCTGAAGTGGGGGCCCAGCGCGGCCCATGTTCATCAGCTCAAGCTCAAGATCCTCGCGAGGGGCCAAGCCTCGCGGGGCGGACGACAGAAAGCTTCCTCAGAGGCAGCCTCATCAGGAAGGCTCGCGAGGAGGCGGAGAGATCAAGGAAGGGGTACCTCGCGAGGAGCCCGTGACACAAGCCATGACGATCGAGACCAGGCGGGCGCCTGATTACGCAGTGTCGTTGTTTCCCATTTGGTGCAAAGGGGGCAAGCACAGGCCAAGGCATTGGGCAAAGGTTACCATTGCAGTGCAACGAGACCAAGACCAACAGAGCGGCAGGACGGAGGTCACCGTTGAGCCCAAGACAGCGTCGTCACCAGTGCTTTTGGCAGCCGAATACCACCTTTTGTCAGGATAACTTGTACTAGATGTTCCCCTTCAAAACGGCCAATTGTTGGCGCCCTTCCCGCTCATTATTTGGGGAGAGGCTTAGGGCCTCTATAAATAGAGCTAGCCACCACAGAGTAGGGGGACATCGAGAGATCTGATAGAGCCCTAGTAGAGAGAGAGAGAGGCGACTGAACTCACCCAAGCGGTTCATCGCACCATCTCAAGAACACCTCTCGCGAGGCTGTTCTTCCCTTGTACTTTTCATCATCAGTCCCTGAGGAAATCCAACACGCCACACACTGGAGTAGGGTATTACACCACAACGGTGGCCCGAACCAGTATAAACCTCGTGTCCCTTGTGTTATTCGTTGCTTCCATCTTAGATCATGCAAGGAGATTGGACGTAGATCGGTAGGGCAGAGATCTCCGCGCGCACCCACTCTCCCCCAACATCGCATCCCGCCCTCATGGCGGACAACGCGCCGCCCACTCCAGCAACGGATGCCGGCACTGGGGCCAGGGGGCTCCGGGCCTTGGCCCCCACCTTGCCACAGGAGCAGTGGCCGCACAAGTTCAAGCCCGAGATGCCGCTATGCTACAACGGCACGATAGACCCGATGATTTTCCTGCTGGCGTACGAGGAGGCCGCCCTCAGAGCCGGGGGCGATGACCGGGTGATGGCCAACTGGTTACCCATGGCCCTCAACGGTGTCCCGCGCGTGTGGCTCCTCCACCTGCCGACGGCTTCTGTCACCTCCAGGGAGGAGCTGCGCGACCTCCTCCTCGCCCGTTTTGCCGCGCCAGCGCCGCCCGTCGTTGCAGCTCTCCTGCGTGGCTCCCAGGCACCACCCTCGAGCCATCACGTCAAGCCGTTCACCCGCCGGATCAGCTCCGCCTCCAAGCACCAAGAAGCCCCCCCCCGTGCTGGGTGGCACCCAAGGCCGACCTAACCTTCGATTCGGAGGATCACCCCTTCAACCCAATCGGTTCGGGTGCGCTCCCGATGCTGTGCACCCCCAACATCTGCCAAGTGGCCATCACCAGGACCCTCATCGATGGTGGTGCCAGGTTCGACGTGCTGTCGGTGGAGGCCTTCAGCCTCCTCCACGTGCCGCTGGACCAACTCCAACCCAGCAGGCCTTTCTCGGGCGTCGGAGCCGATTCCACCGCCTCCTTGGGACAGATCCGCCTCCCAGTGACCTTCGGCACCTACGACAACTTCCACACGGAGCTGATCGACTTCGACATCGCCCCCATTGGCCTCCCCTACAATGCCATCCTCGGCTATCCGGCCTTGGCTCGGTTCATGTCAGCAACTCACCCGGCGTACAACCTCATGAAGGTGCCTGGGAGCAGTGGCGTCCCCATCGTGTCAGGAGACACAAGGGATGCGCTGCAGGTGCTCCAGCTTGTTTTCAGGGCGGCCGCGGTGGCACAGCCCACTAGCACCGACGCCCTTGAGCCCAAGGGGGCTGCACCGGCTAAAAAGAAGCGGCTATTCACCCAAGACATGGCGGAAGCCAAGCAGGTACCATTCGACGAGGACGGGTCCACTGGCGCCACCTTCACCATAGGGGCCAACCTCGAGCCCGAGCAGGAGGAGGCCCTGGTGAGGTTCCTGCGTGCAAACAAGAAGGTGTTCGCGTGGGAACCTGATCAGTTAGCAGGGGTCCCAAGGAAAGTGATTGAGCATCACCTCAATGTGTGCCCCAATGTGCGCCCCATGAAGCAGAAGGCGAGGCGGCAGTCCATTGAGAAACAAGCTTTCATCGTTCAAGAGACCCGGAAGCTAGAGGCGGCAGGAGTTATCTGCGAGGTCCGCTACCCTGATTGGCTGGCTAATCCGGCCGTTGTGCAAAAAAGGGAGGAAAGGAGCGCATCTGTGTCGACTTCACCAACCTCAACAAGGCATGCCCGCAGGATCCATTTCCGCTCCCCGCATTGACCAGATAGTCGACTCCACCGCAGAGTGTGGCCTATTGTGCTTCCGACATGCCTTCTCGGGCTATCACCAGATCAAGATGGCGGTAGAAGACGTGGAGAAGACGGCTTTCCTGACCCCGTGTGGAGTGTACTGCTATACGTGCATGCCATTTGGGTTGTGCAACACAGGCGCGACCTTTCAGCGGCTGATGCACATCGCCTTAGGCCGGCAGCTCGGGAGGAACACTGAAGCTTATGTCGATGACATTGTGGTGAAGTCTCGTGAGGCAAGAACCTTGATACAGGACCTGGAAGAAACCTTTGCGAGCCTCAACGAAGTGGACCTACGGCTCAACCCAGAGAAGTGCGTGTTTGGAGTACCCTCGGGCAAGCTCCTGGGTTTCCTCATGTCCCACAGGGGCATCGAGGCCAACCCGGAGAAGGTCAAGGCAGTCGAAGACATGAGCCCGCCAAGGACCCTAGGAGAAATGCAGAAGCTCACCGGGCGTGTAACTGCGCTGGGGCGCTTCATCTTCAACCTGGGGGAACGAGCGCTGCCCTTCTTCAAGCTAATGAAGAAAAAGGGCCCCTTCGAATGGACTGAAGAGGCCGACAAGGCATTCCATCACCTCAAGAGGTACCTTACCAGCCCACCAGTGATGGTAGCTCCGCGTCCTCGGGATCCCCTAGTGCTCTACCTTGTGGCCACCCCTACTCCGCTAGCGCAGCCCTGGTGGCGATCAGGGAGGAGCGCTGTGCCAAGGCCGCATCGACCGTCTGAACTGAAGCAAAGCAGAGCTGGGAGGCCCTCGCGAAGGCCGCAACCGCAGCCGGAAAGGAACAGTCGGAAAGGAACCGCAGCCGGAAAGGAACAGCCGGAAAGCAGGAGAACGCACCCGGAGCAGGAGAGGCCTCTTTAGGCAACCAAGCACTAGGGGCTCCGTCGTCTCAAGAGACGCCTCGACGTCTAGAGGACACAAGCTGCGCCAGCACCCTCAACCTCGTCGAGCATCCCGTGTACTTTGTCAGCACGGTGCTACGGGATGCGAGGGCACGGTACCCCATGCCTCAAAAACTCCTCCTCGCGCTACTAGTGGCCTCACACAAGCTGCACCACTACTTCCAAGGTCATCCCATCAAATTCGTCTCAGCATACCCCTTGGAAAGAGTACTCAGGAGCCCCAACTCAGCTGGGAGGGTCGCTGAATGGAACATTGAACTACAGGCATTTCAGTTAGAATTCAGTATGACCAGAGTCATCAAGGGAGCCGCACTTGCGGATTTTTTGGCAGAATGGGCAGAAGCGCCGGGTCTCGAGGCAGGCGAAGACCGATTACTTTCCCCGGGAAGCGAAGCACCGGACGACTGGGTCATGTACTTCGATGGGGCGTTCTGCCGACACAGTGCGGGAGCTGGCGCAGTACTCGTATCCCCTACCCAGGAAAAACTCTACTACGCCGTACAACTCTGCTTCCAGCACGGAGAAAAGGTCTCCAACAACATAGCGGAGTATGAAGGCCTAATAGCATGCTTGAAGGCCGCAATTGCCTTAGGGGTAAAGCGCCTCATCATCAAGGGCGATTCGCAGCTCCTCGTCAACTTCTCCAACAAGATATACGAGCCAAAGGACGAGCACATGGAAGCCTACCTCGCTAAGGTTCGCAAGATGGAGAAACTGTTCTGGGGGCTGGAGTTGCAACACATGCCCGGGGGGCACCAATCCGGAAGCTGATGACATTGCCAAGAGGGCATCTCGACGGCTGCCTCAGGAGCCTGGCGTCTTTGAGGTGCGGCTCTTCAAACCCTCGGCGGTGCCGTCATTGTCGAGCACGGCGCAACCAAGGGAGGAGCTCCCTTAGCCGCCTGCCTCAGGAGCCCCGGTCTGTGGCCCGGCCTCAGGGGCACGCCTGCTCCTGGCGTTAGAGCCTCAGGAAGGGTGTTGGATCCCGGAGCTCAAAAACTACCTGATGCAAGGGACTCTGCCAGAGAACGAGGAGGAAGCGGAGCGTGTGGTGCGGCAGGCCACGGCTTATTGCATCAAGGATGGAGAGCTCTATAGGAAGCGACCAAATGACGTGTCCCTATGTTGCATCTCCTGTGAGCAAGGGAAGGAGCTACTGGCGGACATACATGGCGGAGACTGCGGGCACCACTCGTCATCACAAACCCTCGTCGGCAAGGTGTTCCGTAGTGGATTCTACAAGCCTACGGCGCTCATCGATGCTGTTGAGCTGGTAAAGGCTTGCGAGGCCTGCCAGTTTCACGCTAAGCAGATCCATCAGCCCGCGCGGGGTCTACAGACTATACCCGTCTCATGGCCGTTCGCAGTTTGGGGGCTGGACATTCTATGCCCGTTTCCTCGGGCGCCAGGGGGCTATCGCTACCTCTACGTCGCCGTGGACAAATTCACCAAGTGGGCTGAGGTGGAAGCCATCCGCACAATCCCGGCAGGCTCCGCGGTCAAGTTCATCAAGGGCCTCGTGAGATGATTTGGGGTGCCCAACCGCATCATCACCGACAACAGTTTGCAATTCACCAGTAATCTCTTCAAAACATACTGTGCTAACCTTGGAACGCAGATATGCTACGCTTCGGGTAGCACACCCCTGGAGCAAAGGCCAGGCCGAGCGAGCCAACGCGCAGGTCCTGAGGGGCCTCAAAGTCAGGACCTGTAAGAAGAAGCTAGAGGCCTGTGGCAGGGGCTGGTACGACGAGCTCCAGTACGTGCTATGGTCAATCCGCACAACTGCGACCAAGCGGACTGGCGAGACCCCGTTCTTCCTCGTCTACGGAGCAGAGTCTATTCTCCCTCATGAGGTCAGGCGTCGCTCCGCACGGGTCCTAGCGTTCGAAGAGACGCAGCAGGATGCCATGCAGGGGATGGATCTCGTGCTGGGGGAGGAACGCCGCCGAGAAGCCGCGCTGCGAGCGGCAAGGTATCAACAGGCGCTGCGACGATACCACTGCCGCAACATCCGCCCTAGAACTCTTGAGGTAGGGGATCTCGTACTCATACGGGTTCTCTCCAGGGAGGGGCTGCAGAAGCTCTCTCCCATGTGGGAGGGCCCATTCAAGGTTGTTCATGTCTCCAGGCCTGGCTCCGCGCGCTCGAAACCACGGAGGGGGTACCCATCCAGAATGCGTGGAACATTCAACATCTCTGGAGGTTCTATCCCTGAGCGAGGCCTAGACCCTAGGGAAGGCCCGGTGCTTGTGAAGAAGGCAAATGCCTGTGAAGCTGCTATGTTTTGGGAAAGGCCCGATGCTTGTGAAGAAGGAAAATGCCTGTGAAGCTGCCGTGTTTTGGGAAAGGCCCGGTGCCTGTGAAGAAGGCAAATGCCTATGAAGCTGCCGTGTTTTGGGAAAGGCCCGGTGCCTATGAAGAAGGCAAATGCCTGTGAAGCTGCCGTGTTTTGGGAAAGGCCCGGTGCCTGTGAAGAAGGCCAATGCCTGTGAAGCTGCCGCATTTCGGGAAAGGCCCGGTGCCTGTGAAGAAGGCCAATGCCTGTGAAGCTCGCCGCCCGTGACACTCTCACGTAATAATGAGTGGGGCTGTACACGCCCCGGAGTCTCCGGAGTGCCGCCCTCGGGCCTCGGGGGCTCCCGCCCACGCCCAGCGGAAGCACTTAGCTCCATGCTGGTGAGAACACGTCGAAGACTAGAATAGGTGCCGGGTGCGGCTTTCCCATTTGCTTTCTGCAGTTGGCTTGTTTTTTCCCGTTTGATATTTTATTGAAGCTGTTGACGTTCCTGGCTTGTGACTCTTTATCTTTTTCACTCGCTTGCCTCGTTTTCTCTCGCACAAGTCTCGCGAGGGAGGTTCGCGGGCGCCCTCGCGAGTGTTTTCTGCCCCGGTCATTTGGAGCTTCCCTATCCGAGTCCTCTGCGGGAGCACCCCTCCCAGTCCGTGCCCCACGGGCATCGCGACACGAGCGCAGGACCTGGGCCAATCGCCCCCATAACCGAGACCAAAAGTTACCCCTCCTACTAATCCTTGCAGGGCACGAAGCACACGGTGGGGCCACGGCCTCGGGAGGTGTCGTGGTTTTGTCCCGGCAGATGTCCTCGTGAAAGGACTTAGTCGTGGAGCCATCGCAATGGGTTAGCTTGAAGGGGTTAAAGCGGACACAGGGACACAAGAGAGTTTATACTAGTTCGGCCCCTTCGATGAAGGTAAAAGCCTACGTCTAGTTGTGATGGAATTGATGGGGTTTCGATGACTAGGGAGCAAACAAGCTTCGCGTAAGTCTCGAGTTGTTGTCTGTTGTCCTTGAACCGCCGCCGGGTCGTCCCCTTATATACATGGGTGACGCCCGTCGGTTTACAGAGTCCCAACACCGGCTCATATACGTGTTCGGTTTGGTCTCTACTTATTCCTAACTTACAATACAAGTTTTCATACCGACGCCGGTTTACGGCTACAGGCCTTAAACCAATCATGGGCTTTAAGCCCTCTTCTACCTTCATGGGCTTTAACATACTTAACTACTGATGAAGTTAACCCGGTCTAGATAGGCCGGTTTATGCCCAGTAGTAATATTCCCAACATTAGGACCCAGATTGATTTGAACAGGTTCATGTCAATCCTTTAGCAAAAACTTCATCTTCAACATCTTCTTGTAGTTTGTTGAACTGCCGTGACGTCATCTTCTCTGGTCGTTGTAAACCGGCGTGACGTCACCTATTATAAAGAAACTTATCCATGATACCTTTTTTGTTTAATAGGTCTGCGACAATTGAGGCGACAACTTCGTTTCCAAACCCATGGTCCCTTGATTTTCGCACCTGACACATGTCCCTTGCCTTATAAATAGGACCGAAGGGTCATTCCTTTTTCCCCTTTGTGCCCTTCTGCTTCGTCTTCCCCGCGTCGTCCAGCTTCGGAGCTCTGCCGCCGTCGACGACCTCTGCTCCAACCTTGGCCACTGCATCACCCTGATTGTACCAGAGCATCGCGGCGACCTTCTGTTTCTTCCTCGGCTCCGGTGAGTTCTTCCCCTTTTCCTCCATAGATCCGTTCTAGGGTTTCCAAGTTCTTCAGTGTTCATCGTCTGCTTCGTACTCATATGATAGATCTTAGATGAACCTGTGAACCTTTGCTCTGTGTAGCGGTAGTTTTTAGCGTCCGCCTTCACTTACATGCCTCAAGACCATAGATCTACCTGTATCTCTACTCATTGATTCGGTACTGTTCTTTATTGAACCTTGAATATTTTCCTTCTTTTCTAAACTTGCTTCAGATCCGTCGCTGTATAGAAATCTTGTGAAATCTGTTTCTGTACACTTACCCATCCGCAATCTCAACTGTTTCAATGCTTAGATCCAGCGGTTTAACTTGGTGTAGAAAAAATTAACAAGTCGGTATATACCATTAGTCCCCTTGTTGAACCGCCAGATGCTGTTGCTTCATAAAACTCCGGTTTAGATAGAGCTGTCTCCGGTTTAACATTGTACATACCAGTGTACTTTAATCAATGCATTCTTGAACCAGAATCACCTATCTTGTAGATTTCATCATGGCCAAGCAAGTATATGAGTGCAACTGGGTTCCTTCTCGCATCACAGAGACTCAACTGAACAATTTAGTCCTGATCGGCGCTTTAGGCAGCAAAAACACCATCCATTGGAGGGTCCCTGGCAAAGAATGCCCTCCCACACCTCAAGAAGGAGAGGTTGTCGTTTTCGTAGATCACTTAGCCTGGGGTTTTAAGCCGCCCGGTTCTAAATTTTACCGGGATGTTTTGGCCGATTTTCAACTCCGCCCACAAGACACTGGCCCCAACTCTATTACAAACATGTGTCACTTCCAAGTGCTCTGTGAGGTGTTCTTTCAAGAGGAGCCCACAGTTGAGTTGTTCAGAGACTGCTTCCATCTAAATCGCCGCACTGAGTTTACTGACGGTTCCAATACGGAATTGGGTGGTGTGGCAATTCAGAAAAGGAAAGAGGTCACATACCCTCATGCCAAACTGCACAGCCATCCCAAAGAGTGGAATCAAACATGGTTCTATTGCAAAGACACCTCCCCTACTGGTGAAAATCCTTTGCCTGGCTTTCGTCCGGAGCGTCTTAGCAATACACACCCCTTTCTGCAAAGGTTGACTGCCAAGGAGAGAAGCAAATACGCTCCTCAACTGTCCAAGTTTCAGAGCCTTCATGGCCAACGGTTTAACAGGGGTTGATCTCGCTCGCTGTTGGATATCGTGGAGCATACTGCCCCTTAGTCGGCGCTCCGGTTTGATGTGCGAGTATACTGGTAGTGTTGATGACCCTCTGCGACATGCTAACATCCAACTCACCGTCGAAGAAATCACAGAGGCTGTGAATAAAATGCTGAATGAACCGGAACACGTATGTGCTCAAACCGGCCTACTTCCCTTCTGTGCCACCAACAAACCGCCAGCTGTAAGAGTTTGATTTTTCTTTTTACTGAACCTGTTATTGATATATCTGGTCATTGTTTAATATCAATGTCTGTTTAAACAGGGTAATGATCCGTTTTGGAGCAAGAAACTTCCACAGGAGAAGCCAGAAAAAACAGACAAACCGAAACGACCAACCCGGCCAAAGACTAAAGTCGTGAAACGGCCTGCTCATAAGAAGAAAACCACTACATCTTCTGATCCGGCCCCTGATGATGATGTGGGTAATCCGGGCCTTGAGGTAGAGCTTGACTCACTTGGCTTATTTTTCATGCGCCTTATTGATAATGATATTTGTCAGGATGATGCCGAAGCCAGCCATGCTGATGCTATAGAGGTAATTACTCTCTCTTCCGATTCAGACCCTTTGCCTTCACTAAAAATCCGTCAGGCAAACCGGAAGGTTAAATTTTCTCATCCTCTTGCTTACTTGGATCCCAAATTTCTTATGAAGACCCAACAGCACGAAGCTCGCCGCACAACCCGGCACAGCGGCCAGGTAGTTACCTCCGCCGGTTTACCGAACAGTCCGGTTCGGAAACACCGTTCAGAGGTCTCTAATTTGCTTGTCAGTGCTTGTCCTAAAGCGGGCTGTTTTCGTCAACCTCTTAATCCATCTGACTCCGATTATCAGGTTACTTCCCACTCATCCTCTGGCGAGTCATCGGCTACTCAGCTGCCACCGCTCAAAATGGTGCTTGGGTAAGCTATACTTATCATAATATTTCTGGTACATCACCTTGTAACATATGTTGTATTTGACTTTGTTATTCCTTTCAGGGCCAAGCCTAGGCCGAGCAAGAAGGCTCGCCTAGATAAAGCGGCCGAGGAGGACACCGTCCCTAAAGCGGGTAAAACACCAGATCTTGAAGCGGCTATTCATGAAGATATACCCAATGATCCACCACAGCAGGATGATGATTTTATTGCTGAAGAAAGGCCTATTGACGCCTCAGGACCTGTCAACCAGCCCACAAGCCCCATCCGGTTTGGGAGATCCACCAGTCCATCCCAGCCTGCTGACAAACCGACTGCGCCAGTGCAAACCGGTGATGCTAATAATGATGAAGTTGTAATTACTGGTATTGGCCGTACAGAGCCCAGCAATCCTGTTGCTCTATCCAAGCATACCGCCAAAGAAGAATTTGCTGCCATGGGCAAAGGCAAGTGGAATGTTGACTTGGCAACCTATGCTGCTCTGAATGCCCAAGATCTTCATTCTGGCTACCTGAACCGGCTGTATACCAGCCGCGATTATGAAGCTGGTCTTGTGAATATGATGAAAGAGAAATTTGAGGTAACTTTCATGTACTTTTTCCTGTTTGGATATTTCAATCTTGTTAACTCTCCTAGCCCCCAAGGGCCGGTTTAGAATCTTCATCCAAACCGGGACTTGCTAATATAAATTCCAATGCTTCGGAATTCGCTGATGTAGCCCCTAAGGGCCAGTTCAACTTAGTGTAGTTAAATCGGGACTTTAAGTAATTGAGATCGCTGCATCAGAATTTATTCGAGCAAATAGCCATTAGCCCCCAAGTGCCAAGTTGAATACTTGTATTGATCTTGGGACTTTATAATCAAGTGAAATATGAAGATCAAATAGGCATTAGCCCCCAAGCGCCAAGTGCATAACTTTTTATGTGGTTGGTTCTTCAATTCTTGCACTGCATGCTGAATCATATAACTATCTGTATGCAGGCTGAGCTGAAGACAAAAGAAAACCAAGTCGCCAATCTCCAAGAAAATTTGAAGTCCCAACAAGCCGAAACCTCCAAAGCAAAAGAGGAATTAACCAGCGCTTTAAGCACCATGGAATAGCTTAAGGAGGGCTTCAAGAAGAAGCGGGCGGATTGGGCCACTGAAAAATCCGCTTTAACCAAACGAGTAGAAGATGCCGAGGCTGCACTGAAACCGGTGGTGGAAGAACTGACCAGCATAAAGCGGCAAGTGCATGCCATGACCTCTGCTATCTTTGGTAAGCTGGTTTGATTTCTGGACTGATTTGGCCGTCTTATAGAGCTGCCGGTTTGTTAACCTTTTGTAATATTGCAGGGACACGCATTGGTCAGTTGGGGTTAGATGTGCGGAAGAAATTGAAAGCCGCCTACACATTGACCGAACAACTGTACACTGGTGCACAGCGGATCATCTCTGCTGCATCCCACAACAATCCGACGCCCACCTTGATTTAGGACACCCTGAAGAGACTGTTAATGCTTCCTGCCCGGGTTGAAGAGCTGAAGAAATCTGCTGCTCGAACAGGTGCGATCAATGCCTTAATCCGGGCAAAAGCTTGGGTGCCGGATTTTGATCCTGTTGAAGCGGCTCAGGGCTATCCCAGCTTGAAGGAAGACGGGTCAGAGTTTAGTGAAGCGGATCTGCGAGCAATAAACTGGGAGGTGCGTCCGCTAGCTTGTCAATTGGTTGAAGAAGCAGACTTGTCTCATTATCAAGCCCAATATGACAACCAAAACAAGCGAGTAGTTGCACCAATTCCTGAAGCAGAAAATCTTATCCCTCCAATCCGTAAGCATACTTACGCTCCCGATATTGAACCGTCGTTGCTGATCCATGATGAAGCTGTCTTTCAAGCATTAATGGGAATCGACTGGACAACTGTTGATTTCTAGCCGCTGGGTAGAGAAGCTGAAGTTGAAGCGGCGCGGGATGACCCACAACCATCAGGCCAGGCTGGTGACCAAGCTTAAACCAGAAGCCGGTTTAAACTGCTTCTCCTTTGCGAAAAAACAATGATCTTATTTTGGGCACCGTGTTGCCTTGTAATAGGCTAGCTGATACTCTTGACTTTGATATGCCTTCGTGCATAATTACTGCAACTTGTTCTTCCTTTGGGTGATGCACTTTCCAAAGTATTTTCTGCAATACAAAAAATCTTAAAGTGCCACCGCGGTTGTACCGTCAGGTGGAGTATGATGTCTGGATATATGAAATCAAAATATCTGAAATTTAAGCATATGATCAAATCTTTGGGATACATAATACCTGCTATCGTTGGGCATGAAGTTGGCTTGGCCAATCTTGAAGCGGAGGTTTATAAACCCACACTGTGGGAGGAGATAGCAGCTCCTGTATATATATAATGCCGGTTTACCATGTAAACTGTGCCGGGTTATAATAAAACACCGTGTTACTCCGTAATAGGATGTTTATAAAAAATCAAACCAGGCAAATAGTCTCCGGATTAAAAATGGACCATGTTCCGTCAATTGAAAGTTTGAACCGGTTTAAAACTTTGTCGGTTTAAAAAGCGCAACAAAAAGAAAGAAATATCTATCAAAGAAAATTGTGAAGCAAAGGCAATGATAAAACCATTTGCAAAAAGACGCTTATTTGAGCCGATCAGATGGTGTTACCATGGTCGGACACGACCAAGCTCCCGATAGGTGTAGCTATGGTTCATGTCAGCCAGGTCCCCAAATGAAACCATGGCATTTATGTCGATCAAGAGGCGTGGCAATGGTTCGGGTTCAACCAAGCCCCCAAGTGATTCTGTGGACTTAGGCCGATCAAGAGGCGCGACTGGTTCAGACTTGACCATGTCCCCAAGTGATCTGGTGGCTTTCGCCTATCAAAGGTGTTGCATTGGTTCGGATACGACCAAGCCCCCAAGTGATATTACATGATGCTTTGAAAAGCTAACTCAAGGGGTAAACCGGATGCCGTTTTAGAACCACTCCGTGCAACCACACATGATGTCAAAGAACAGATACCCCGCTTTAGCTGAGGTTTCGGTTTATTATATTAATCATAATATATACATCATTGTAATATGTACATAAGTAGAGCCAATGGCTCAGGTATAGTAAGGCCGAAGATGAGCTATGTTCCACGGCCTGTTGGTCTCCTCCTCTGATGTACGTGAGTCTTTATGCTCTCGAATATTGATCAGATAGTATGACCCATTGTGCAGATTCTTGCTGACCACGAAAGGTCCCTCCCAAGGTGAGGATAGCTTATGCATATCAGTCTGATCTTGGATGAGCCGAAGCACCAAATCTCCTTCCTGAAAGGTTCTGGTTCTGACTCGGCGACTGTGATAACGATGAAGATCCTGTTGGTAAATCGCCGAGCGGCCGGCTGCTATGTCACGTTCTTCATCCAACAGGTCCAAAGCGTCTTGTCATGCTGTCTCGTTGTCCGCTTCAACATAAGCCGCCACACGAGGTGAGTCATGACGGATATCACTTGGGAGAACCGCCTCCGCTCCATAGACCATGAAGAATGGTGTATATCCTGTCGATCTGTTGGGTGTGGTATTGATGCTCCATAACACAGATGGGAACTCTTCTACCCAACAACCCGGTGTTCTATGCAAAGGAACCATAAGCCGGGGCTTGATGCCTCTCAAGATCTCTTGAATAGCCCTTTCTGCTTGACCATTGGACTGTGGGTGCGCTACGGATGAAACGTCAAGCCGGATGTGCTCCCGTTCGCAGAACTCCTTCATGGCACCCTTGGACAAATTGGTACCATTATCTGTGATGATACTGTGTGGAAAGCCAAACCGGAAAATCACCTTTTTGATGAACTGAACCACCGTGGCCGCGTCACACTTGCTAACAGGTTCTGCCTCCACCCACTTTGTAAACTTGTCAACCGCCACCAGGAGGTGGGTCTTCTTATCTTTGGACCTTTTAAAAGGCCCAACCATATCCAGCCCCCAAGTTGCAAACGGCCAAGTAATTGGAATCATTCTCAATTCTTGAGCCGGCACATGAGCACGACTTGAAAACTTTTGGCAACCGTCACATCGTCTGGCCAGATCTTCCGCATCAGCATGAGCAGTTAACAAATAGAAGCCATGGCGGAATGCTTTAGCCACCAAAGATTTTGAACCGGTGTGGTGACCACAATCTCCTTCGTGGATCTCACGCAAAATTTCATAGCCTTCTTTAGGAGACACACAACATTGAAACGCCCCTGATACACTGCAATGATGCAACTCGCCATTGACAATAGTCATGGATTTGGACCGCCGGATTATCTGTCGGGCCAGAGTCTCATCCTCTAGTAACTCGCCTCGGTTTATGTACGCCAGGTAAGGAAGCGTCCAATTCGGAATGACATGAAGAGCTGACACCAATTGAGCCTCCGGATCAGGAATAGCCAAATCCGCTTCACCAGGGAGCTTGACCGATGGGCTGTGCAGCACATCCAGAAAAACATTGGGCGGGACCGGTTTGCGCTGAGAGCCCAGCCGGCTTAAAGCGTCCGCCGCTTCATTCTTCCGTCGGTCCACGTGGTCCACCTGATAGCCTTTAAAGTGACCTGCAACAATATCCACGTCACGACGATACGCTGCCATGAGTGGGTCCTTGGAATCCCAAGTGCCAGACACGAGGTCCGAGTCACCGAAGCACTTAACTCGACTTAGATTCATCTCCTTAGCCATCCGGAGACCATGGAGCAAGGCTTCATACTCAGCTGCATTGTTAGTACAAGGGAACATTAAGCGGAGAACGTAACAAAACTTATCACCTCGTGGGGAAGTTAATACGACTCCAGCCCCCGAGCCTTCCAATTGCCTGGATCCGTCAAAATGGATGGTCCAATATGTGTGATCCGGCCTTTCTTCAGGTGCTTGCAGTTCCGTCCAATCATTGATGAAATCAACAAGTGCTTGAGACTTAACCGCCGTCCAAGGCACATATTTCAACTCATGCGGCCCAAGCTCATAGCCCACTTGGCAATACGGCTAGTCGCTTCCCGGTTCTGGATGATATCCCCCAAGGGAGCAGAACTGACCACCGTAATGGGGTGCCCTTGGAAGTATTGCTTAAGCTTTCGGCTTGCCATAAAAACTCCATATACCAGCTTCTGCCAATGTGGATACCTTTGCTTGGACTCAATGAGTACCTCGCTGATATAATCAACCGGACGTTGAACCGGATGCTGCTTGCCTGCCTCTTTTCGCTCCACCACAATAGCCACACTGACCGCACGAGCATTAGTAGCAACATATAGAAGTAACGGCTCCTTGTCAATGGGAGCGGCGAGCACAGGCGGATTGCCCAATTGCCGCTTTAAGTCCTCAAATGCTTCATCAGCAGCAGAACTCCAGACGAATTAATCCGTCTTCTTCAACATCTGATACAAAGGGATTGCCTTCTCACCAAGGCGGCTGATAAACCGGCTTAACGCGGCAATCCGGCCTGCCAGGCGTTGAACATCATTGATACACTTCGGTTTAGCCAGGGAGGTGATTGCTGTGATCTTCTCCGGATTAGCCTCAATTCCCCTGTTGGACACCAGAAAACCCAATAACTTGCCTGCCGGTACACCAAAGACACACTTGGCCGGATTAAGCATCATCTTGTACGTCCTCAGGTTATCAAAGGTTTCCTTCAAGTCGTCAACCAGAGTCTCCTTCTCCCTGGACTTAACCACAATATCATCCACGTAAGCATGTACATTACGGCCAATCTGCTTGTGAAGACAATTTTGTACACACCGTTGATAAGTTGCCTGGGCACTCTTGAGCCCAAAGGGCATAGACACATAGCAGAAGGCTCCAAAGGGAGTTATGAATGTCGTCTTCTCCTGGTCCTTAACTGCCATTTTGATCTGATGATAGCCAGAATATGCATCCAAAAAACTTAAACGCTCACAACCGACCGTAGCATCAATAATTTGATCAATACGGGGGAGGGCAAAAGGATCGGCTGGACAAGCCTTATTAAGATTTGTGTAATCCACACACATGCGCCAGGTGCCATTTTTCTTAAAGACCAGCACCGGATTGACAAGCCACTCAGGGTGAAAAACTTCAACAATGAAGCCAGCTGCTAAGAGCCTGGCTACCTCTTCTCCAATCACCTTGCGTCCTTCTTCGTTAAACCTGCAGAGGAACTGTTTCACCGGTTTGTATTTAGGATCCACATTAAGGGTGTGCTCAGCGAGTTGCCTCGGTACACCCGGCATGTCAGAGGGCTTCCATGCAAAAATGTCCCGATTCTCACAGATGAACTCGATGAGCGCGCTTTCCTATTTCGGATCCAAGTTGGCACTGATGCTGAACTACTTGGACGAATCGCCAGGTACGAAGTCAACAAGCTTAGTTTCTACTGCCGATTTGAACTTCAGGGCCGGATCATGCTACGTAGTTGGCTTCTTTAATGGAGTCATGTCCGCGGATCAACATTGTCCTTATAATACTTCAGCTCCTCGGTGGCACAAACCGACCCTGCGTAGGCCCCATCTCCTTCCTCGCACTCCAAAGCGATTTTATGGCTTCCGTGAACCGTTATTGTCCCCTTGTGACCCGGCATCTTGAGCTGCAAATACACATAACAGGGTCGTGCCATAAACTTGGTGTAGGCCGGTCGCCCAAAGAGGGCGTGATATGGACTTTGGATTTTCACCACTTCAAACGTCAATGTTTCCGACCTGGAATCATGATCATCTCCAAAGGCCACTTCCAGGGCTATCTTACCAACAGGATATGCTGACTTGCCAGGTACCACATCGTGGAACACCGTATTGGACGGTTTGAGATTTTTTTCTGTTAGTCCCATACGACGTAAGGTCTCATAGTACAAGATATTAATGCTGCTCCCTCCATCCATGAGCACCTTGGTGAACTTGTAACCTCCCACCTGAGGCGCCACCACCAGAGCCAACTGACCCGGATTATCAACCTGGGGAGGGTGATCCTCTCTGCTCCATATGATTGGCTGTTCAGGCCAGCATAGATAACGAGGCACGGCCGGTTCAATAGAGTTGACTGCCCGCCTCTGAACCTTCCGGTGTCGCTTGTCCAAGCTAGTGGTGAAGACATGGTACTGCCCACTATTCAACTGCTTTGGGTTGCTCTGGTAACCTGACTGTTGCTGCTGCTGGTTGTAACCACCCTGGTTGTTCTGATTATTTTGATTGTTATGTCCCCCCGGATTACCATTAAATCCTGAACCGGAATTTCCTCCACCGTAACCCGGCCCGGATCCTGAGCCACCGCCGGAGCCGTGATCATACCGGAAAGCATTAGAATTCTTGAACTCCTGCATAATGAAGCAATCCTTCCAAAGGAGGTTTGCTGCAACCTCCTTCGTCCCATGCACTACTAGGAAAAGGGCTATAGATGGAATTGACACTAATGGCGCACCAGACATGTGGTGCGCCATTAGTATATACTAATGGCGCACCACCCTCTGATGCGCCATTACTGTTGAAACTACTAATGGCGCACCCTGCCCACGGTGCGCCATTAGTACCAAATTTTTTTTTGAACTAGTGCGCCTGTCCAAACATACTAATGGCGCATCCGCTAGTGGTGCGCCATTACTAGTTGTAACTAGTAATGGCGCACCAGCCAGAAGGTGCACCACTAATGTTATTTTTTTATTATTGTTTTTATTCCTTTTTTGCAAAAGTACTAATGGCGGACCACCAGGGGGTGCGCCATTAGTAACCTGGATTACTAATGGCGCATTTGTTGCTGGTGCGCCATTAGTAAGTGGGCAGCAACAAGATATTTTGGACAGCCTCTCCTCCCACACTCACTTTCTCCCCACTTCATTCTCTCCACCGCCTCCTCCTTATCTCGGGTGCCTCCTCTTTTTCACCTCATTTCCACCATAGATTCATTCAAATTAAGTGGTTAAGTTACCTTGTTTTGCTAGGTAAGTAAGGGGGGAAGCTATACTTATGTTGTTCTCCCTACAACAATGTGCACATGCACTTTTTATGGCCTAGCTAGATCTATGTATGTTCGTGGTGTTGCATATGTTTGTGGTGTTGCATATGTGTTTGTGTTTGGAGGTGTACCGGTATTTGAAATGCGATAGTTGCCAATATTTTGCCGGAATGTTGATTCATTTCTGTTTCGGCGAGAATTTTGGCATTAAGCATTCTTTTTGGTCCTATTTTTAGGGAAAGTCATGCCAAATTTTTTCTTGGTTCTAAAATATCGTTTTGCTCTACCCCGCAGGCGACCATGGTCCGCACGATGACCGAAGGCATCGTGAATAGGTTTTTGAGGTCCGCGAAGGCCGAGATGCTTCAAAAGAACGAGACAGAGATAAGATGTCCGTGTCGAAGATGCAAGCTGAATAGCCTTATTGCGGACCCGGATTCCGGGCAGGTGCGGGACCACCTGCTCTTGCGTGGATTCATGGATGGCTATCGGTGGCAAGGTGATGAAGATGACTACGAAGTCGTCCATGGGGGCCGGGCAAGAAATGAGGAAGGGCAGCAGGACAACCACCGCGGCTCGGGGGGGGCGAGAAGACGAAGAATCCCCAGGAGATGATCACGACGGTGATGCTATACACAGACATCATGTAGAAGATGCAGGACATGATGATGATGCCGGCGGAGCAGACGACGCTGGACCATCGATGGGCTGGGTGCAGGACCCTCATATTCAAGAGCTGCTTCTCAAGCAGACGGATAACGCAAGAGCTGCCGCCCGAGAGAAAGCCAAGATGGATCAACTTGAGTTAGACGCGGTTACTCCATTGTATGAAGGATGCAGGCCCGAGGATACCCGCCTGAAAGTAACGCTCAAGGCTCTAGAGATGAAGGTAAAACACAAAATGACCGACGCATGCTTTGACGAGAACATGTCATTCTGGCACGAATGTCTTCCCAAGGGGAACAAGTGCCCGACCATTTTGGAGGAGGCGAAGAAAATCGTGTGTCCTCTGGATTTACCGCACGTGAAATACCATGTGTGCATGAACAATTGCATCATTTATCAGGACGAGCACGCGGAGTCTACCATATGTCCGGTGTGCGGTGTCACTCGATACAAGAAGAGGAAGAAAGCTCCTCGAAAAGTGGTGTGGTACTTTCCGATCACTCCTCGTCTGCAGCGGTATTTCGCGGACCCTAAGGTAGCAAAGCTCCTGCGTTGGCACGCGGATAGGGAGGAGAAGAAGCGAGAAGATGACGCAAATGATCCGGAGATAGATAAAAAGACAAGATGCTGAGTCACCCTAAGGATGCGAGCCAGTGGCAAGCGTTGAACTTCGAATACCCAGAATTTGGGAACGATCCAAGGAACATCATGCTGGGCGCGAGCACCGATGGAGTCAATCCGTTTGGCAGCCAGAGAAGCACACATAGCACCTGGCCTGTGTTCGTGTGGATGTACAACCTTCCCCCCTGGTTGTGCATGAAGAGGAAGTACATTCACATGAGTATGCTAATTGAAGGGCCGAAACAACCAGGGAACGACATCAATCTGTATCTAGGGCTGCTGAAAGAGGAGATTGACACGCTGTGGAAAACGCCAGCCAATACGTGGGACGCCGCAGAGAAAGAATATTTCCCTATGAGAGCCGCACTGCTCACGACGGTGCATGACTATCTCGGTTACGGATATCTTGCGGGGCAGGTAGTCCACAGATTTTCTGGATGCGTAAGGTGCATGGATGACACAACGTATCGCCAGCTAGATAGAGATCCCGGGTCTTCGAAAACCGTGTTCATGGGACATCGAAGGTGGCTTCGCGACGATGACCCGTGGAGGAAACGCAAGGATCTGTTCGATGGTGAAACCGAACCCCGAAAACACCCGTGTACGAGGAGCGGCGAGGAAATAAACAAGCTGTTGAAAAATTGGAAAGACTGCCCACTGCCGGGAAAGAAGCAAAAGGCGCCAGAGCCGCTGCTGAAGGTATGGAAAACGAGGTCTGTTTTCTGGGACTTGCCGTACTGGAAGATCCACCGTGTGCCTCACAGCCTTGATGTCATGCATATCACGAAGAACGTGTGCGAGAGTTTGCTTGGTACCCTGCTCAACATGCCAGAGAGGACCAAAGATGGGCCAAAAGCAAGGGCAGACTTGAAATCAATGGGCATCAGGCAGGAGCTTCACGCTATATATGATGATGATGATGATGATGATGAGGCGAAGCAGGACACAGAAAGTCGTCGCAAAGGCAAAAAGGCCAAGAAGACCGGAAATGACTACCCTCCCGCGTGCTTCACTCTAAGTCAGGAGGAGATCGAGCAGTTTTTCACCTGCCTCATAGGAGTAAAACTTCCTTACGGTTACGCGGGGAAGATAAGCAGATACCTAGACCCAGCAAAGCAGAAGTTCAGCGGGATGAAGTCTCACGACTGTCACGTGCTGATGACGCATATACTTCCAGTTGCAATCCGTGGGATCATGGACGCGCACGTCCGTGAAACGCTATTTGGCCTATGCAACTTCTTCGACGTCATCTCTCGGAAGTCGATTGGCGTGAGGCAACTCAGAAGGTTACAGGAAGAGATCGTGGTGATACTATGTGATCTTGAGATGTACTTCCCGCCCGCATTCTTCGACGTTATGGTGCATCTGCTGGTCCATATAGTGGAGGATATCATCCAAGTCGGGCCGACGTTCCTGCACAGCATGATGCCGTTCGAAAGGATGAATAGTGTCATCAAAGGATACATTCGCAACATGTCACATCCAGAGGGAAGCATAGCCAGGGGCTTTCTGACCGAAGAGTGCATCTCCTACTGCACGAATTATCTAGGCATCGAGAACCCCGTTGGTCTGCCCGTCAACAGGCACCTCGGCAGGCTCGCTGGATGGGGTCACCGTGAGGGTCGCGGCGAAATGCATGTCGACTTCGAGGGTCGACTCGCCGACTTTGAAAGAGCAAACCTAGTCGCTCTACAACACATAGACGTGGTCGATCCTTGGGTGTTAGAGCACAAAACCTTTATTAAGAAGACGTACAATGACCGAGGCCAACAGAGGACGGACGGAGATATACTCAAAGAGCACAACTCATGTTTCACGCGTTGGTTCAAGCAGAAGCTTCTGTCGTACCCTTTACATGAGGATTCTTCCGCGGAAGAACAACTCATATTCGCCTTGTCACAGGGCGCCGAGCACAACCTGATGACCTATGAGGCGTACGATATCAACGGCTACACATTCTACACCGAGGCCAAGGACATGAAGAACGATGGTTATCAGAACTCCGGGGTAACGATGGAATCCTACACCGGTAACGACAAGGACAGATACTACGGAAGGATCGAGGAGATCTGGGAGCTGAGCTACGCTGGAGAGAAGGTCCCGATGTTCCGTGTCAGATGGGCCAAGAGCGTCCTAAAAGAAGACTGGTATTTCACCACCATGGTTATAGCCGAAGCCAAATCCAAGACCGCGGGCGCAAACGTCACCGCGAAAAATGAGCCATGGGTACTGGCTTCCCAAGTGGACCAATGCTTCTTCATTACCGACCCGTCAAAGACCAGTCGTGTTGTCGTGAGGAGAGGCAAAAGGAAGATCATCGGAATGGATGGAGTAGCCAATGAGCAAGACTTCGACAAGTACGGCGACCCGAGGATCGAACATGACGACGATGATGAAGTAGCAGCATACACCACCAGAAGAAGCAGGACCACCCTACCTAAAGGACGTCCGTTCCACAGAAGAACTCCATTTGCGAAAAAGAAGGGCAAGAAGATTGTTAACAGATAGCTAGCTAAGATCGATTGTATTTAAATCGTAGCCTTCATTTCTCGATTGTATTTCATGGGCACTTTTTTCACTATCATGAATATTTTTAAATTTCATGGACACTCGATCTCGATCCCCCTCCATCTCGATCGCTATCCCACCTCGCCAGATCCGGTCCCCCTCGCCGCCGAGCACCCCCCGGTCCACCGGCCGCCGCCGCCGACCCCCCGCACCCTCGATTCCCCTACTCAACCGCCGCCGCCAACCCCCCGCACCCCTCCCCTACTCAACCGCCGCCACCGACCCCCCGCACCCTCCCCC